>NW_016803136.1:1665723-1691122 GCF_001698545.2 Rhinopithecus bieti
AAAAAAAAAAAAAAAAAAATGACTTGGAAAGAAAATCTTGTCTTTTCTATTTTCTGAAATAATTTATGCAAGTTTTTGTTTGTTTGTTTGTTCTTAAATGTTAGAATTCACCAGTAAAGCCATCTGGACCTAGAGTGTTCTCTTTTGGAATATTTAGAACTATAAATTCAATTTCTTTAATAGATACAGAGCTACATAGATTTTCTTTTGTATCAGTTTTGATAATTTGTATTTTTCGAGAGGTTTATCCAGTTTATCTTGGTTGTTTTATAAAGTTGTTCCTAACATTCCCTTATTATCTCTTTAATATATATAGAATTTATTTATCTAATTCCCTGTTAATGAGTACTAGAGGGAAATGACTGTGCCGTTATGAATAATGAATACATACGTGATACCGGTGTTAGAGATGTACTGTGTTTCCTTGTTGTAAAACACGTGTCTCCCTCTTACCATTTTATGGTTTGTCCAGAGTGATAAACTAGACGTTTCAGCTGACAGGCTCTGAATAGGCTACAATCTTATCTGTATATTCCAAATACGAACCATAAAAACATGTCATTTTCTTCTTGCTTTGAGTGCATATCTCACGCAAACCTGTGTTTTTACTCCCTCAGGCCATCATGCAGCAGGGGGAGACGTCCATGAAGCCCATCCTCCAAGTCATCGTAAGTACCTGTGTGTGTTCCTTGTCAACTTCATTAGAGTCAGCTCATTATAAATTACATCCGATGAAGGACAGACAGATTTGTCCACTTTCGGAAATTCCCCGCCTTGTCACAAAAAATAGGCCAGTCTACCTTGTACCCCTGAAAGGAGCCAGGCTTTTTGAAAATATTACTGCGTGAGCTGCCAAGTTCTACTGTCTTTGGAGGTTCCGATTGAAGGCTTTGCCTCTCTTCCTCCTCACCGTTGATAGGTGACTGTGGTGCACCTTGCCTTTCTGCCCTTGGGTTTGTCTCGTTCACATCAGCCTTTTACATGACTTCCAGAAATACATCTAATATGAACTTGTCTCCTTAACATTCTTCAGTTAACACATCATTTATTTAAGGGGTTCTCGAACCTCAGTGGGAGTTTCGAAAAATAGAAGCAGAATGCGGGCTCACGCCTGCCGGTTTTCAGTCAGCCAGTCTGATGGGTCTCTGCTGCAGCGCAGTAGCTGTGGGTCAGTGTGGCCTCTGTGTGCAGATTTCACTTCCTTTGGAAACCTGCCTCTGCTGTCTCTCAGGTGGGGATAAAGGTCTCGGCTCTGCCACCTGATCATGGGCACATGTCACTTAGGTCTCTGTGCCTCCATCTCCCCGTCTCCACCCCAGTTGTTAGCCCCTTCAGGACAAGGATACTTTTTGTTCATTTTATATTTTTAGCACATTTGCTACACAGCACCTTGTGTATATTGGGTGCCTCATTATTTATTTATTTATTTATTTTGGTGATTGATTTTCAGCCAGATTTGAGTCAGGAGTGAGAATTCAAGAGTACAGGCAGCTCGTTTTATTTCCCTCTCTGTTGTGTTTAATAATGTTAGTGGAGAGGTTAGTGGGAAAATCATCAAATCCAATTTTCTTTTACTTGGATTTAGATGTCAAGAGAATGGGCAAACAGTTCAGTTTGTGTTGAACTAATGGCAAACTCACTCTCCTGCCGCTTCGGTTTACTTATCCCTGGGGACGGGGCAGACAACCTGGCTAATAAATCAAGTTTTCTATCCTAGAACATCCGTCCCATTACTACGGGGAATAGTCCGCCGCGTTATCGACTGCTTATGAGTGATGGATTGAACACTTTGTCCTGTGAGTATGGCGTATCCATCTAGAAATATGTGAGTATTTAAATAATAGAATCACACCCAGCCCTTTGGTTGCCATAATTTGGGGGCATTCATGAAGTCCATACTTGCTTGGCTGTGTACTTCATTCAGACAGAATTACAGCTGTCAGCATTCTAACGATAGACTAGAGGTAGTGGAAAGCTGCCACTTGGCTTAATTAATTTTCTCTGATTAATTTCCCTAAGGATGATATTGATTAGTGAGCGTGATGGGTTAGCTGCCCTATACTTTCCTGTTTTGGGGTTTTATTTCTGTGTCGGAAGCTATAGAGGGGAGAAAGGAGAGAATTTTTAAATGATTTTGACCACGTTAGCAAATTCACACATTTAAGAGGAGCAGCAAATGTTTAACAGCAAAATATACAGTTTTTCACTGTGTAGAGTCTGACTAGTTTTCATTTCAGGAACATATTTAAGGCATTTTTCTTTTTTTTTCTTTTTTTTTTTTTGAGACGGAGTCTTGCGCTGTTGCCCAGGCTGGAGTGCAGTGGCATGATCTCCACTCACTGCTAGCTCCGCCTCCTGGGTTCACACCGTTCTCCTGCCTCAGCCTCCCGAGTAGCGCCCGCCACTGTGCCCGGCTAATTTTTGTATTTTTTTAGTAGAGACAGGGTTTCATCGTGTTCGCCAGGATGGTCTCGATATCCTGACCTGGTAATCCGCCCATCTCGGCCTCCCAAAGTGCTGTCATTACAGGCGTGAGCCACCACGCCCTGCCTAAGGCATTTTTCTTTGCTAGCACAGGTATGAGTAACTTTCAGGTTCTTAAGACTGCAGGATTTTGGAGGCTAAAGAAATCTCTGTGCTTTTCAGCTTTCATGCTGGCAACACAGTTGAACCCCCTTGTGGAGCAAGAACGACTGTCCAGCAACTGTGTTTGCCAGATTCACCGATTTATCGTGAACACTCTGAGAGACGGAAGGTATGTGGTGTGGTTTTTTCCTGTCTTACTGTATTGTAGAATGGGAACAAATTTAAGAGCAAAAAAGGCAATAGTGAGTTTTCAGCTAAGAATTTAACAGCTGTTCAGTTAAGAACTCAGGTAGCTAGCACATGGCACCCAAGGAAGAGGAACATGGAAACAAGTCAGAAATTTCAGAGCAGAAGATTAAAGTAGAATGCAGAAATCTTGTTATTTCTAATTTCTTCAGAAGCAGTGCTTTTAGGATTTCCCCCAAAAGTATCTTATCTTTTTTGTTTGTTTTTGGTAGAAACGGGGTTTTGCCATGTTGCCCAGGCTGGTCTCGAACTCCTGAACTTAGGCAATCTGCCCACCTCAGCCTCCCAAAGTGCTGGGATTACAGGTGCGAGCCACCTCGCTCGGCCTCAAAAGTATATTTTAATGAAAAGAGGTCCCTTATTTTACAGCAGAAAACAATAATTATTTTGTAATGCTGCTTTTGTGTGTGTGTGTGTGTGTGTGTGTGTGTGTGTGTGTGCAATCTTGGATCTCTTATATTAAATGCTGTATTTAGCCAATATAGAATATGTTGAACCACGTGTGGTGGCTCATGCCTGTAATCCCAGCACTTTGGGGGGCTAAGGTGGGAGTGTTGCTTGAGGTCAGGAGTTTGAGACCAGCCTGGGTGACATAGCCAGACCCTGTCTCTACAAAAAAAAAAAAAAAAAAGTTACCTAAATTAGCGAGATGTGGTGGCACATGCTACAGTCCTAGCTACATGGGAGGCTGAAGTGGGAGGATTCCCTAACCCCAGGAGTTTGAGACGGCAGTGAGCGGTGATTGCACCACTATACTCCAGCCTGGGCAACAGAGCAAGAGACTATCTCTAAAAAAAAAAAAAATTTTTGAAAAAGGAATATGTTTTACATCGACAAGTTGCTGCATGCTGGAGATACAATGATGAACAGAACTGTTATTCTCATTGCCAAAAAATGACTTATTTTGGGCAAGGTGCAGTGGCTCACACCTGTCGTCCCAACACTTTGGGAGACCAGGTAGGGAGGATCACTTGAGCCCAGGAGTTTGTGACCAGCCCAGACAATATGGTGAGACCTTGTCTCTATGAAAAAAAATAAAAGTTAGCCGGGCGTAGTGGCAGGTGCCTGTGGTCCCAGCTACTCGGAAGGCTGAGGAGAGAGAATGGCCTGAACCCTGAGAGGTGAAGGCTGTGGTTAGCTGAGATCGTGCCACTGCATTCCAGGCTGGGCAGTAGAGTAAGATCCTGTCTCCAAAAAAGTCCAAAACAACAACCACCACCACCACCAAAATAAAAAACAATCAACAATACTAAAAGGTTTAAGTAATTAGTTTTTAAAAATTGGGTTACACTGGTTTTAGGACTCCTAATTTTCTCCAGCTGTTCTTTTTTCCTGCCTCTTTAGGTTGGTTGGATTTCGCTCAAGAACTTTTTTCTGGACGGGCTCTTTAATGCCATATTCCGCATTATCAGCCTGTTGGTCTTTCTACTGGATGACAACTTGCCTGGCTGTCTATTCTTAGGTTCTGTGACTTTACCCTCAGAATTTTGTCTTCTGGCATTGAGTGTTGATCTGGAGAAGTCTTAAGGGCAGCCTGGTTTGATTTCTTCCCTTGTAGAAAGCTTTGCTTTTTTTTTTTCTTGAGGCCTCACTCTGGTTGCCCAGGCAGGAGTGCAGTGGCACCATCAGGGCTCATTGCAGCCTTGACCTCCCAGGTTCAGGTGATTCTCCCACCTCAACCTCCCAAGTAGCTGGGACTACAGGCACTCACCACCATGGCCAGCTAATAAGCTTTGCTTTTTCTACCTATATTCCTGAAGATTTTTTTTCTTTATATCTCAACTTCAGTACTTAACCAGGCTATGCCTCAATGTCAGTTGCACAGATTCTTTTTTTTTCTGGTATGTGATATGCTCGTTCAGTCTGCAGATTCAATTCTTTTCAAGCAAGTTTTTCTGTGTGTTATTCCTTAATGTTGTTTTCTATTTCATTTACTGAGTTCTAGTTTTTACATATGTTGTAGATAACTTTGACCTCCATATAGGTCTTTAGTTTAACCTTTTTTCTAATGGATGCATTGGCTTGCCTCAAGGTTTTCCAACATAATAGTACTGTTTTTAGCCTTCTCTTTTCTGCTCCTCCATCTTTATAAATTATGAGATGTATGATAGTATTGATTTTGTTCTGTTTTTTCTTAGCTGTTCAAGCTCCCTTTTCTTCTTCATCTCCTGTTTTAGCTCATCGTTTGGCTCTTCATTGGTCGAATGTGTACAGTCGTACTATTTTGCAGATCGCTTTGGAGGAGTGCTTGCTCCTTTTCTTGGCTCGCACTTTCTTCTAGAGTGGGTTCTTTAATTGTCTCTGCCTCCCTGTTCCTTTCACTCGGAAGCATTGTTGTGTGTTGTGTGGTTGCTTTGTGATCCCTTTTTATTTTGTTCATGCTTCACGTGGACAGTCCTGTCCCGACTTGGCATTTGCTCTGACATAGTCTAGGCGAGGTACACGTTGCCAGCCTTCTCACGTGGGACCTTTTGTCTTCCAGTCCAGGCCACCTTGGGTGCTTGCGTGGTGCTTTCCAGCCACTCTAATGTCCTCCAGGGCGTGGTCGCGGGAGAGGGTGGAAGCGTTGCTGGGATGGGGTGCAGTCCTTGCTGGGAAACTCTTCACAGCTCACTCTCTCCAGTCACGGAGACAGCTCCGCTCCCCTGGGCTTTGCCTGACTGCACTGCCTCCGCTTGGAGGCTTGCCTCGTGTTCTTTCGTACCTCTGCCAAGAGGCTGTGTATGACTGGGTGTATTTACTCCATGCTTTTTTGGTGATCATCTAGGTTTATTCTAAACAGGACTTTAGCAGTTGTCCTTGTACTTTACGTGTTTATGCTTTTATTTCTGAATAACAGATTATTAGAATTTGTATTGTGGGGTCAAAGGACACCTATGGAGAGTGTATCCATTATACTCATAAATGTTATATAAGAGTATCTATTGACCGGGTGCGGGGGCTCACGCCTGTAATCCCAGCACTGTGGGAGGCTGAGGCGGGCAGATCGCAAGGTCATGAGATCGAGACCATCCTGGCCAACATGGTGAAACCCCATCTCTACTAAAAATACAGAAATTAACTGGGCGTGTGGCGGGCGCCTGTAATCCCAGCTACTCGGGAGGCTGAGGCAGGAGAATCGCTTGAACCTGGGAGATGGAGGTTGCAGTGAGCCGAGATTGCCCCATTGCACTCCAGCCTGGGTGACAGAGCAAGACCCCATCTCAAAAAAAAAAAAAAAGAACCTATTTCTGAATAGACAAATTCATAAAAACAAATTCAATGATTGGTTCTCAGGGATGGTAGAGTGTGGAGTGACTGTCATTGTACACGTGGTTTCTTTTGGGGATGACCACAACGTTCTCAAGTTAGGGAGTGGTGATGCTTGCATAACTGCGGAATGCAAAACTCCTGGGATTATCCTCTCTGAAAGGGTGAATTCATTATGGTATGCGAGTGATATCTCAATAAACTTGTTATTTAAAAAGAAGTGTTTGGCATTAAATTTGTCAACATAATTGTGTATTAATAATATTTTAAAAAATAATTATCAACCAGGCACGGTGGCTCACGCCTGTAATCCCAGCACTTTGGGAGGCTGAGGCAGGCGGATCACCTGAGGTCAAGAGTTTGACACCAGCCTGGTCAACATGGTGAAACCCTGTCTCTACTAAAATACAAAATTAGCCGGGTGTGGTGGCAGGTGCCTGTAATCTCAGCTACTCGGGAGGCTGAGGCAGGAGAATCACTTGAACCTGAGAGGTGGAGGTTGCAGTGAGTTGAGATCGCCCCACTGCACTCCAGCCTGCGCGACAGAGCAAGACTGTGTCTCAAAAAAAAAAAAAAAAAAAGATTGCCTAATACTCAACTCTTGTTTCTTCCTTGCGATAAATCCTGCCTTAAGAAAATAATCCTAGACTGGGCTGGTGGCTCACGCCTGTAATCCCAGCACTTTAGGAGGCTGAGGCAGGTGGATGACCTGAGGTGGGGAGTTCGAGACCAGCCTGGCCAACATGGTGAAACCCCTGTCTCTACTAAAAATACAAAAATTAGCCAGGTGTGGTGGCAGATGCCTATAATCCCAGCTACTCAGGAGGCTGAGGCAGGAAAATCGCTTGAACCTGGGAGGCAGAGGTTGCAGTGAGCTGAGATTGTGCCATTGCACTGCAGCCTGGGCGACAGAGTGAGATTCTTTCTCAAAGAATAATAATAATAATCCTCTTAGCTTGCTAATTTTCTTTCTGTTTTTATTTTTTAAAATCTTTTTTCTGGAAAATTTTAAACATCTACAAAAATAGACAATACACAGTAGTTTGATGAGTCCCCATATAGCCCTCATTCAGCTCCAAATTGTCACCTGTTGTCCACTTTTGCTTTATCTCCATCCTTGCAACGTCCAACTCTCCTCTGTAATTTCGAAGTAAATCTCAGACATCATATTATTTCATCCATAAATATTTTAGTATATATTTTTGAAAGATAAGACCTCTTAAAAAGACACTATCCCATTTCACACCTAAAATAACAAATACCCTGTCAGTGTTGCATTTCCAACTTGTGCGTGTGTGCGTGCGTGTACGTGTGTGCGTGTGCGCGTGGGCCTGCACAATCTATATGAATCAGAATCCAAAACAAGGTTCCCGTGACAGTAGATTGACGGTCTGTTAAGTCTCTCTGAATCTGTAGGCTCTGCCTCTACCTTTTTTCTCCTTTACTGTTTATTTGCTGAAGAAACCAGGTCATTCATCCTTCACCTCATGCAGTTTCCCCCAGTCTGGATTTGGCTGATTGCATCCCTGTAAAGTCGCTTAATGTGTCCTTGTCATCTGTATTCTCTGTAAGTTGATATTGGTGTCTTCTTTTAATATGCTGCTAGATTCATCTTGCTGATATTTTATTTAGGATTTGTGGGATATCGCAGGATGAAATTAGTTTTGGTTTTGTGTGTGTGTTTCGTCTTAGGTTTTAGTATTAGAGTCATACTGAATGATTCATAAACCTTCTATTTTTATATGTTCTGGAGTGATTTGTATAATTTTGGAAAGTAGTTAAATATCTGCCACTAAGTATCTATCAGATAGTTATTACAGGGAATCTAGATACCATTTTCAGGAACAGATAATTTCAAGCTTATCTTATTGAAACTCTGATGTGAAGCCTGATAAGGGTTTCAAACACACCGATTGATTGTATGTAAAAATCCAGAACCAGCAGTCAGACCATTTGAAGTGTAAAATGTGATGAAACCGGGTAGATTATTGCCTGAGTATTGCTCTAGGCCAGTTTCTTCATCTCCATGGCCACTAACCTCTTTCAGGCCTCTGTCATTTTGTCTCTTCTCTTGGGCTCCCTGCCTCCAATTGGGTTCCCATTAAATTCCTTCTTCGAGTTTCAGTTCTTTTTAAAATGCAGACGTTGTGATGTGCTCATCAAGTATGTATTGAGCAACAACTGCGGGCCATTTGCTTCATTAAGCACTGGAGGGATACCTGTCTTTATTGACAGGACAGTCCAGTAGGCGAGAAAGAGAATAACAAAATAACCACTAATGAACATATAATTAAGATGGAGCAGAGTGTTCTGAAGGAAAGGAACTGTGGCTGTAGGAAAGACTAGAACAAAGCAACCTGATCTCAACTAGAGATTAAGGAAGCGTCTCTTGAAGTGATGTTTGAGATGAGAGCTAAAAAACGAGTATTAGATGAGGCAAAATGACAAAGAACACACCACCACCATCTCAGCAGCACGGACAAAGGCCTTCTGGCAAGAGGGACTGTCGCAGATGGCAACACTGAAAGGAAACAGGAAGGGCAGAGGGCAAAAGGCAGAGGGCAAGGCAGCCCCATGGATGCACTGGAGGGGGTTTAGCAAGGCCCGGCCAGGCAAGCCATGGCACAAGTTTTTCTTTTTGGCCTAAGGTCATTGGGAAGTTATCACAAGGTTTCAATCAGAGTTAAAATCAAAGAACTGTTAAGTTCTTAAAAATGGGTCATAATTACATTTTAAAAAATACTTGTTGTCATAATTGGGTTTCACTGAGAAAAAGTCATTGTTTAGATATGTGTTTCTGAAAACAGGTCATCTCTTTTTTTTTTTTTTTTTTTTTTTTTTGAGACGGAATCTCGCTCTGTCCCCCAGGCTGGAGTGCAGTGGCCGGATCTCAGCTCACTGCAAGTTCCGCCTCCCGGGTTCACGCCGTTCTCCTGCCTCAACCTCCCGAGTAGCTGGGACTACAGGCGCCCGCCACCTCGCCCGGCTAGTTTTTTTGTATTTTTTAGTAGAGACGGGGTTTCACCGTGTTAGCCAGGATGGTCTCGATCTCCTGACCTCGTGATCCGCCCGTCTCGGCCTCCCAAAGTGCTGGGATTACAGGTTTGAGCCACCGCGCCCGGCCAGGTCATCTCTTTTTATGCCATATATTCTCATGTTTAGTCATCTAAATTCTTACCGTGTCAGTTGCTCCTTGAAGATACAGTACGTAGCAAGAACACTGCATTTTAATTAAGGAACTAGACGGGAAATGAAAACCCTGCAATCTAGAAAAGGCTTGATCATGACGCAGTGAAAGATTAAGAGAAATATTTATGTAAACGGATGACAAAGGGAAAACAGTTTTATCAAAATGATCATCAGGGAAAGCGTTTTGAGTAGCTTATCATTTGAACGGAATTTATTTTTCTAACCTGTTTCTGTTTGTCTGCTTTTGCAGGAGAGTAGTTATTTTGATGGAATTAGAAGTTTTGAAGTCCGCTGAAGCAGTTGGAGTAAAGATTGGCAATCCAGTGCCCTATAATGAAGGTAAAATGCTTTGGCGTAGGTTGTAGCACTCAATTGAATACCTCTTTCTATAGTCGGAATTCTACCTGTTGGATTCAGTTTGACTTGTTAGTGTTAATAAAATGATAGTGATTCTGGGGTCTAGGAACCAGGTTATTCTGTCAGGCTTTTTCAGTTCTAAAGAAACGATGTATGAAGAAAGGGCACAATTAGAAAGCAGTGGACAAATGGGCTGGGTGCGCGGTGGCTCACACCTGTAATCCCAGCACTTTGGGAGGCCAAAGCAGGTGGGTCACTTGAGGTCAGGAGTTCGAGACCAGTCTGGCCAGCATGGCAAAACCCCATCTCTACTAAAAATACAAAAAGTAGCCAGGCATAGTGGCCCGCACCTGTAATCTCAGCTACTCAGGAGGCTGAGGCAGGGGAATTGCTTGAACCCAGGAGGCGGAGGTTTCAGTGAGCCGAGATCGTGCCACTGCGCTCTAGCCTGGGCGACAGAGCGAGACTGTGTCTAAAAAAAAAAAAGAAAGTAATGGACAAAGATTCAGTTATACTAGACTAAAAAAAAAATCTAGGATATTATAGGGTATCTGTAATATTAATGAGAAACGTGTTTTCCTAAGATTTATCTTATGCACACTTTTGTTTTGTTTTTTGTTTTGTTTGTTTGTTTGTTTTTTGAGACGGAGTCTCGCTGTGTCGCCCAGGCTGGAGTGCAGTGGCCGGATCTCAGCTCACTGCAAGCTCCGCCTCCTGGGTTTATGCCATTCTCCTGCCTCAGCCTCCCGAGTAGCTGGGACTACAGGCGCCCACCTCGCCCGGCTAGTTTTTTGTATTTTTTAGTAGAGACGGGGTTTCACCGTGTTAGCCAGGATGGTCTCGATCTCCTGACCTTGTGATCCGCCCGCCTTGGCCTCCCAAAGTGCTGGGATTACAGGCATGAGCCACCACACCTGGCACACTTTTGTTTTTAAAAAGTGTGAAGCATGCAGTCTATACTCCTGTGATAGCACTCACCGCACTGATAGCTTTTAGAATTATCCCTGTTTACTGCTAAGCCGTGAGTAAACTATGTGAAGGTAGAGATCATGTTTGTTCTAGTGCCTAACTTGAGGCTGGCCTTTAGTAAGTATTTGTTGAAACAAGTTGAATATATAACATTATTTTACTGTGATTATCTCTTGATGATGAAATTACTAATGATTTAATTTTCTCATCAAAATGTATAGAAAAGCACAATGAAATCAGAAAAAAAAGTCCATTTTTTCTTTGCGTCCTAAAAGAAGCTGAAAAAAAAAAATCATTACTTTAGACAAGAGACGATTCTAGAGAAAGGCAAAAAAAATCTTCAAATCACTGGCCCTATTAAAGGAAAAGATTGTTTGCCCTTACACGAAGTCAAAAAATAAAGTAAAAGCCTCACTTTATACCAAAATAAATTTGAGATGTATCTTTTCAAGTTAGAAAATGAAACCATCAAAATCAAAAGAAGAGGCTGCACAAAGAATAATTCACAGTGAATATTTGTTTAAATTGAAATTTTAAAATTACGTATTAAAAATAGGAAAGCAGGCATGGTGCCTCACACCCGTAATCCCTGCACTTTAGGAGGCCGAAATGGAAGAATTGCTTTGAGTCCAGGAGGATGAGACCAGTCTGGGCAACACAGGAAGACCCCATACCTACAATAATTTTTAAAAAACTTAGCCAGGTGTGGTGGCTCACACCTGTAGTCTCAGCTACTTGGGAGGATGAGATGGGGAGATTGCTTGAGCCTGGGAGGTTGAGGCTGCAGTGAGCTGTGGTCGCACCGCTGCCCTCCAGCCTGGGGACACAGCAAGTGTCTGCTATACCCCACTGCAAAAAATTAAAAGTATGTCAACTTAAACTAGGATAAAATATTTGCAACTGATAGCATTGACAAAGGGTTACTATCCTTACTATTTATTGAATTTTTTGCATATTAAGGAATAAAGTACTTCATTAGCAGCAGGCATTGGAGAAAAATAGATTGTTCACTATAGAAGGAAAACAGATGGCTGATACATTAGAAAACATCTTCAGCCTTGCTTGTTATCTTTGTCTTGTTCCTGATCTCAGGGAGAAAGCATTCAGACTTTCACCATGAAATATCATGTTAGCTGTAGGGTTTTTTTTTTTTTTTTGAGACGGAGTCTCGCTCTGTCGCCCAGGCTGGAGTGCAGTGGCCGGATCTCTGCTCACTGCAAGCTCCGCCTCCTGGGTTCACGTCATTCTCCTGCCTCAGCCTGCCGAGTAGCTGGGACTACAGGCGCCCGGCACCTCGTCTGGCTAGTTTTTTGTATTTTTTTTTAGTAGAGACGGGGTTTCACCGTGTTAGCCAGGATGGTCTCGATCGCCTGACCTCGTGATCCGCCTGTCTCGGCCTCCCAAAGTGCTGGGATTACAGGCTTGAGCCACTGCACCCGGCCTTATTTATTTATTTTTGAGATGGTGACTCACTCTTTCACCCAGGCTGGAGTGCGGTAACTTGATCTTGGCTCACTGCAATCTCCACCTCCCAGGTTCAAGCGATTCTCCTGCCTCAGCCTCCCAAGTAGCTAGGACTACTGGTGCCCACCACCATGCCAGCTAATTATTATATTTTCAGTAAAGACAGGGTTTCACCATATTGGCCAGGCTGGTCTCGAACTTCTGACCTCAGGTGATCCACCCACCTCGGTCTCCCAAGGTGCTGGGATTACAGGTGTGACCCACCGTGCCCAGCCTTGAGTCTTATTTTATGTACAGATTATGGTCTCTTTTGGTAAATTCTGTGTGTACTTGAAAAGAAGATGTATTCTGTTGTTGGGCAGTCTTATAAATGTCAATTAAGTTGAGTTGTAAATTGTGTTATTCAGTTTTTCTATATCCTTACTGTTTTTCTGTTTACTTGTTCTGTCAGTTACTGAGAGGGACATTGAAATCTCTAACTGTAATAATTATAAGTTTCTCTCTCTCTCCTTGCAGTTCTATTAGTTTTTGCTTCATGTATTTCGAAGCTCTATTATTAAATATCTATATAATTTAGAATTCTTGTGTCCACTTGAAGAGTTGACTCTTATCATTATGAAATGACTTTATCCCAAAGTTCTGTGCTTTGAAGTCTGCTTTGATATTAGCATAGCCACTTTGGCATTTTTTTTTTTTTTTTTTCCTCGTAGAGAGAACATCTTGCTCTGTTGCCCAGGCTGGAGTACAGTGGTACATTCACGGCCCAGTGCAGCCTCAACGCCCTGGGCTCAAGCAATCCTCCCACCTCCGCCTCCTAAGTAGCTGGGACTACAGGCATGTGCCAACAGGCCCAGCTAATTTTATTTAATTTTTGTTTTTATTTATTTATTTATTTTTGAGACAAAGTCTCACTCTTTTGCCAGGCTGGAGTGCAGTGGCGCGATCTCAGCTCACTGCAACCTCTGCCTCCCAGGTTCAAGTGATTGTCCTGCTTCAGCCTCCTGAGTAGCTGGGGCTACAGGCATGCACCGCCACGCTCAGCTAATTTTTGTATTTTTAGTAGAGATGGGGTTTCACCATGTTGGCCAGGATGGTCTCTATCTCTTGACCTCATGATCCACCCACCTCAGTCTCCCAAAGTGCTGGGATTACAGGTGTGAGCCACCGCGCCCGGCCTAATTTTATTTTTTGTGGACATGGAGTCCTGCCATGTTGCAGGACTGGTCTTGAATTCCTGACCTCCAGCAATCCTCCTGCCTCAGCCTCCCAAGTAGCTGGGACTGCAGGCTACATTGGTAGTCTGGGAGGTGGAGTACTGGGCCTGCCTGGACTGGGACTACAGTGCCACCATGCCCAACTCATTACTTTTATTTTTATTTGTAGGGACGGGGTCTAACTTTGTTGCCCAGGCTGGTCTCAAACTGCTGGCCTCAGTCCTCCCGCCATAGCCTCTCGAAAGGCTGAATTACACGCCTAAGCTACCTTGCCTGGCCATTGTGTATACTTTCTGTTGCTAGCCAGTCAAATTCACTCATCGTTTCTCAGACAATGCCTCATCTGCTGTCAATCCCATTGAGTGTATTTTTCTTCTCAAATAGTGTAATTTTCATCCCTAGAAGCTCGATTTTGGGTCTTTTAAAATCTCTTCTCCATCTCTGCTTAATTTTGGGGACATACAGAGCACAAAGACGATATTTGTCTTAAGGTCCTTGTCTGCGGATTCTGATGTCTGTGTAAGGTCCGGGTTTGTTTCCATCAGTTGATCCCGGCCTCTCCCATCACGGATCCTATTTTCCGGCTTCTTTTCATGCCTGGCCCTCGGACTGAATGCCTCGGACGAATGATGTTGGGATTCGGACCTTGTTGGGTGCTGCAAACTTTTGTAATCCTCTAATGATTCTTGAGCTTTTTCCAGGGATACAGTTAACTTGGAGACAGTTTGATCTTTTGGTGTGTTGCTTTTAAGATTTATTAGGTGGAATCAGAGAGCTGCATTTAGTCTAGGCGTAGTTATTCCCAATACTGAATCAAGACCTGACAGGCTGTTCTACTTCATGCTCCATGAATATGAATTTTTCCCGTCTGACTGGTAGAAACAAGTACGATTTCAAGCTTGCTATAGACACAGGCATGGCTCCCTCTGGCCTTCTCAGATGGTTCTCACCCTGGCCTCAGATAGTGTCCACACACACAAGGGCCAACCAGTACTCTGCTGACTACCCAGGAAACCTGCCACCCATCTCTGGAGTTCTCTGTGTACAGCCCTCTCTTCTCTGCTCCTCTGTCCGGCCAGCTAGACGGTGATCTCCCCAGACTCTTGGCCCCCATCTCTGCACCTCGGGTTCTGGCAGGCCCCCTAAGCCCTCGAGGCACTGAGCTGGTGCAGACTCACTCACTGTCTTTCCCATGCACAGCAGTCGCTGCCCTTCATTGCTTAGTGTCTCGTGTCTTGAAAACCGTGTGTTTCAGATATTTTCTCCTTTTTTGGTGGGGGGAGGGGGTTATTTTAGGTATTAGGGTAAACCTGGTCTCTGTTGCTCCATCATGTCCCGTACATAGTTTTGAAAGTTGAATATTTTTGCAAGGTGTGTCCTTAAAAACAAAACAGCATTCTCCTGGCTCACTTTTCTTTGGCCTCTGACTCCTGTCTGGAGACAGTGTGTTTCAGATCTACAGCTGTTTCATCTCTCTTTGTCTCCATATTTCTTTCTTTTTTCTTTTTTTTTGAGACGGAGTCTCGCTCTGTCGCCCGGGCTGGAGTGCAGTGGCCAGATCTCAGCTCACTGCAAGCTCCGCCTCCCGGGTTCACGCCGTTCTCCTGCCTCAGCCTCCCGAGTAGCTGGGACTACAGGCGCCTGCCACCTCGCCCGGCTAGTTTTTTGTATTTTTTTTTTTTTAGTAGAGACAGGGTTTCACCATGTTAGCCAGGGTGGTCTCGATCTCCTGACCTTGTGATCCGCCCATCGCGGCCTCCCAAAGTGCTGGGATTACAGGCTTGAGCCACCGCGCCCGACCTCTTTTTTTCTTTTTTAAGTCTTGCTCTGTCACCCAGGCTGGAGTCCAGTGGCGTGATCTCAGCTCACTGCAACCTCCGCCTTGTGGACTCAAGCAATCCTCCTTGCCTCAGCCTCCTCAGTAGCTGGGATTACAGGTGTGCACCACCGCTCCGCTCCCTGCTAATTTTTGTTTGTTTGTTTGTAGCGATGGAGTCTCGCTGTGTTGCGAGACTCAAACTCCTGGTCTCAAACTCCTGGGCTCAAGCAATCCGCCCACTTCAGCCTCCCAAAGTGCCAGGATTACAGGTGTGAGCCACCGTGCCCAGCTTAGCATGTAGCTCTCTTATACTTCCCTTGTCCCTGCTGTCCACATGGAAGAAGTAGTTGTTAATATCAGATTAGATCAAAATTAATTAATTAATTAATTTATTTATTTATTTGAGATAGAGTCTTGCTTTGTTGTCCAGGCTGGAGTGCAGTGGCATGATCTGGGCTCACTGCAACCTCTGCCTCCCAGGTTCAAGTGATTCTCCTGCCTCAGGCTCCCGAGTAGCTGGGATTACAGGTGCCCGCCACCATGCCCGGCTAATTTTTGTATTTTTAGTAGAGATGAGGTTTCACCATGTTGGCCAGGCTAGTCTCGAACTCCTGACCTCAGGTGATCTACCCGCCTTGGCCTCCCAAAGTGCTAGGGTTACAGGCATGAGCCACCGCGCCCGGTCAAAATTTATGTATTTACTTATTTGGAGACAGGGTCTTGCTTTGTCATCCAGGCTGGAGTGCAGTGGCTCAAACACGGTTCACTGTAGCCTCGACCTCCCAGGCTCAAGCAATCTTCCCACCTCAACTTTCCCAGTAGCTGGGAGTGTGAACTACCACACCCAACTAATTTATTTTATTTTATTTTATTATTTTTTTTTTTTTGGGATGGAGTCTCACCCTGTCACCTAAACTGGAGTGCGATGGCACTATCTTGGCTCGCTGCAGCCTCCACCTCCTGACTTCAAGTGATTCTCCCACCTCAGCTTCCTGAGTAGGTAGGGTTACAGGTGCCCACTACCACACCTGGCTAATT
Organism: Rhinopithecus bieti; assembly: GCF_001698545.2. Lineage (NCBI taxonomy): Eukaryota > Metazoa > Chordata > Mammalia > Primates > Cercopithecidae > Rhinopithecus > Rhinopithecus bieti. Next base: position 1,681,855 of record NW_016803136.1, read on the forward strand.
TTTTGTATTTTTAGTAGAGACGGCGTTTCACCGTGTTGGCCAGGCTGGTCTCGAACTCCTGACCTCACGTGAGCCACCACGCCCAGCCCCAACTAATTTTCATATTTTTTGTAGAGACAGTTTTGTCATGTTGCCCAGGCTGATCTTGAGCTCCTGAGCTCAGGTAATCCGCCCGCCTGTCTCCCAGTGTGCTGGGATTACCAACGTGAGCCCCTGCATGGGGCCAACATCAAAATTTAAATGGCCGGTTAGATTTTAGTTTTTCTGTGAAACATATCTTGCTTTGTTAAAAATTTAAAGTTTTCAAAACATACCTGTAGAAGGCATCAAATGGTTGTTATGTTTTCAGATTGATGTTTTGAGTAAGCAGAACAACGTCATTTTACTGTTTTACTAATCAGCCAATTTTTGAACTAAATCTGAGGTCACTAAGAGATGATGGTCAGTCATGAATATTTGGAAAAACATTTGTGATATAATTTATAGAAAAGACATGTTCAGAGTGTATCGAATAATTTTAATAACATCACTCATTAAATACATATATTAACTAACTATAACTGTGACACTGAAAATATAAAATTGACTTTAAGCTGATCTGCATCAAGAAGCTGGAAGATGGTCGTGTGGCTTGTCTGAAATCTTCTAGTGTCTTTATCTCCTCTTTCCCAAGTGATTTCTCAGTAGGAAGCTATGTTTGAACTCAGAGAAGGAGCCGTTTCTTAAAAATTAAAACTGTCTCTTTGCTGCTCCCAATAGACGGAGGTGCTTAGCTGGTTCCCACTGAAGCACACTAATTCACCGTCTTGATTTAAACTTACCAATATATGCGGGGCACAGTGGCCCATGCCTGTAATCCCAGCACTTTGGGAGGCTGAGGCGGGCAAATCACCTGAGGTCGGGAGTTCAAGAACAGCCTGACCAACATGGAGAAACTCCCTCTGTACTGAAATACAAAGTTAGCCGGGCATGATGGCAGGTGCCTGTAATCCCAGCACTTTGGGAGGCTGAGGCGGGCAAATCACCTGAGATCAGGAGTTTGAGACTAGCCTGGCCAACATGGTGAAACCTCATCTCTACTAAAAATACAAAAATTTAGCTGAGCAAGGTGGCGTGTGCCTATAGTCCCAGCTACTTGGGAGGCTGAGGCAGGAGAATCGCTTGAACCTGGGACTCGGAAGTTGCAGTGACCTGAGATGGCACCATTGTACTCCAGCCTGGGCAACAGGATTGAAACTGCGTCTCAACAATAAATAAATAAAAATAACCTTAGCAACATGGTTCTTCAGTTTGTCTATAACTAACTTTTATATTAGTAGGGTTTTCGCTTTAGGATAAATGGAATTGAATTGAACCCAGTAACTCTTACGCTGGAGACAAACTGCATCCTGTCTTCGTTTTCCTACCTGGAAGTGAGTCCTGGCCTTTGCCTAAGTGAAATAATGGAAAAGAAAGGAAAGTTGGAGAGTCTCAGGTCTGGACCTTAGCTGTGAATTCAGCACAATCACAGAATGTTGAGATAGAGGAAACTATTTTAGAGATCAGTTGATCAGTTTTTAATTATTAAATAAAAGCGTGAATGAGGCAGTGAAGTAACTTACCCAGGGTCACACAGTGGGGTGCTACAAGAAATGCGAATGAACATTTATCATTTCCCAGTGAGAACAATTTCCATTGTGCCCAGAGCTTCAAAGATTAACCTTCATACCAAAGTTTTTGCCTACTTGAAAATTGTATTTAAGTACATAGATCGTGTGAGTGAGTCTATTGCAGGAATGTTATATACATAATTGAAATTATCTCTATTTCACATTTATATATTTGTCCATTAAAACTTGCATAATTAAAGAAATGTAAAATATAATTGAGATAATCAGACATCTGTTTTCTTTAATAAACTTTACTCTTGAATAGATAATATGGTTAAATGATTTCAAAAAGATAACGTACTTAACATGACTTCAAGTCACAGCTACCGAATTGTGTGTTCAGAAGAGTCTCACTCCTACCCCTGCCGCCGCTCCGCCCACTGCTGCACTCTAGAGGTAGAGTTTTAGCGGTTTCTTTTTATCCTTCAGGCGTTTCTTCATGAGAATGTAACCAAATACAAATACATATTCTCGTTCTGTACTCCACTTTGCCTCCACAAAAGGCAACATTCCGTGTACACTATCTTGTCTTTTTATCCTGCTTTTATTTATTTGTTATTTTAATAGAGACGAGACCTCACTATGCTCTTCAGGCTGGTCTCAAACTCCTAGGCTCAAGCGATTCTCCCACTTCAGCCTCCCAAAGTGCTAGGATTACAGGTGTGAGCACTGCACCCAGCCATATCCTGTTTTTTAAAAATTTTCTGGCCAAGTGCGGTGGCCCCCGCCTGTAATCCCAACACTTTGGTAGGCCAGGCTGGGCAGATTGCTTGAGCTCAGTTCACGACCAGCCTGGGCAACATGGTGAAACCCTGTGTCTACCAAAAATACAAAAAATTAGCCAGGTGTGGCGGTGCACACCTGCAGCCCCAGCCACCCGGGTGACTGAGGTGAGAGGATCACTTGAGCCTGGGAGGCGGAGGCTGCAGTGAGCCAGGGTCGTGCTGCTGTGCTCCAACCTGGGTGACAGAGTGAGACTCCATCTCAAAAACAAAAAAAGAAAAGTTTTTTTTTTTTTTGGCCTAGAGGTATTTCCATATACTTGTATATGCTTAGAGATCTTTTTTTTTTTGAGACAGAGTGTCTGTCACCCAGGGTGGAGTGCAATGGCTCGATCTCAGCTCTGCCTTTTGGGTTCAAGCAGTTCTCCTGTCTCAGCTTCCCTAGCAGCTGGGATCACAGGTGCCTGCCACCATGCCTGGCTAATTTTTTTATATTTTTAGTAGAGATGGGGTTTCACCCTGGTGGCCAGGCTGGTGTCGAACTCCTGACTTCAAGTGATCTGCCCACCTCTGCCTCCCAAAGTGCTGGAATTACAGGCGTGAGTCACCACACCCAGCCACAGTTTTAGTTTTTACACTGAAATTATTCATGCTGCTTCTGTCTTACACTGTTGTGAGTTCTTGATTTATAGTGTTTTGGGCTTCATTTTCACACAACTTGGAATGTACAGGGTTTCTCTGTTCCCTGGTTTCACTGAAGATGTCGTTTGTAATGAGGGATGTGCCTACGTGAGCTGGTATTCGTTCCTATGACTATTGGTTTTTAGAAGTGGGAAGATGTAGGGCTAGGCCATCACTATGCTCCTTCCAGAGATGGAACCTGCTAGATATTAATTTTTATTTACACAAATTGTAATTTGATCCTTTAAATTGGAGAGGTAATCGGGTAAGTAAAGTTCTAAATTATTAAATCAACACATCAGTTTTGTTTTGCAGTAGTAATGTTTTGTTAAAATGAGCGAATTGGTTATCATATTCTCAGCTTTTAGGAAGGTAGGCTAAGACAAAGCAACGCTTAGCATTTTTCTGAAACCTTTGGATGCAGTCAGGACAAGAGAGAGGTGACTGTGCCCAGCTTTATCACCTCTGGCCAGGTTTCTAGTGTTTTTTGTTTGTGTGTGCTCTATTTAATTGATTGCTTTGGACATTTTCTGTTTTGGGGGCAAAAGCCCAGTGAAGATGGGCTGGGCTCAGTGACCAGTGGCTCATACCTTCAATACCTACACTTTGGGAGGCCAAGGCAAGAGGATCGCTGGAGGCCAGGAGTTCAAGACTGGCCTGGGCAACATAGTGAGACCCTGTCTCCACAAAAAAACAAACAAAAAAAAATTAGGCAGGCATGATAGCACGCTCCTCTAGTCCTGGCTCCTCGGGAAGCTGAGGTGGGAGGATCCCTTGAGCCCAGGAGGTCAAGGCTGTAGTGCTCTGTATTCATACCAGTGTATTCCAGCCTGGGTGACAGATGGAGACCCTGTCTCAAAAAATAAAAATAAAAAAAAAAGAAGAGAGATGATGAAAGGATTGAAGGATACTTATTGCTTAGTCAGAAATATAGGGCTGTGGGCCGGGTGCAGTGGCTGACACCTGTAATCCCCAGCACTGTGGGAGGTCGAGGCGGGAGGATCAGCTGAGCCCAGGAGTTCAAGATCAGCCTGGGTAGCTGTAGACACAAAAGTAGTCTCTACAAAAAAAATACAAAAAATAAGCCAGGCATGATCTTGTGTAACTGTAGTTCCACCTACTGGGGAGGCTGAGTGGGGGGATTGCTTGAGGCCAGGAGGTCAAGGCCTGTAGTGAGCCATGATCATGCCACTGCACTCCAGCCTGGGCATCAGAGCAATACCCTGTCTGAAGGGGGCGGGGGGGGAAAGAAAAAGAAAAGAAACACAGGGCTATGGGAGAATACTCCTTTATTTCCTTTCTCCAGTGTCTGTCAAAGCTCAGAGGGATGAGAAGATTGCTGTTCAGGATTACTTACTCTCGAATCTCATCGTAACCAGAGCAGTGAGCCAGTGCGGGAATAGCTTTCCTGTAGTGACTTCTACCTCACAGGGCATTTCACAGCAGTGCTTTCTCCTCTGCTGGGAAAGGAAGCACAGTCTGTACTAGCGGGTAGAGAACTAAAGTTCATTTTGTATTCTCCCAGCACCTAATCCAGAACTTGTGCCTTGTGAGGTGACCAGTACAGTTACTTAAGTGTAGCCCACAAATAGGCAGGAATTCCAAAATGTGCATTGAAATTGTCTTAGTCGGGCACAGTGGCTCACTCCTGTAATCCCAGCACTTTGGGAAGCCGAGGCTGGCGGATCACCTGAGGTCAGGAGTTCGAGACCAGCCTGGACAACATGGTGAAACCCTGTCTCTACTAAAAATACGAAAATTAGCCAGGCGTGGCAGGCGCCTGTAATCCCAGCTGCTCAGGAGGCTGAGGCAGGAGAATCACTTGAACCTGGGAGGCGGAGGTTGCAGTGAGCTGTGATCTCGCCACTGCACTCCAGCCTGGGGAATAAGAGTGAGACTTACCATAATGTTGACCTGTCTTATTGGAATGGTTTGATTTGCAGGTGACACAAAGCAGAAGATGTATCAGAAGTTAAGTCTCTGCATTACTGCTTTGGGGTGTAATTTAATTTTGGAAGGATTTTACTTAGCCGTAGACTGAATTTTCTCGGTCTTGTGGCCCGCTGCTGTGCTGCCATGCATTCCCTGGAAGGTAGCTTTTGCTGTGTAGAATGCACTGAATTCTTGCCGTCCATTTGGCTCTGGGCCGTCTCTCGTCTCTTGTGCCAGATTTGCACATCTGGTCCAGAGCAGGAGTTAAGGATTGGCTCTAGTAAGTGGATTAGTAGCTTTTCCTAATTACCAGATCTCATAACTAGAGTTGCGGCTGCCAGAATTGGTTGTTCACAGTTCACAATTACCAAGATGATGATGAAGTACATGGATCTAGTCATAAAAGGCTCAGTTCAGGATGATGTCCTGCTTCCCAGCTGTGCGATTTGAGCAAGTTACGTGGTTCCTCTAACCCAGCGTTCTCATCTGTTAGAGGGTATGATAATAGTGTCTACATCACAGGGCTGGCAGGCACTGTAGGAATGCACGTACCTGCATTCTCCTGAATGCGGTACCTGAAGCAGGGTAAGCACTCAAAAAAGGGTAGCTATTATTCGTACATATTATAGGGCTTGATTGGAGACTGGTTAAATATGCTGTGCTTCATTGAATCTCAGAATCCAGTGATCACAAGACTGTACCGTTATCTTATGTACTACTAAAAGGAGGTGATGTTCAGACATTAATTTACATGAAAAAAATGTGGATCTTAGAATAGGTAAACTAAGGTAAGTCACATTTTTAAAAGTTGTGGTAAAATATACCTAACGTGAAATTTACATTTGACCTTTTTTTTTTTTTTGAGACGGAGTCTCGCTCTGTCGCCCAGGCTGGAGTGCAGTGGCTGGATCTCAGCTCACTGCAACCTCCGCCTCCCGGGTTTACACCATTTTCCTGCCTCAGCCTCCCGAGTAGCTGGGACTACAGGCGCCGCCACCACACCTGGCTAGTTTTTTGTATTTTTTAGTAGAGATGGGGTTTCACCATGTTAGCCAGGATAGTCTCGATCTCCTGACGTCATGATCCGCCCATCTCGGCCTCCCAAAGTGCTGGGATTACAGGCTTGAGCCACCGCGCCCGGCCCATTTGACCATTTTTAAGCATACAGTTCAGTGACATTAAGTCCATCAACATTGTTGTTGTACAGCCATCATCACCATCCATCTTCGGAACTTTTTTGTCATCCCAAACTGAAACTCTCGTGCCTACTAAACATGAGCTCTCCATTCCCCACTCCCGCCAGTCTCTGGTAACCCCTCTTCTACTTTCTGTTCCTGGGAATTTGTCTATGGTAGGTCCCTCTTACTATTTAGCTACATTTTTGTTTGAGACAGAGTCGCTCTGTCGCCCAGGCTGGAGTGCAGTGGCGCGATCTCTGCTCACTGCAAGCTCCACCTCCCGGGTTCACTCCATTGTCCTGCCTCAGCCTCCTGAGTAGCTGGGACTACAGGCGCCTGGCTAATTTTTTTGTATTTTTAGTAGAGATGGGGTTTCACCATGTTAGCCAGGAGGGGGTCTCGATCTCCTGACCTCGGATCTGCCCGCCCCGGCCTCCTAAAGTGCTGGGATGACAGGCGTGAGCCACTGCGTCCGGCCTGATTTAGCTACATTTTTATAGAAATTGAATCTGTGTGATCAGCAAGATTGGATGACCACGTCCTTTTCAACAAGGTTCTTAAACGAGCAGACATGATCTGAGGAGGGAATTTTCTAGTTTAGAAATTTTGGAGGGAGGAAGTGGGAGGGAGTGTAGCAGGGGCTTATGTATTTTTATGGTACTCTTCTATTTTTGAATGTTTACATCTTTATTCTCTTGAATATAATTCACGAAGCAGGTAAAGATACAGCTTTTGTTCTATTTCTTTCCAACCACTTAGCCCCAGTACTATTTCCTGAGCAACTCATCTTTTTCTACTGATTTTAAAAAAGGTTCACTGCAGAATTTTAGACTGTTCCTTCACGAGATGCCTCGTCAGAGAAGAGCAGTTTTCCCTTGCAATTTTATGTGACACTTTGTAAATTCAGAGATAATGGAAAAGCCAAAATGTAAACACAAAAATTTCACTGTCAATAATCAGGCTCTTTTTCTATGTAAATAAGGTCTCTCAATTCTTCTCTCCATAGGAAGAACTAAACGGTTCTATTTAACCTTTTTAATTTTATGCTAAATTTAATTTACTCTAATGGCACCACCACCTCTCATTTAGTCGTGCCAGTTAAGAGTAATATTGGCAGAAGTAAATTAAATCAGTGTGTAACGTGCCCGTTTGAGTTAGGACCTTGGAAAACGCAGCAGGAATGCAAACTCATCAGTTGGAGAAGGCAGAGACAGGGTGGCAGGTGGGAAGCCCTCCCAGCTGTGGGTACCATTTTTGTTCTTAGGGCACTCTAGGACATTTTTTTGAGTTGCCTTTGTGTGCTGCAAGTACCGTTGGTGAGCTGCCCAGGTGAGGTTGACTTCTGCCTTTTAGAGCCAATCGCTAAGGCAAAGTCAAATTCCATAAATCTGTTATTTCACAAAATGAAGTGTATTTTACAGTTTTCACATTCTTCAGCTCCATCAACATTTGTGTAAGGAGTGATGGGTAAATACATACTCTTACGGCGGCATTTCTTATTTTCTGCTTCAGACACGCTTATTTCCCCCCTTTCCTTTTAATCTGCCTGTTTCCTTGACACACCTGCTTCTGAACCCCATTGTCATCTCTCCCTGCTGTGACGGTTCACCAGCACTTCACGGTACCGGAGACTCTTTCAACTTGCGTTTTCCACCAACTGTCAGTTGCAAAATAAGGTTGCTTTGTTTGGGAGGGAGAGGTTAGAATCCTTTCTGAATGTTTCCTTTTCCTTTGAAGCAGGAGCACTTCAGAGACAATTGAACTGCTTTTAGGTTTTTCTTACCACCCAGCTTTTTCTTCTGATTGATCCTGCGGTGAACACAAGGTTCTGTTGATGACATCGATTTGTTGCTATGGAAATAGTGGTAATGTCCCAGATTCAACCCAGTGACTTTCCTGCAGGTTGTTGCAGGAGAAATGGGCAAGGCTTTAGGGGAGAACCTCATTAAAACTGAAGGCTATCAATTCTAAGCAGGTGAAAGGTAGATGGAGTCAACCTTTTGTGTAATGAAAACACAAAGTGAACCCCTAGCAGATGCACTGCGTGCCGTTGAATGTCTCAGCATGAATTCTAACCCATGGGAGGCTTTGACAAAATAATAAAATTTACCCTTTCCCAGAGCATTTCTTCCACCCCAGTTTAAATCTCTTAACCCAAATCCTTCACACTAAAATGGGCTTTCCCTTTTGGTCTTCAGGACATGGGCAGCCACAAGCAGCTCCTCCAGTGTCAGCAGGCAGCCCAGCGGCAAGCAGCAAGCCCCAGCAACAGCACGGAAGCTCGGGAGCGGGTAAGACGCCTCACGAGGGTACGCGCTGACTGTGGGCGTCAGACTTGGGAATCATGTTTTGAAATTTAATCTGGGACTAAAGGGAGTTTTCCAGATGCCATTCATTGCAGGGTTGTGTCTGGCAAAGGATAATTCTGATTCATATTTTAGAGTATGTGATTGAAAAAATGGTTAAAGATTGTCTTTTTTTTTTTTTTTTTTTGAGGTAGGATCTTGCTCTGTCACCCAGGCTGGAGTGCAGTGGTACCATCACAGCTCATTGCAGCCTTAACCTCCCAAGTTGCTGGTACTGTGGGCACATGCTGCCGTGCCTGGCTAATTTTTTTGTAGAAATGATGTCTTACTATGTTGCCCTGGCTGGTCTCAAACTCCTGGCCTCAAACAGTCCTCCGTCCTTGGCTTCCCAAAGTGCTGGGATTATAGGTGTGAGCCAGAGTGTCCAGCCAAAGATAGTCTTTTTTTTTTTTTTTTTTTTTAGACGGAGTCTCGCTCTGTCGCCCAGGCTGGAGTGCAGTGGCCGGATCTCAGCTCACTGCAAGCTCCGCCTCCCGGGTTCACGCCATTCTCCTGCCTCAGCCTCCCGAGTAGCTGGGACTACAGGCGCCCGCCACCTCGCCCAGCTAGATTTTGTGTTTTTTAGTAGAGATGGGGTCTCACCGTGTTAGCCAGGATGGTCTTGATCTCCTGACCTCGTGATCTGCCTGTCTCGGCCTCCCAAAGTGCTGGGATTACAGGCTTGAGCCACCGCGCCGGCCCAAAGATAGTCTTTTAAAGATACTTAATAGCCAGACTTTTTTTTTTTTTTTTTTTTTTTT
>NW_016803136.1:1691461-1697288 GCF_001698545.2 Rhinopithecus bieti
CAAGCTCCGCCTCCCGGGTTTACGCCATTCTCCTGCCTCAGCCTCCCAAGTAGCTGGGACTACAGGCGCCCGCCACCTCCCCGGCTAGTTTTTTGTGTTTTTTAGTAGAGACGGGGTTTCACCGTGTTGGCCAGGATGGTCTCGATCTCCTGACCTTGTGATCCGCCCGTCTCGGCCTCCCAAAGTGCTGGGATTACAGGCTTGAGCCACCGCGCCCGGCCAGACTTTTTTTTTTTTTTTTTTTAAATCAAATTGATACATTCTTCTCTGTTCATAGTTTACCACGTAGTTTCTTAGTTTCCCACCTCTTCAGGTTTTACACCCTCTGACTTTCTGCGAATTTGCATTCCTTTTAAGTTCTTACCTCAGGACCCACTTAGTAAGTTTGGCTTATCCGTCTCCAGGTTTCCCATTTTGGGCCTCGTGGGTGTTTATCATTTGCTTGGAGACGGTATTACTTATATTGGTCACAGGTTCTCCTTCTCAATTTCATGGATGAGAAATGGTTTCTTCATTTACTTTTCTCTGCAGCAGGTCCTGAGAGGCCCTAATGAAATCATTTTGTTTACTTTCTGGCCTTTACTTTAGGAACCTCTTGATCTGGGAAGTCACCGTTGAAAATTTGGATTTGTAGAATGTGGTTGGATTTATTTTTAAAGGTCCTTTTTTCTGTCACAGCTTCACATACACCTCCTCTCCTCCCCTCAACTATTAGTTTCTATTTTTCAGTGCTAACATTCTAAGAAAAGCGAGGTTAAGACGTGACTAATGTTTCTGTGAAACTTTCAGGACTTTTCCCCCAATTGCTCTTGGTTTTTTTTTTTTTTTTTTTTTTTTTTTTTTTTTTTGAGACGGAGTCTCACTCTGTCGCCCAGGCTGGAGTGCAGTGGTGCGATCTCGGCTCACTGCATGCTTCACCTCCGGGTTCACGCCATTCTTCTGCCTCGGCCTCCCATGTAGCTGGGACTACAGGCGCCCACCACCACGCCTGGCTAATTTTTTTTGTATTTTTCGTAGAGATGGGGTTTCACCGTGTTAGTCAGGATGATCTCGATCTCCTGACCTCATGATCTGCCCGCCTCGGCCTCCCAAACTGCTGGGATTACAGGTGTGAGCCACCGCGCCCAGCCTGTTGTTTTTAATCTGCCTCGCAGTATCTATCTGCCTCTCTCGCTCTTACAAGTTCTTTCTCTCTCTCCTTTTGTAAGTGGATCTGTTTATACACAACTCTCAAATAATATGCTGTTGGCCAGGCGTGGTGGCTTATGCTTATAATCCCAGCACTCTGGGAGGCAGATGTGGGCGGATCACCTGCAGGACTTCAAGACCAGCGTGGCCAACATGGTGAAACCCCATCTCTACTGAAAATACAAAAATTAATCAGGCGTGGTGGTGTGTGCTTGTAATCCCAGCTACTCGGGAGGCTGAGGCAGGAGAATCGTTTGAACCCAGGAGGTGGAGGTTGCAGTGAGGCAAGTTCGCACCAGTGCCCTCTAGCCTGGACAACAGAGTGAGATTCTGTCTCAAAAAATATATATATGTATATATACACACACACATACACACACACACTTTTGAAGAGGGTGGTGAAATAGACTCTAACATGGTAAATAATCATTTCCTTAGCCTGATATACAAATAGTACATTTTTCCTCTCCCTCCCTCCACAGAATTATTTTTCTGGTTGTCTATCTTTGCCTTATATTAAAATACATTTTGAAAAATCTGGGCTGGGCACAGTGGCTTACACCTGTAATCCCAGCACTTTGGGAGGCCAGGGCAGGGAGGATTGCTTGAGCCCAGGAGTTTGATACCAGCTTGGACAACATAGTAAGATCCTATCTCTATAAAACATTTTTTTTAAAGAATCAGCCAGGCATGGTGGTGTACGCCTATAGTCCCAGTCACTCGAGAAGCTGAAGTGGGAGGATCGTTTGAGCTCAGGAATTTGGGGCTACAGTGAGCTAAGATCATGCCACTGCACTCCAGCCTGGGGGACAGAGCAAGACCTTGTCTCAAAAAAATGAAAAGTTAATGTTCCCTAAACTATGTAGTGAAAGAAAATGAACTGGATATGTACGGAGGAGAAGCTACCCAGCATGAAATAAATTGGATGAATGGATGCTTGTGTGTGTTTTATGAAATTATAAATTATGTATGGGTATACACATGTATTCTACAAAGTACATGCGTTTCCGTACACAATCTTGAGGTAATTACTGTTGCATGTGTATTGATCTCTCTTGACTCCCCAGTTAGAATAGAAAATTTTAACCCTGGAACACTCCTATGTATATTTTTTACTAATTTACGAATGCCTAGAAGGGTGTGGTACATGCTGTGGAAACTCGGTAAATAAATACTGGATAGATGGTGTATTGATCTTTTCAGCCAAATTCTATTCTGAAAAAATGTTTTGATATAGAGGGTATGAAATCACTGAACTAAATTATATTTTCTGAATTTGGAGGTTGAGTTTTGCAGATACGTGGTGTGTCTAAAAGAACTCATCTGATCCCTGTGGTTTCCTGGTGCCGGGCAGCTGCTTAGGTTTGGATTAAGGAGGCGGAAGGGTCTTAGTGGTCACCCACTTACGTGTCTTGACCAGAACTGATTCCTGCCCTTTACTCAACTCATTCTTACGGACTTCACTCTAGACTTTCTAGTCCTCTAGACGCGTGGAGATCTGGGAGTTGCCTGGGGATTTGGAGGCAATCTATTTGTGATAGGTCCTTTACGTCCTGTCTTTCTTCTTGCTTTTTTTCTTGTGTGACTAGTGCCTTGCCGTCAGTTTTACCAGTTACGAAAGTTGATTTTCTTTTTCTCACCCGTTATCTTGCCCATTGAGGCAAGAGAAGTGTGTAAGAGGGCGGCCTTCAGAAAGAACAGTGTCTGGATTCATTACCATTATTACCTTGACCTCGGGGCTGACGTCAGCAGACTAACAGTGAACATCTGTGTGCGCAGCCTTCATTCTAGATTGCTTTTCCAGCCTCCAGCCTCAGTCTCTATTTGATCTGCGTATCTCTTACATGCTACAAAGGAAAAGCTTTGCCTCTCATATTATAGGATTTCACTAGTGGCACCTCAAAAATTTAGAGTTATGGTAAAGCTTACTATAAAAAAGCTAAGTAGAATAATAATATTCCTTTTTGTTTGCGTTTGTTTTTTAAGGTTCCACTGTTTCTAAGGCCTTTGGTGCTTCAAAGACATTTGGAAAAGCTGGAGGTCCCAGCCTGTCAAACACTTCTGGGGGAACACAGTCCAAAGTGGTGCCCATTGCCAGCCTCACTCCTTACCAGTCCAAGTGAGTTATGTATAGAATAAGTTCAGAGTGTGCTTACGGAATCCTAGAAGCTGTTATGGACTCTTGAGTTATTTATGTGCAAAATTCAGGGTCACCACCAAATAGAATGGGTTTACTCTTTTTTTTTTTTTGCTGAGGAGGAAAGGGGTACAGATTGTGGCAACCTTTAACTCTTGTTGGAAAATATAGCAATAGCAATCTGCCATACCCTGTGAGGTTTCATTCATTTTGAAAGACTTTGAAATTAAAAATATGTAATGCTTAATCAGTTGGTAGTCTTATGAGTAAAAATAAATATTTCTGATAATTCAAAAGGCATTTAGTCTTCTCCTATAAACAGGAGACTTCGTCTTTGGTTTAGTTGGCTAAAATAATCTGCAGAATTTGTATTAACCACATTGACATACCCTGAGCCTATATTTCATTTGTATGACTTTTTTCCACTAAAAATTAATTCGAAGCCGGGCACGGTGGCTCATGCCTGTCATCCCGGCACTTTAGGAGGCTGAGGTGGGCAGATCACCTGAGGTCGGGAGTTCGAGACCAGCCTGGCTGACACGGTGAAACCCTGTGTCTACTAAAAATAAAAAAATTAGCCAGGCGTAGTGGCGGCGCCTGTCATCCCAGCTACTCAGGAGGCTGAGGCAGGAGAACGGCGTGAACGCAGGAGGCAGAGGTTGCAGTGAGCTGAGATCGCGCCACTGCACCCCAGCCTGAGTGACAGAGTGAAATTCCGTCTCACAAAATAAATACACGAAATAAAGAAATTTGAATAGTTAAAGATTAGAGTTCTTTTTTCAGAATCCTTCCAGGTATGTTTACATTTATTCCTCAATACTCTGTAACGTAGGAAAGCTACTTTTCCCTGTGAATCATAAGTAAGGTACCTAATGTGCCGTGTGCCTCCTTTTTCCGTGCCTCTCTCCAAGGTCACGCTGCTTCGGCGTGTTGTCCCGGACAGTCCACCGACGTCGTGGATTTCTATTCAGGGTACATTAGGAAAGAGACAGAAGTTTGACACCAGTTACATCAGTTCCCATAATTGAAAACCATGGCAAAATATCATTGCTGGTATTACTGTATTTTCCAGCTTAGAACCTTTCATTAAGGGCATATTGTTGCCTTGGTGATGCTTTTTGGAGAAGGGAGAGAGTTTATAAATTTACTTATTTGACAGGAGAATGAGTTAGTATTAAATCACCTTGCATGTTTTACTATTTGCTTATTCTGTAAACTGTCAAACCGATGTGTCATCTTGGGGTTTTAATTAGCTGGATTAAAATACGGGTTGGAAAATGGAATATGTGTTTGAAGACAAGAAAGGCTGTAGGAAGATGATTTCTTACTTGATCTAAGGAAGACTCCAAACACTAATGTAATCGATTTGGTTTGTAGGTGGACTATTTGTGCTCGTGTCACCAACAAAAGTCAGATCCGTACCTGGAGCAACTCCCGAGGGGAAGGGAAGCTTTTCTCTCTAGAACTGGTTGATGAAAGTGTGAGTATTTGTCATGTGGGGAAGTAAGAGTAGTAGACTCTCTGAGAAACAAAAAGCTCAGCTCTGCGGGCCTATGAGGTGACAAATAATAGTAGGCCAGAGAGAGGCATGATTGTTATTGTGCTTTTCCCTGTGTCTTTTGATGCTGTCTGGAGTAGAGGGTTAAGGTCATAAATAAAATCTTTGATCTCAAATACAGTGTTTGTAGCAGTAGAAAGTAGTTTTCTAAATGTGTAAGTAGCCTCATGGGCAGGAGGAACTGGAGACCGTCTGATTTGCTGGCAGGTGCAGTCAGAGCACTGGGAGTGATGCCTGCTTGTGAGTACAGTGGAGCTTTGGGCCACAGCAGAAGACACACAGTTGTGACCTTGGTACAGAAATGGTTTTGTGGGAAATGGGCTCTGACTGTGCAGATTCTTTATTTGCTTTATTTAAACTAAACAGAACCATGACAATGAGACAAAATTCCTATCCCATGGAAGCATGACAGTCTTGATAGCTGTTAATCTATTAGTTTTGTTAATAATTCCTGAAATTGCCAGGCATGGTGGCTCACGCCTGTAATTCCAACACTTTGGGAGGCCAAGGTGGGCAGATCACTTGAGGTCAGGATTTCGAGACCAGCCTGGCTAACATAGTGAAACCCCGTTTATACTAAAAATACAAAAATTAGCCAGGTGTGGTGGCAGGTGCCTGTAGTCCCGGCTACTTGGGAGGCTGAGGCAGGAGAATCGCTTGAACCCAGGAGGCAGAGGTTGCAGCCAGCCAAGATTGCACCACTGCACTCCAGCCTGGGCGACAGAGCAAGACTCCATCTAAATGATAATAATAATAATAATAATTCCTAAAATGTACTTTAGCGTTCTTTTCAAACTGCTGCAGATTTCCTGTTTGTTCAAACTCCCAAAGGGGGAGAAAAAAATAGTTTTTTTTTTTTTTTTTTTTGGAAGTTGATATAACACCCAGAATGTTTGACTGTGTGATGGCAGAATCAATATTAGAACCTTTTTTTTTTTTTTTTA
>NW_016803136.1:1697911-1719318 GCF_001698545.2 Rhinopithecus bieti
CTATTAGAACCTTTTTTTTTTTTTTTACAAATTATTGCTCCAATGTGTGGTGGTTGGCTAAAATTTCTTGCCCATCTGTAGCATTATGGCTGACAGAAAAGCGAAAGTGAAAATCAGATCACAAGCAACTTGAAAACATGACTTATTCTGACATTTTTGGCAATGGCCCCGAATGGGAAGTGGTTTGTCACTGAGAGGGCAACTGAAGGGAGCTGGTAAATCACCCCCGTGCAGCACCTTCCTCGTGGGCTCCGGGCGTGTCCCTCAGTATTCAACGGTTTGTGGTTTTTATTGTCAGAATAAATTAATCGTCGTTGCCCTTTTGTGCTGTTGTATTTCTCAGCTGAGGCTAATGCAGCATGATTATGGGATCAGCTAGGTGAAATTCTCGTTCTTCAGCGGGGCCAGTGACTTGAATGTGTGACTGTAAAATGCGGGTTCCGGGGATGTCCGTAGCCCTCTCTGGGCCCCATTTGTGTGTGTGCCCCTGCTCTCAAGATGTCACTTTGGTGCTGGGGTGGCCTGTGTTCGATCCCAGTGTCACTTGGTGCTGGGGTGGCCTGTGTTCAGTCCCAGTGTCACTTGGTGCTGGGGTGGCCTGTGTTCAGTCCCAGTGTCACTTGGTGCTGGGGTGGCCTGTGTTCAGTCCCAGTGTCACTTGGTGCTGGGGTGGCCTATGTTCAGTCCCGCAGCCCTAACCTGCCCACTTGCCTCTGCAGGGTGAAATCAGAGCTGCAGCTTTCAACGAGCAAGTGGACAAGTTCTTTCCGCTTATTGAAGTGAACAAGGTATGGCTGTGCTGACTTTAGAACTGACACCGCCCCGGGGTGGAGGCAGATGAGAAGACTCTGGCCCAGGGGAGGGGTGTGTGGTGACAGACCAGGGGTTTCTGTCCAGTTGGATGGTAGTCTCAAGTTCTGTGACATGGCCTCCTTCGCAGGTGTATTATTTCTCGAAAGGCACTCTGAAGATTGCTAACAAACAGTTCACAGCTGTTAAAAATGACTACGAGATGACCTTCAATAACGAGACTTCCGTCATGCCCTGTGAAGACGGCCATCATTTACCTACGGTTCAGTTCGATTTCACGGGGATTGATGACCTCGAGAGCAAGTCGAAAGACTCACTCGTAGGTAAGCTCGTGCGTGGGAAGGAGGAGCAGGGAGGACTAGCTTTCTTTGCACTGTATGGGGCGGTGTCAAGACTTCAGTGCTTGCCCTTCACCCTTTGCTGGCGTCAGAGTGGGAGCCTTGACCGCCTCCTGCTAACACGTGCCTGTGTTTTAGACATCATCGGGATCTGCAAGAGCTACGAAGATGCCACTAAAATCACAGTGAGGTCTAACAACAGAGAGGTTGCCAAGAGAAATATCTACCTGATGGACACATCTGGGAAGGTGGTGACTGCCACGCTGTGGGGGGAAGATGTAAGTGCTAGGATGGGGCGGTCAGCACACAGGAAGAGGCTCCTGGAGGGAGGCAGGTCTTTCCTGTAGGATGGGGCGGTCAGCGCACACACAGGAGCCTGGATGGGAGGCAGGTCTTGTCTGTAGGATGGGGCGGTCAGCACACACAGGGAGGAGCTCCTGGGAGTTGGGGAGGTGTTTTTGTCCTGTAGGAGTGGGCTGGTCAGCACACACCCAGGAGGAGCTCCCTGGGGTTGCTGGGGAGGTGGTCTTGTCCTGTAGATGGAAGGCGGTCAGCGCACACAGGAGGGAGCTCCTGGGGTTGGGGGAGGTGGTCTTGTCCTGTAGGATGGGGGCGGTCAGCGCCACACAGGGAGCCCCTGGCCGGGGAGCGGTCCTTGTCCTGTCAGGATGGCGGGGTCAGCACACCAGAGGAGCTCCTGGTGGTTGGGGGAGGTTGGGTCTTGTCCTGATAGCGCGGGGGTAGATGGGGCGGTCAGCGCACACAGGAGGAGCGCCTGGAGGAGGAGCGGTCGTTGTCCTGATAGGATGAGGGCGTCAGCGACACACAGGAGCCCCTGGAGGGAGGCAGTCTTGTTCTGTTGGATGGACGGTGGTCAGCGGCACACACAGGAGCTCCTGGAGGGGAGGCGGTTCTTGTCCTGTAGTCAGCGCACACACAGGAGCTCCTGGCGGGGAGGCGGTCTTGTCCTGTAGGATGGGGTCTTCAGCACACACAGGAGAAGCTCCTCATGGGGGCGGTTTTGTCCTATGAGTTGGGAGCTTTCACCGTGTAGGTGGGAAGGGTTGTGCTGTCTGGCAAATATTTGAAATCCTTTATCTTCTGTGAGATTTGCTGTGATTCAAGCTTTACGTGGGGAAACGCTCTTTCCCCCAACTCGAGGAAAGCAGTGATAGTTTTGATGTGTCTCTGAGCAGATTCTCATGTGTGAGGTCTGTCTTGCCTAGATTCCATGTACACTGATTACGTTCACTCTACTATTGACTGTTTGCCTTGTTTTCTATAAAAGCCTTCTGTGTTCTTCCTGCTAGTGATACTTGTATATGTCTGGTGTTTCTTTTACAGGCTGAAAAATTTGATGGTTCTAGACAGCCCGTGTTGGCTATCAAAGGAGCCAGAGTCTCTGATTTCGGTGGACGGAGCCTCTCCGTGCTGTCTTCAAGCACTATCATTGCGAATCCTGACATCCCAGAGGCCTATAAGCTTCGTGGTTGGTAAGTTTTGTGGGGCTAAACAAAGGGTTACTTGAGGCTGGGCTTTGAGAAAAGCTGGTTACAGTCAGTATGTGAGCTCTGTGCCAAGCGGAAGGCGTCGTCACTGAGGGGTGCAGCTCCTATGTTTCTTGGAGGCATTACGCCGTCCGAGAGGAGGGCTTTAAAGCCCCTGAACTGACGAACCTGTCATCCCAGGACAAACTTAGGGTCTGAGGAGGCAATTAAAACGTGAGTGCTGCCTGCTGACCTCGCTCCTGCCGCAGGAGGGGACGGCCAGGCTTCAGCAGCTGTGGGAGTGCTGAGGATGCCTCTCTTTCCAGGGCTTCAGCTCTGGGCCTCTGTGGTGTGGGGGGAGCACAAGCTTTCTTTCTCTGTCAAGTCTTTGGTGCCGATCACATCTTCTAGTGTGTATTCGCTGGACTCTGATCAAGTGTGGTGAGAACAATGGGCTTTTTGTTAGGATTAGATTGCTATTCCCAAAGCACTCAAGGGATGAGGAGAGCCTGTTAAAATCTCCTCACTGTATCTAGCTTTTCAGGACATTCAAACTCTGTCTTAAAAGAGTACTTTAAACTGAAACACGGGATGCAAGGATTGATGTGGTCAGAGAAAACACTTCGCCAGCCCAAGCTTCAATAATTCCTGTAGCTGTAGTCACGGGGGGGAGTGTGTCGGTTTCCAGCTGTGTCTTAGGATTTAAGCAACTAAAGAATGAGCTCATTTTACATACTCCTCCTTTGTTTTGACTCATTTGAACCAATGGCACTGGTGTCTGACCACTTTCCTGAGCCATCTTCTGGAATGTTCAGTCACTAAGCCGTCCTCACGAGCACTGTGGGCCACACGTATCTACCGCACTGCAGTGTCCGTTCATAGTCTGACCAGAACTAGCCACAGATTTGGTTTGTTCTTATTGCTTGATTTTCTTTCACGCGCTGAAGCTCCACTCCAGGTTAATTGCATTCCCACATTATCATATTTTACTTGTCAATAACCATGATCCTAGTCAACATAAAAAGCACGGCTATCCCCAGAATAAAGTAACTTGGCATTGATCAAAGACCAGTTCAGTGCACACACACTATCTGGACAAGGATTAGAGATGTTTAGATCTTGGCTATAACAATGTAGAGTTTTTACTGTAAGAAGGGCCACCTCTGGCCGGGCGCGGTGGCTCAAGCCTGTAATCCCAGCACTCTGGGAGGCCAAGACGGGTGGATCACGAGGTCAGGAGATCGAGACCATCCTGGCTAACACGGTGAAACCCCGTCTCTACTAAAAAATACAAAAAACTAGCCGGGCGAGGTGGCGGGTGCCTGTAGTCCCAGCTACTTGGGAGGCTGAGTCAGGAGAATGGCGTGAACCCAGGAGACAGAACTGGCAGTGAGCTGAGATCCGGCCACTGCACTCCAGCCTGGGTGACAGAGCGAGACTCCGTCTCAAAAAAAAAAAAAGAAGGGCCACCTCTCTCCTTGCTCTTGCTTGTCACCACTCCTGACGAGTGGTCTTTGGTGGCAAATGTGTCCTTGGAGCTTTCGAAACCATAAACTTGTGTAGCTGGTAGTGGTGAAACAGATTTATGGGCCTTGCTGTGCCCCTGTGAGGGATTTAGCCGCTGACCTGACAGGAGAAGGCAGTTGTCTGCAGCTTACGGCACCATCCATTCTGTTCGATGGTCTCTGTTTCAGGAGCCTGTTCTTTGTGCGGTTACCCACTGTCGAATGGTGTTTGGCACGCCTTTCATCTCAGGCCGGCTCCCTCTGCCGCAGCTGTGATCCTGAGCACTTTCTCCTTCGCCCCTTTTCCTTCATGTCAGTTGATGTGTGATCAAGAAGTACAATCAATTTTCATAATTTAATACAAATTAATTTAACTTCAGTATTAGCAAAAGTAAAATTTCACTAAGAAAGTAAATCTACAAGAAAAAAGATAATGCCTTCTGATTAGTTGCTCTGGTTTATAAAATCTTTTGGAACAGGCACGGTAGCTCACGCCTGTAATCCCAGCACTTTGGGAGGCCAAGGTGGGCAATTGTTTGAGGCCAGGAGTTCAAGACCAGCCTGGCCAATATAGTGAAACCTTGTCTCTACAAAAAACACAAAAATCAGCCAGGCGTGGTGGCACGTGCCTGTAGTCCCAGCTAACTCAGGAGGCTGAGGCATGAGAATCGCTTGCCAGGAGATGGATGTTGCAGCGAGCCAAGTTAGTACCACTACACTCCATCCTGGGTGACAAAGCAAGACTCTGTCTCAAAACAAAAAAAAACCACTTTTGGCTTCTGTATCAAGCATAGGAGGCCTTTCATGGAAACCCTTTTGCTGTCACAGTATATTGACTGTCCCTCTCCGTACTGATACATTTCGGGGAAGATCAGAACGCAGCTGCTGGCTGAGAATGAGCATTAGTAGCCTAAAGGACTAGCCCAGATGGCCACTTCATAGCTTACTGGTTGTTGACTTTCCCGGTTTCTGATTTTAGGCCTGGGGTGGTCCAGCCGCTGCTGATAGGCAAGGCTAGTTTAAGAAAGGATTCTTCAGTACTTTGGCAGTGATTCTCTTCACCACTGGGGGGCATCAAAGCAACTGGGATTCAAAGAGAGGTCATTCCGTTTCTTCAGTAGACTTTGGGCCAGGAGCAGTGCCTCACGCCCTGTAATCTCAGCACTTTGGGAGGCCGAGGGAGGAGGATTGCCTGAGTCCAGGAGTTTGAGCTCAGCCTGGTCAACGTAGCAAGACCCTATCTCTAAAAAAAAAAAAAAAAGAAATGTTAATGGGCCTGGGCATGGTAGTCCCGGTTACTTAGCGGGGCTGAGGTGGGAGGATCCCTTGAGCTCAGGAGGTCAGCGCTGCCTTGAACCATGATTGTATCATTGCACTCCAGCCTGGCTGACAGAGTGAAATGCTGACACCATTTTTTTGTTTAATTTAAACATTGAAAAAAAGATAGAATTACGGAGATACTGACTTCAGCCGAGGTGAGCGTGACCTGTGTGGAAGCTGGGCGGGTGGTGGGAAACCTGTGTCTGGCGTATAGCAAGCAACAAGTCGCGTGTTGGGAAGCCTATCATACCAAGGACTCGTCATCCGCTGTTTGTTCACGTTCTCAGGTTTGACGCAGAAGGACAAGCCTTAGACGGTGTTTCCATCTCTGATCTAAAGGGCGGTGGAGTTGGAGGGGCCAACACCAACTGGAAAACCCTGTACGAGGTCAAATCCGAGAACCTGGGCCAAGGCGACAAGGTACCCAGCATTCCTAACCACCTTCACGAAGGCCTGCAAAGTGTGCAGGAGGATAGATTCGGGAACTTGACTTCCGACACCAGCTGTCAGAGCTGTAATTCTTACCCGGGGCTGTGACCCGAGTGTGACGTGGGGGTTGAGATTCGCTGGCAAGGGAAGGAGCCAGGTGGGCTCATGGGAATGTGTGTTAACCCTCAGGGGACTGGAGGCAGGAGAGTCTGAAGAACTCTTAGAGTCAATTCCGAGAGAGATCTTGGAGCAGGGGTGAGTCGAGCTTTGTGGTATCGTATCAGCCGCCTTCGGGCCCATGTGTCTTTCCTGTGATCCTTCCTGCAAATTAAAGTTCCCACATATCAAAAAGACGTTTTTTGAGATGAGCATTAGTCCGGCTCAGTGTCAGACATGAGGCAGTTTCATGGGTGCTGTTCCTGGCTGTAGAAGACAGTGTATTAACCTCATAGGCTGAGAGCTGCCGGCATTCCCTGACAAGGATCGGCCCTGATATTTGACTTTTAGTTGCAGCGTTCCTGTCAGTGTTTGTAGTTAATGACCTTCCTCCCATCTTAATCTAAACCTGTATTCTGCCAGCAGTTCAGTATTTAGATCATTTATTTCTCCTTTATGCTCCTAAAATAGCAATGCCCGCTCTTTTATTTTCATCATATACAGTGTAGGTTTCCTTCCTACTCTCTCATTTCACTGTATACCCCCATCCATCACTGTCAGCAGCAGCTCTTACGGTGCTCTTATAGAACATCTCGAGAATCAAACACTGGACAGATCCTTGTTGTCCTGTCATGGGACACCCAGTCTTTCGGTTCTCTGTAATCCCAGCCACCCGGGAGGCTGAGGCAAGTGGATCGCATGAGCCCAGGAGTTCGACTGAGCAACGTGGGAGACCCCTTCTCTTAAAAACAAAAACTTACTTGCTAAAAAATGCTGACAGTCGGCCGGGCGCGGTGGCTCAAGCCTGTAATCCCAGCACTTTGGGAGGCCGAGACGGGCGGATCACGAGGTCAGGAGATCGAGACCATCCTGGCTAACACGGTGAAACCCCGTCTCCACTAAAATATACAAAAAACTAGCCGGGCGAGGTGCCGGGCGCCTGTAGTCCCAGCTACTCGGGAGGCTGAGGCAGGAGAATGGTGTGAGCCCGGGAGGCGGAGCTTGCAGTGAGCTGAGATCCGGCCACTGCACTCCAGCCTGGGCGACAGAGCCAGACTCCGTCTCAAAAAAAAAAAAAAAAAATGCTGACAATCATCTGAGCCTTGAAGTTGTCATCTTCTCGTTAGTGGGGGTTTGTTTCAGTGTGGATGGCTGGCTGATCACGGCGATGGTTGCTGAACATCGGGGTGTCTTTGTCAGTTTCTTAAAATAAGACAGCAGTGAAGTTTGCCACGTTGGGTGACTCTTCCTTTCTTTTTTTTTTTTTTTTTTGAGACGGAGTCTCGCTCTGTCGCCCAGGCTGGAGTGCAGTGGCCGGATCTCAGCTCACTGCAAGCTCTGCCTCCCGGGTTCACGCCATTCTCCTGCCTCAGCCTCCCGAGTAGCTGGGACTACAGGCGCCGCCACCTCGCCCGGCTAGTTTTTTGTATTTTAGTAGAGACGGGGTTTCACCGTGTTAGCCAGGATGGTCTCCATCTCCTGACCTCGTGATCCGCCCGTCTCGGCCTCCCAAAGTACTGGGATTACAGGCGTGAGCCACCGCGCCCGGCCTGACTCTTCCTTTCACAAAAGATTTCTCCATAGCAGGTGATGCTATTTGACAGCATTTTACCCACAGTAGAACTTTTTCAAATTGGAGTCTGTCCCTCTCAGGTCCCGTCACTGCTTTATCAACCATCGCAAAAGGATTTGCGAATTCTAAATCCTTTGTTGTCCTTCCAACAATGCTCACAGCATCCTCACTAGAAGAGATTTCATCTCGAGAAACCACTTTCCTTGCCCATCGTAAGGAGCAGCTCCTCATCCGTTCAGGTTTGATCCTGAGATTACAGCAGTTCAGGCCCATTTTCAGACTCCACTTCTGATTCTAGTTCTCTTGTTTTCATCACATCTGCAGGTCCCTCCTCCACCAACTTCTTGAAGCCTCAGTGTCAGCCATGAGGTTGGGAATCAACTTGTTCTAAACTCCTGTCAATGTTGGGATTTCAGCCTCCTCCCATGAATCATGAATGTTCCTTTTTTTTTTTTTTTAAATTTGAGACAGGGTCTCATTCTGTCACTCAGGCCGGCGTGCAGTGGCTTGATGACAGCTCACTGCAGTCTCCACCTCCCAGGCTCCCAAGCTGGGACTACAGGTGCTACCACACCTGGCTAATTGTGTTTTTTTTTTGTAGAGACGGCATTTTGCCACGTTGCCCAGGCTGCTCTCAAACTCCTGGGTTCAAGGGATCTCCCTGCCTCAGCCTCCCAAAGTACCAGGGGTTGCAGGCGTGAGCCACTGTGCCCAGCCAGCTGTTCTTAATAGCATCTAGAATGGTGAATCCTTTTCAGATTTTCAATTTACTTTCCCCAGATCCATCAGAGGAATCACTCTGGCGGCTATTGCCTCGTGAAATGTGTCTCTTAGACTTAAAAAGTCAAAATTACTCCTTGATCTGCATGGGCTGCAGAATAGATCTTATCAAGCATGAAAACAATATTAAATCTCCTTTACTGTGTGTCTCCGTTGAGGCCTCGGGTGAACAGGTGCATTGTCAATGAGCAGTCGTATTTTTAAAGGAAGCTCTTTTTCTGAGCAGTAGGTCTCAACAGTGGGCTTAAAACAGTCAATAAACCACACTATAAATAGATACGCTGTCATCCAGGCTTTGAGGTTCTATTTATAAAGCAGAGGCAAAGTAGATTTAGCATAGTTCTTATGAGCCCTAGGATTTTTGACATAGTCAGCGAGCCCTGGCTTCACCTTATAGTCCCCAGCTGCATTGGCGCCTGACAGGAGAGTCAGCTTTTCCTTTGAAGCTTTGAAGCCAGGCATTGATTTCTACTGTCTAGGATGAATGTTCTTGATGGCATCTTCTTCCAGAAGACTGTTCTGTCTCCACTGAACTCGGTTGTTGAGTGCAGCCACCTTCATTGGTGGTCTTAGCTGGATCTTCTGGAGAACTTGCTGCAGCTTCTCCATCAGCACTTGCTGCTTCACTTTGCACTTTTGTTATGGAGACGACTTATTTCCTTAAACCTCATGAACCAACATCCGCTAGCTTCCATCTTTTCTTCTGCAGCTTTTTTTTTTTTTTGAGACAGAGTCTCACTTTGTCACCCAGGCTGGAGTGCAGTGGCACAATCTCGGCTCACCTCAGCCTCCGGAGTAGCTGGGACTACAGGTGCACACCACCATGCCCTGACAGTTTTTTGTAGAGACTGGGTCTCACTATGTTGCCTGGCTGGTATCGAACTCCTGGGCTTAGGTAATCCTCTCACCTCTGCCTCCCAAAGTGCTGGGATTACAGGCGTGAGCCACTGCACCTGCCCTCTTCTGCAGCTTTCTCACCTCTCAGCATTCATAGAATTGAAGAAAGATGAGGCCTTGCTCTGGATTAGGCTTTGGCTTAAGAGAATGTTGTGGGTTGATCTTCTATCCAGACCACCACAACTTTCTCTGTATCAGCAATAAGACTGTTTGCTTTCTTCTTTATGTGTTCAAAGGAGAGAGACAGGAATAGTTAATTGGAGGATCAGTCAGCATACATACAACACTTATCAATATAAGTTCCCCATCTTATATGGGTGCAGTTAGTGGCACCCCAAAACAACTACAATAGTGCCGTTAAAGATCACCATAGGCCAGGCGCGGTGGCTCACGCCTGTAATCCCAGCACTTTGGGAGGCCAAGACGGGCGGATCACGAGGTCAGGAAATCAAGACCATCCTGGCCAACATGGTAAAACCCTGTCTCTACTGAAAATACAAAAATTAGGTGGGCCTGGTGGTGGCACACGCCTGTAGTCCCAGCTACTCGGGAGGCTGAGGCAGGAGAATCGCTTGACCCTGGAAGGCAGAGATTGCAGTGAGCTGAGATTGTGCCACTGCACTCCAGCCTGGTGACAGAGCGAGACTCTGTCTCAAACAACAACAACAAAAACAACCACCATAACGGATATAATAATAATGAAAAAGGACCAGGCATGGTGGTTTACGGCTGTAATCCTAGCACTTTGGGAGGCCAGGGTGGGTGAATCACTTGAGGTTTGGCGTTAGAGACCAGCCTGGCCAACATGGCAAAACCCCATCTCTACTAAAAAATACAAAAATTAGCCAGGTGTGGTAGTGCATGCCTGTAGTCCCAGCTACGTGGGTGGCTGAGGCAGAAGAATCACTTGAACCTGGGAGGCAGAGCTTGCAGTGAGCCGAGATCACGCCACTCACTGCACCCCAGCCTGGGCGACAGAGCGAGGCTCTGTCTCAAAAAAAAAAACAAAACAAAAATATATATATATATATACATATGATGAAAAAGTTTGAAATCTTGCAAGAATTACCAAAATGTGACAGAGAGACATAAAGTGGGTACCTGGGAAAACTGTGCATTTACTTGACCCAGGGGCGCCGCAAGTCTTCAATCTGTGAAAAATGCCCCATCTGTCAAGTGCAGTAAAGCAAAGCACAGTAAAGTGAGGTGCGCCTGTAGTTGCAGCGGAGAGTATGACCAAATGGCTGTTAAGGCCTGAAATATTTACCATTCGGCTTTTTACAGAAGGAGCTTGCTGATCCCTGGCCTAAACAAGGAAAAGGTGAATCTAGGCCTAGAAATGACTGTCGTGTTTTTAACGCGGGAGGAATGGCTGATCGTAGCTGCGCTGGATTTGCGTGGTCCGCATTCTGTATTTCCTAGATCTGTGGCCTTTGGAGGATCAGAGGATCAGGAGAAACAAATCTGTGTCTTTCATAGTCTTCCAGCAAAGAGGAAACAATTTCACTTTTGATTAACTCAGTCTAATTTAGAATTAACTCTTTTATTGTTAAGGAATTATATGCCTTAGAACTTGGCTTATTAGAACTCGGCTTATTACTTTCATGGGTTTTGTACTTGGCACATGTGATTTCTAAAACTACAGAATGAATTATTCCCTGTGATCATTTGTGATCTTGAGGATTGGCATATATAAACACTTACCACCTAAACGTAAGGGCAAGCTTTGAACTGCCTCTCAGTCTGATCCCGAGTGGGCTCACTGCGCCACGCCTCATGCCACTCTTTTCTCCCAAAGCCGGACTACTTCAGTTCTGTGGCCACAGTGGTGTATCTTCGCAAAGAGAACTGCATGTACCAAGCCTGCCCGACTCAGGACTGCAATAAGAAAGTGATTGATCAACAGAACGGATTGTACCGCTGTGAGAAGTGCGACACAGAGTTTCCCAATTTCAAGTACCGCATGATCCTGTCAGTAAGTAGCCTCGGTAGATGAGAACCACAGTTGTGTTCATTGAGGCCGTCCCATGTGCCAGGCACTGTGGTCACAACAGTAGAAACAAAGGCATTCCCGGTAGGAAGCCTGCAGGTGAGTAGGTGTGGAAGAGCTTATTCTTCCTCTTTTTCACGCCAGGAAGTGGCATTGAGATCCCCCAGCTGATTTCAGTCTTTCGTGTATGTCATACAATCATAGCGGCAGTGACAGGTGTCTGCTAATAACTGCTATGGAGATGGATTAATTTGAAATGGCATTTTTAGACAGCAGTGATTGTGCTTATGTAGCCAATGCCTGTACTGAGTTATTTTCATGTGGATAATCTATTCTCTAGCTTTAGTATCGCTGACTTCAGAGGAACCTGACGGTGTGCTGCTGTGAGATTGTTGCCTTTTTGCATTTTAAGAATTGTTTCTGGTTTTAAAATAATAATTTTAAAAATTAGCTGGGTGTGGTGTTGCACCCCTGTAGTCGCAGCTACTTGGGAGGCCAAGGTGGAAGGATTGCTTAAGCTCAGGAGGTTGGGGCCACAGTGAGCTGTGACGATGCCACTGCACTCTATTCTGAGCAACAGAGTGAAACCTTTGTTTTTTTTTTTTTTAAAATGTAGCCGGGCGCGGTGGCTCACGCCTGTAATATCCCAAAGCACTTTGGAGGCGAGAACGGGCGGATCAACTAGGCTCAAGCGAGATCGAGATCATCCCTGGCTAACCGGTGAAAACCCCGTTCTCTACTAATAAAATACAAAAACTAGCCGGGCGAAGGTGGCGGGCGCCTGTAGTCCCAGCTACTCAGGAGGCTGAGGCACGAAGAATGGCGTGAACCCGGGAACGGCGGAAAACTTGCAGTGAGCTGAGATCCGGCTCACTGCACTCCCGCCTGGGCGAACCAGAGCCAAGACTCCCGTCTCAAAAAAAAAAATGTTAAAACCCAACTTGACAACTTTTTTTTTAACTCACTCAAAACCCTTCATCCAAAGCCAGCTGCACCTGGACAGGAACTAATCTGATGAGCCTCTCTCTGTCGCCCAGGCTGGAGTGCAATGGCGCGATCTCGGCTCACTGCAGCCTCCGCCTCCCAGGATCAAGTGATTCTCCCGCCTCAGCCTCCTGAGCAGCTGGGATTATAGGCGCATGCTGCCATGCCTGGCTCATTGTTGTACTTTTAGTAGAGACAGGGTTTCACTATGTTGGCCAGGCTGGTTTCAAACTCCTGACCTCAAGTGATCCACCTGCCTTGGCCTCCCAAAGTGCTGGGATGACAGGCATGGTCTCACTGCACCCGGCCCTCTCTGGAAATTATTTTAATAAGTGGAAAAGGAACATTAACCTCTCCCCATCTTCTTAGTGTGTCTTCTTTTTATTATTTCTTTGCTGAAATAATGTAGAATTGTGTTTTTTAGGTAAATATTGCAGATTTTCAAGAGAATCAGTGGGTGACTTGTTTCCAGGAGTCTGCTGAAGCTATCCTTGGACAGAATGCGGCTTATCTTGGGGAATTAAAAGACAAGGTCAGCCACATCTTTTATAACTTTTATAACTTTTAATGGTTCTCATCCTATAACACTGACCCCACACACACACACACACACACACACACACACACACACACACACACTGTTTGAGGTTTTTTTTTTTTTTTTTTTCTTTTTTGTTTGTTTGTTTGTTTGTTTTGAGACAGAGTCTAGCTCTGTCACCCAGGCTGGAGTGCAGTGGCGCAATCTTGGCTCACTGCAACCTCTGCTTACCAGGTTCAAGTGATTCTCCTGCCCCAACCTCCTAAGTAGCTGGGATGACAGGCGCCCGCCACCACGCCCGGCTAATTTTTGTATTTTCAGTAGAGACGGGGTTCCACCATGTTGGCCAGGCTGGTCTCCAACTCCTGACCTTGTTGTGATCTGCCCACTTCAGCCTCCCAAAGTACTGGGATTACAGGCGTGAGCCACCGCGCCTTGCCCAACACTGACCCTCTTTTTGCTGTTTAATATTTTTTAGTTTGTTTCTTTTAGGTATTGTATACAGTTTCTCAGCCTGATAATTATTTAAGAGCTTATCTGATGTTATCTAATTTTGTCCATTTTGGATGTGCTTAACATTGAAATAATGTATATAAAAGTACTTTAAAACCAGAGCACTTTCTAAGTCTGAGCCACTCGTTTCTCCTGTTCCTATTAGCACTCAGAGCTAGTGTGCCTGAGATGACTTAGATCGGGAGGTGTCCTTGAAACAACCTGAATTATCACAGGCATACTTTTTTAACATAGTAAATACGTTCCAGAAAAGTGGAGTCAGATCCTGGCTTAAATGCACATATATCAAGTTCCTGGGTCTGTCCTATAAAACAATAATAATAAGTCCACATATAAGGTGCCTGCCATTTTAGCCCATCAGGTGCAATTCTTATGAAGTGACTTTCTTCCGTAAGATAACTTTGTCCATTTCAGTTTTATAAGTTTGCATTTTCACATATTAGGTTTATTTAATGCACAGAATAGATTGCTAATAATGCTGAATTTAGGAAGGGTAGTTGCTCAGATAAAACATAAGGAAGACCAATAAAAGCTATCTTTTCTGGGCCACATAAATGGGCATTTGTCTGTAGGTGGTTTTTTCCCCGATTTCCTCCAAATTGGCTGGAGCACTTGTAAAGGCCACAAAGATGAAAGGCTTTGCCATTTGTTCTGGTGTGTTTTTCTTTTCCTTTCCTGTCCCCAGTTCTGTCTGTTTGGGCTCTGCCCCTGACTCTTTTTTTAAATCGTCCATGAGATCTCTCAGAATGGTCTCAACAAATCCTGTTACAGAAATAACTAGAACTGACTTTAAAGTGTGATAGTATCTTTTGTCTGTTTTTACCTGGTCCTCAATTTTCCTATCAGATTTTAAGGCTCGAGTCAGCCTTTCAGGATTTTTTATGAGCTTGTTATATTTGACTGTTTTTACTGCTGGTGAATGAGGACATACAGAAACTTCCCCGAGGAACCGTGAGATCCTGGAGTAGGTAATGGCAGCTGCTGTCATCTTCTCCAGCTTTAACCCGTTGTTTTCTTTTCTTTCTTTCTTTTTTTTTTTTTGAGACGGAGTCTCGCTCTGTCGCCCAGGCTGGAGTGCAGTGGCCGGATCTCAGCTCACTGCAAGCTCCGCCTCCCGGGTTTACGCCATTCTCCTGCCTCAGCCTCCCCAGTAGCTGGGACTACAGGCGCCGCCACCTCGCCCGGCTAGTTTTTTGTATTTTTTAGTAGAGACGGGGTTTCACCGTGTTAGCCAGGATGGTCTCGATCTCCTGACGTCGTGATCCGCCCGTCTTGGCCTCCCAAAGTGCTGGGATTACAGGCTTGAGCCACCGCGCCCGGCCCCGTTGTTTTATTTTCATATCTGAAAGTCCAGGGGATGCATTTGGTTTGGGTTTGGGTTTTGATCAAGTAACCTTTACAGAATAGAGTTCTGTATAGCAAAGCTGCTCTCATGCTCGGCGTGACTTGCAGAAAATACTAGGCTGCTAGGCTGGTGTGAACTATTAATTTCTTTTTTTTTTTTTGTCAAGGGTCTTGATCAACTATGTTAATATAGTTATTACACATTTATTTATGCATCTTTGTACATAGTATATTCTCTAATTCCTGTTTACTAGACTGTTTTTTTAAAGAAAGAAACAAATTGCATTTGAGGAGTGACAGAGGGAAAAGGATTGTTTTTAGGCCTTCCCTAGCCTTTGCCCACTTCAACAGTCTTCTCTGCTTGCACACCAAATCAGTAGCTATAAATACAAAGGCTGAAATCATGAATTATATTAAACTTTCTTCTGAGTGTTTTTCCTTTTTTTTTTTTTATCTGAGACAAGGTCTTGCCTCGTCACCCAGGTTGGAGTGCCATGGTGTGGCACTCCTGGGCTCAGACAGTCCTCCCACCTCAGTCCTCAGTCTCCTGAGTAGCTGGGACTACTGACACATGCCACCATACCTAGCTTAATTTTTTTTTTTTTTTTTGGTAGAGATGGGGTCTTGCTATGTTGCCCAGGCTGTTCTTGAACTCCTGGCCCCAAGCAGTCCTCCCACCTTGGTCTCCCAAAACTTTGAGATTATAGTCATGCACCACCATACCTGACCTCCTCTTAATTCTTTTTTATTTTTTTATTTTTTTGGAGTCTCGCTCTGTAGCCCAGGCTGGAGTGCAGTGGTGCAGTCTCAGCCCACTGTAGCCTCCGCCTCCCAGGTTGAAGCAATTCTTCTGCCTCAGCCTCCCTAGTAGCTGGGATTACAGGCACCTGCCACCATGCCCAGCTAATTTTTGTATTTTTAGTAGAGATGGGGTTTCACCATGCTGGCCAGGCTGGTCTTGAACTCCCAACCTCAGGTGATCCGCTTGCTTCTGCCTCCCAAAGTGCTGGGATTACAAGTGTGAGCCATAGCGCCTGGCCTTAAAGTCTTAGAAAATTCCTAAGAGTGTTTTTAATTTTTTGTGTCTAGTAAAACACACATAACGAATTTGCCTTTGTAACCATTTTTTTTTTTGAGACGGAGTCTTGCTCTGTCGCCCAGGCTGGAGTGCAGTGGCCGGATCTCAGCTCACTGCGAGCTCCGCCTCCCGGGTTCATGCCATTCTCCTGCCTCAGCCTCCCGAGTAGCTGGGACTACATGCGCCCGCCACATCGCCCGGCTAGTTTTTTGTATTTTTTAGTAGAGACGGGGTTTCACCGTGTTAGTCAGGATGGTCTCGATCTCCTGACCTCGTGATCTGCCCGTCTCGGCCTCCCAAAGTGCTGGGATTACAGGCTTGAGCCACCGCGCCTGGCCTCTTTGTAACCATTTTTATGTGTACAATTTAGCGGCGTTAGGTACATTCACATTACTGTGCCCCTGTCACCCCCATCCTTTTCCAGTACTTTTTTTAATAGGCAAATTCATAAAGACAGACGACAGACTTGTGTTTTCCAAGGGTCGAGGGAAGGGGAGAATGGAGACCCACTGTTCATGGGCGGCGATTGGAAACTCCGTACATTGAGCAGTAGCTCCTTCTCCAAAACCCTCTTCTCCCGGCCCTGACAACTGCCATTCTACCTTCTGTCAATTTGATTAGTGTTTAAATTTTCAGTAAAATTCTACTCAAAACAGTTTTATGTAATGTTACCTGTAGGTTAGTCATTCCTAAGTAATTTCATACTACCCGGGAGAGTGGTTTTCAGAAGTCTTTTGAAAAGTCTTATTGGTATTTGCAAGTTGTCCTGTGGTTTCCATGTGTCAAGTTTTCTATTTATTTTTGCAGAATGAACAGGCATTTGAAGAAGTTTTCCAGAATGCCAACTTCCGATCTTTCATATTCAGAGTCAGGGTCAAAGTAGAGACCTACAACGTAAGTAAGGGCCCAGGGCAGCAGGGTTAGTGGCGGGGAGGTGCCGTTTGTCACCCACGGCAGGGCCGCGACGCTCACTGGCAGGGAGTTACTGTACACACCGTGTGCCAGACCGCGGTGCTGACTTTGCCCAACACAGGTACTGTTATTGTCCCCATTTCAGATGAGGAAAGAGAGAGAGCTTAAGTGTCCTGTCAAAACAACGGCGGCGGGTAGGGAATACTGTATGGGGTTTTTTTGTTGTTGTTTATTTTTGTTTTTTTGTTTTTTCAGTGAAATCCTAGGTTTTTTTGTCTGTGTTCTGATAAAAATTATAACGCATGCAGTAGAGTCACATCTTTGACAAATTTAGGTTGTGGATAAGTATATTAAGTATACGAGCCGGGCGTGCTGGTGTGTGCCTGTGGTCCCAGCTACTCGGGAGACTGAGGCAGGGGTTCAAGGCCAGCCTGGGTAACATAGTGAGACCCCCGTTTCTGAGTCAGTCAGTATATGAAACAAAGACCACATGTAGTTAAAACTACCTTGAAAATTCCTTAAAGTGACCATAATACTATGTATGTATGTATGTATGTATGTATGTATGTATGTATGTATTTGAGACAGAGTCTCTGTCATCCAGGCTGGAGTGCAGTGGGACAATCTCGGCTCACTACAGCCTCCGCCTCCTGGGTTCAAGTGATTCTCCTGCCTCAGCCCCTCGAGTAGCTGGGATTACCGGTTCCCGCCACCACGCCCAGCTAATTTTTGTATTTTTAGTAGAGACAGGGTTTCACCATGTTGGCCAGGCTGGTCTCGAACTCCTGACCTCAGGTGATCCACCTGCCTCAGCCTCCCAAAGGGCCGGGATTACAGGCATGAGCCACCGCGCCCGGCCGAGTTATAATCAAACGGTATTATTGAGCACTGTCTGCCAGATACTGTTCTACATGCTTCACGTGGAATATCTCACTTGAGCCTACTAACCCTATATGTAGAAACTACTGTTACCCCATTTTGCCACTGAAGGAATACATACAGAGACACGGGGGCGTTCAGAGAACAAGTCACCTGCCTAAGTCGTATGCTAGCAAGTGGCCGAGCTGAAGTCCAACCCGGGCAGCCTGACTTCAGAGCTTTGCTCTTGATCATGCTTATGAGTGTCACTGGATTTAGTAATGGCCAAGCACACAGCAGCGTGACAGCCCCGAGCTCACCTGTGCAGCCTTCCTGGGCTTCCTCCCCTCTGCCCGGAAAGGCACCATTTAGTCTGGAATGTAAACGGGGGAGTGCTAAAAACGCCCCTGCTGATGGCAGGGTGTACTCATGTATTTACCTTAATACCTGTTGTTAGGCGTGCTACTATCAACGCTAAATGAGATAGAGGATCAGATGTCACTGTGAAACAATGTCAGGAAGTGGGGTGGGGCCGGAGAGGATTTTTGGGGTCCTTCAGCCCCATCGTGTCTGGACAGGGAAGGTGAGGTGAAGAGAGGCTGCCTCCCCAGAGCTGAGACGGGACAGGCTCGGTCGTCTCCCTCTGCTGCGGATGTTCTTTCTTTCACAGCTCAGCTTTTCTTGAAAGTTTAAAAGTTGAGCTTTCAGAACTAGCTGTGTGGCTTTGGGCAAGTCACATGCCTCTCTGGTCTGTATCCCCTGCAGTAGAGAGAATAAATTAAACTAGAGAAACCCTCTAAAGTCCATCTCACGAGGATTCTAGGCTTCTGAGCGTTTGGGAGCTTGGGTAAAGAATCAGAAGGGCCTGTGCTAGAGAAAGGACCTGTTTGCTCGCCCAGCCCCAGACATCAGGACTAGGCTGTCACTCACCGGAATGACTGAACTCTGAGCCCCGTGTGTCTGTTCCCTCCCACTGGGCTCACTGAAACCACTGAAGCAAAAGGGGCTTCACTGCTCCACGCCACGCTTTCACCGCTCACAAACCGCTTCTCTCTTTGAAGGACGAGTCTCGAATTAAGGCCACTGTGATGGACGTGAAGCCGGTGGACTACAGAGAGTACGGCCGAAGGCTGGTCCTGAGCATCAGGAGAAGCGCGTCGATGTGAGGAGAGCAGTGCCGATGGGGTAAAAGTTTGCAAATAAAGAGCCAAAATGGAATCGATTTCCTCCCACCTCCGTGTGACAATCCCGTGTTAGCTACTCAGCACAGAGGCTCTTTATGGTGGACTAAGCAATTTCCTCTTGTGTGTGCGTCTCAGAACCCATCGGTAGGCAAAGGAAATACGCTCGGGTGGCTGTGGTGTAGACCTAGAGTCAGCCAGCGGTGAGTGTAAGACCAGTCACTCCCTCTGCCTTCAGGCTTTTGTCAATTTCATTATCATCAAGCAGGAATTATGTCATAAGTCACTGACCCTAACGGCAGACCATGAAGTAAATGATGTGACTAGGTTTTTGCTTCTCCAGCAGTGACCCCCCCGCCCCGCCTCACAACTTGGGTTCTTCTCAGCAGGGAGAGCTGAGAAGCATTTGTGGGCACCTGGGTATTTTAGTAAGTGTGTCTTCCTAGAATTCAAAGGCTCTCTCTTTCTAGAGGTGCTACATAGTTGTTAATGCTTGGAATGGCAATAGGGTAGAATTATTAATCAAAGGCATCTCTTTTATATCTGAAGAGTATCCTTCCTTCAGGGTTTAATAGACTGAGTCAGATGGGTCTGATACTAATCAAAATTGTCTCTTCTGAGGACTGCTGATAAGCATTGACTTGCTGTCCCCTAGGGAAATCCAAGCGACTACAAAGCGTTTCTTTAGTTTTCATTTCAATTAATGTTGCATTTCGCTTGGTGAATGCGTACTTTTTCTACCTGTACATTTTCCTGGCATTCGTATATTTTGGTTTTTTTGACTAAAGCTACGTTACACGGAAAGGATTTTGAAGCCTTTTGTTTCCCTTGCTTTGTTTTAATAAACAGTATATTCTTTGCTTGCGAATCCTACTTTCTTTGAATGCAAAGAGTTCCCGTAACTGGAAAGCGATTAATTAGCCTTCATAATAAATGTTCACTTGGGGGAGATGTTAACTCACTATAAACCCGAAGATTAGTCCAAGGCATGGAGATCCTTCTTCCTAGTGTTTGCAGCCCTGAAATGCATCTTTAAAAGCATGAAAACACTAAAAACAAAAAGCCATTTTGCCAAAGGATGCGGATGATCTGGCGCTTGGGATTTTACTGATGTTTACACAGCAGTCTAACACCAGCCAGGCTTTGAAATGTGTACAGACAGTGAGCTGGTAAGAAAACAGTAATTATGCTACTGGGCCTTTCAGTCAGCAAGAGCATGCTTGCTCTGTGTGTTCCTAATCATATTAATTATCTATCTGGTGGCAGCAACACACCGCCTGCCATTGGCTGCACATCTCACCCTCGTACCCCAGCAGTGCGGCGGTCAGTTGTCAGTCTGCTGCCAGAGGACCTGCTGTTCATCGCTGCACATGCCACCCGTGGAGGCTTTTGGAGGAGGTGGTGTCCTGTCTGTCTCCCCCATCGCTGTCCGCCCTTGACATAGGAGCCAGCCAGCCCTAGACGGGATGACTTCCGTTCCTGAGGACAGACACAGGGACTCCTGCTCAGCCTCACTAATGGTTTAGACACATTCCTTCCTACCCTTCTCTAGTCTCAGGAGATGGTAACCAGGTCGCATTTCAGTCTCTGAGGCCTCAACCATTTTTACGGAAGTTCTTTTCTGTCTGACCTTGCCTATGAAGCACCGACTAGAAAATTACAGTCTTCAGCCTCTTCTGGATTGACAAATTGTGGGTGGGAAGTGGTGATCTAGCTTTCAGCCCAGTAACCAGTCTCTTACGCCTACTACTCCCAGCATTCCGTCCTCTCCCCACGTGTCTGTCCACACAGCGAAGAGGCCTGAGCAGCCGTGGCACCAGGACGCATCCAGGGAACATTAACGCCCGTCCCCGCGCCTTCTCAGTGGCCAGTGTGACGAACCCAGCACGTCTCCGTGGATGTGACTGGAAACCCAGGGGCAGTGCTGGGGGGTAGGGCTCCCTTGAGAAGGACGTTTCAAACAGATTTCCCCACTAAAAGGTCAGATCACCAGCAGAGGAGTGTCAGAAATTGGCTCCACTATTGGGCTTTTAAGAGATTTTGGTCCCTGAGGGTTGCCTAAATAGATTCTGGCCCACAGTTCGTAGAATTCTCTTGGATATAGTTTACCTCGAAAGGCTATTCTTGTGGTTCTATTTCTCCTCTTTCACTTAGAGATCAATGTTGATTTTGCGTACACCATGACATCAGCGTTAAGCAATTAGGAGAAAAAAATCTAATGATTTCGCCTTTATTTCAAGCGGTTCTTGAATTCCCTCCAGTCTCATTGTGAAAGAGGCAGGGAAAAAAATTAAAGGGTAATAATCTGATTTCTGTCCGTATTTCCAATGTTTTATGCTTTCCATTAAAACCTTGCTAATCTCTCGCGTGCTGTCCTGTTTTAAACTGCGGAGTCAAAAAAGTTCCCCTCCCCCACTTTTGTTTCCTGAGTGGGCTGTCTTCGAAAAGTATAAATACTATTGATCGTGGTATTTAATACACTAATGAAACCCATGGTTATTGACTACATAATTAATATACTGTCTAAAAGTGAAGTTTGGCTGCCCAGTATGTAAAGGTTTATATTGACTCCTGTTTCTTTGGCAATATGCCGCCCAGGGTTTTATTTATAGAGAATGAAGCAGGTTGTTTGGTCTCCTTTGCTGCTTTTCACTTGTTGGAAGGCCACTATTCCCCCAGTAAATTGATTGCTTCCTTGTCTCAAAGAGAAGAAT
>NW_016803136.1:1720449-1725359 GCF_001698545.2 Rhinopithecus bieti
TTTTTTTTTTTTTTGTGACAGAGTCTTGCTCTGTTGCCAGGCTGGAGCTCGGTGGCGCGATCTTGTCTCACTGCAACTTCCACCTCCCGGGTTCAGGCAATTACCCTGTCTCGGCCTCTTGAGTAGCTGTGACTACAGGCGCCCGCCACCACGCCTAGTTAATTTTTTGTATTTTTAGTAGAGACAGGGTTTCACCGTGTTAGGCAGGATGGTCTTGATCTCCTGACCTGGTGATCTGCCTGCCTTGGCCTCCCAAAGTTCTGGGATTACAGGCATGAGCCACCACGCCCAGCACTGGCTAGTTTTTTCTATGGATCTATGTGTATAGAGTTTAAATTAAAAATGGGAGCATGGTACGCATATCATTCTGTAATGTTTTTCTCCTAGGATGGACATCTTTATTTTGATAAAAATCGCATCAAAACCACCATCAGGCCAGGTGCAGTGGCTCACACCTATAATCCCACACTTTGGGAGGCCAAGGCAGGCGGATCACTTGGGATCAGGAGTTCCAGACCAGCCTGGCCAACATGGTGAAACCACATCTCTACTGAAAACACAAAAATTAGCTGGGTGTGGCCGGGCACGGTGGCTTACGCCTGTAATCCCAGCACTTTGGGAGGCCAAGGCAGGTGGATCACGAGGTCAGGAGATCAAGACCATCCTGGCTAACATGGTGAAACCTCGTCTCTACTAAAAAGACAAAAAATTAGCCGGGTGTGGTGGCAGGCGCCTGTAGTCCCAGCTACTCCGGAGGCTGAGGCAGGAGAATGGCGTGAACTCGGGAGGCGGAGGTTGCGGCGAGCCAAGATCGGGCCACTGCACTCCAGCCTGAGCGACTGAGGGAGACTCCATCTCAAAAAAAACCAAACAAAAACAAAAAAATCACAAACATAATATAAAAATGTACTAATCATTTAGAGCTTTAGATAAATAATTGTAAGTGGTGTTTGGCTCTTTGGATGTGTGTACTGAGCCAGCTCACTCTTGCAGGAAGCTTATACTTTTCTAATTGTTATAAATTCAGGATTTCACGGGCAGAAGCGTTTACACTTTGTGGCACTGAAAATCTATGCCTTCTCTTGTTCTGTTAGGTTCTCTGATTTTTCTTTGCCTAAGTCCAGGGATAACTCCTGTAACCCTGTATACCATCAAGGGCTGGCAGGTAATTTGAGCAGGCCCTTGGAAGCAGGTAGACTAATGTAGGGAAGGGAAGGGAAAGGAAGGCTTTGGAGCCCTAGTTTCATCCTGCCTACTACACAGATGGGGGTTGTGTCTATGAAGAGGCTAAACTCTTGTTTTCCACCAGCCTGGCAAAAATGGCCTCTTGAGAATACATTTGACTTGCCTATAAATCAACCTGATTAAAGCTATTAATGATTATTAAATCTTGTAATTATATTTGTAATGGTGGTTTTGAAAAATCATTGAGAAAAGTATGTAGTCACCTGTCTTCCTGGTTCCAGCCTCTCAGTATGTGACTTTATTTTTTGAGATGGAGTCTCTGTCGGCCAGGCTGGAGTGCAGTGGTGCGATCCTGGCTCACCGCAACCTCCACCTCCTGGGTTTAAGTGATTCTCCTGCCTCAGCCTCTTGAGTAGCTTGAGACTACAGGTGTGCACTAGCATGCCCAGCTGATTTTTTTTTTTTTTTTGATAGAGTCTCACTCTGTTGCCCAGGCTGGAGTGCAGTGGCACGATCTCGGCTCACTACAACCTCTGCCTCCCAGGTTCACACCATTCTCCTGCCTCAGCCTCCCGAGTAGCTGGGACTACAGGCGCCCACCATCACGCCCAGCTAATTTTTTGTATTTTTAGTAGAGACGGGGTTTCACCATGTTAGCCAGGATGGTCTCAGTCTCCTGATGTCGTGGTCTGCCTGCCTCAGCCTCCCAAAGTGCTGGGATTACAGGTGTGAGCCACCAGGCCTGGCTGATTTTTTACATTTTTAATAGAGACGAGGTTTCACTCTGTTCGCCAGGCTGGTCTCGAACTCCTGACCTCAGGTGATGTGCCCAAATCAGCCTCCCAAAGTGCTGGAATTACAGGCGTGAGCCACCACGCCAGCCTTAGTGTGTTACTTTTTTTTTTTGAGACGGAGTTTCGCTCTTGTTGCCCAGGCTGGAATGCAGTGGCATGATCTCGGCTCACTGCAACCTCTGCCACCCAGCTTCAAGCGATTCTCCTGCCTCACTCTCTGGAGTAGCTGGGATTACAGGCATGCGCCGCCACGCCCAGCTAATTTTGTATTTTAGTAGAGACGGGGTTTCTCCATGTTGGTCAGGCTGGTCTCAAACTCTCCACCTCTGGTGATCCGCCCACCTTGGCCTCCCAAAGTGCTGGAAATACAGACATGAGCCACGGCGCCCGGCCAGTGTGTGACTTTAACTCAAGATACCTGTCCCTGAGAACTGTGGACTATTTGGAGCAAGGCTTAGGGGCTAAGTAGTCACGTCACAGTGAAATTAAAATGCAGTTGAGGGAGAAATTGCTGGAAGACTGGAGTCAATCAGGAAAGACGTCACAAAGAATTGGGTGATTTGAGGCTCACAGATTAGGGCCTTTATTTAGGTCAGGGCTGTCCGGTCTGTGTGTGGAAGACCGACAGCAATACCTGGAAACAGTGGCGTGTGCTGTGTTCGTCACTGACATGAAGCCACGCAGTGCCACGGAGGCTGGGTAGAGGCACCGAAGGGAGCTGGGTTCCTGGTGCAAATAGGGTAGGGTTTGAGCATGGGCTGAGTAAAAGGTTCTTTTTTTTTTTTTTTTTTGAGATGGAGTCTCTCTGTTGCCCAGGCTGGAGTGCAGTGGCGCAGTCTCGGCTCATTGCAACCTCCACCTCCTGGGTTCAAGCGATTCTCCTGCCTCAGCCTCCTGAGTAGCTGGGATTACAGGCATGTGTCACCATGTCCGGCTAATTTCTGTATTTTTAGTAGAGACAGTGTTTCACCATGTTGGCCGGGCTGATCCTGAACTCCTGACCTCAGATGATCCAGCCTCCTCGACCTCCCAAAGTGCTGGGATTACGGATGTGAGACACTGTGCCCGGCCAGTAAGAGGCTCTTGTGTTATCCATCGCCATACCCCTAACCTGCATTGGGTTTGTCGTGAGAGTGACTCGCCAGTGAGCTCGTGAGTGTGTGTGAGAGGCTTTGAACCAGCCACCTGGCTGCATTTGCAGCTTCTCAGGCTCTTAGTAGCTGTCACTTTACACCCTCTCTTTAGCTGTTGATGAGTCTCAAAATGTGTACTTTTCAATAAAACAAACCATTTTTTTCAGCCTTGAATAGACCTTGTGAAAAACTGAATCCCACCTGCCTCGTGAGAAATATTTATATAGCCAATTCAAAAGTGATCATGTAAACTTTTAATAATTGTGAGCCGTTCTTATAAAATTATGCCCGTTCCCTAGTGCATTACCCAGCTGGTAATTGGAAGTTTGTGCTGTCATTAAAAATGACAGCTTCCTCAGATAACATTCTCGGTGCTTGTAAAATGCAAATAACCAAAACTATATTTAACTTGCGTGTGGTGCAGTTTCCTTTCAACGGCCAGGTAACCCAGGGGCTGGTGGCTGTTACGGAGGAGGGCTTGCTACAGGGAGCTGCAGCTCTGTGCTCTTGAATGCCCTGCCCTGAAATGGAGTCAGAACAGCCAGGACTTTTTAAAAATAAGCCCCAATTGGACTGTCATCTCCTCTCACCGTTGACACTGCTGTTCATGTTGAAGTTTATTTATATCTTCAGTCAGCCATGGTACAGAGGTCATTTCTATTGGCCTAAAATTTTAGAGGCTTATATGTTTGCCTGGGAACGCTGATCTCCTCAGTACTTAGGCTTGTAATGCAAAGCCTGTCTCTTGCAGAAGCTTTTCTGCTTCCATAACGCCGTGACTCCCACCGTCAAACCACCACCACCACCAATTTCCTGCTCCACGATTCATTCAAAACCTGAATAGCTGTATAAGGTGCATCCTTGCAAATGAGCTCTCCTCCCCTAATGGGCTCTTTCCAGGCAGCAAACCTTCCATAAAGGAGCCACTAATTAAGCAAAAAACAGTTCGTCTTACTTAGCCACGTTTCAGGAACCCAGCAGTCTAGAAGATGGCAACATCCTTTATAGCCGTGATGTTAATAATATTCTTTTGTCTCATACCAGGGTCTTTAACCGGCGGTTTGGGTGTTTGGCTGTGTGTGTGTCCCTGTTCCTGTCTTGCTCTCCATCTTGAAGAGGAAGATGTGTTTCCGTGGACTTTTATTTTTATGGAATCCTTGTTAAAGTCACTCTTTAAGGATCAAACCCACACCAAGCCTTCCTGGTTGGAAAGAGGCGCTGGAAAGAGTGTGATTTGCAGTGGGGGCACGCACAGGCTCTCTGGGAAGACGCCTGTCAGTCAAAGCGGCTCTCGTTGTGAGAGGATCTGACTGCTTGGTTCCCTTCCATCTCCGTCTGAGGGAGAATTGAAGGTGTTAGCAGGCTCACCAGGCAGCAACACTCAAACCGATGTGCAGGCCGCCGCCGCGTGCTGCACGTGCTTCCTGATAGAACCTTGAGCTCCTGCAGCCAAGCCTCATTGTGTGTGTGTTATTAAAGTGCCAGTGACTAGGAAAAGCAGAGCCCTGTTAATTAGAGTGCAACATTCTTGCATAGTGGTAGTGTTCCGTTTGTGGCATAATTGTCACAGCAAATTACCAGTTAGGTTAAATATTGAGCTGGTAGTTCTCAGCGCTTTCATTCTTGGCTCCACCCCGCCACCCCCCCACCCCCTCCTACCCTCCCTCACCATCACCTGCTGGCCTGCACTTCTAACTTGATCTTCTGCCAAGTGGTAGCTTTTAAGTGAGGCTTAGAGCAGATACACTTTACAGCAGGAGCAATAAATCTAGCTTTAGGCGAGTTATAGGATGCCAGG
>NW_016803136.1:1725410-1733247 GCF_001698545.2 Rhinopithecus bieti
CTAGGAAAAGCAGAGCCCTGTTAATTAGAGTGCAACATTCTTGCATAGTGGTAGTGTTCCGTTTGTGGCATAATTGTCACAGCAAATTACCAGTTAGGTTAAATATTGAGCTGGTAGTTCTCAGCGCTTTCATTCTTGGCTCCACCCCGCCACCCCCCCACCCCCTCCTACCCTCCCTCACCATCACCTGCTGGCCTGCACTTCTAACTTGATCTTCTGCCAAGTGGTAGCTTTTAAGTGAGGCTTAGAGCAGATACACTTTACAGCAGGAGCAATAAATCTAGCTTTAGGCGAGTTATAGGATGCCAGGAACATCTGAATGAGGGGTCCAATTTCTGCTGTGTATGGGGGTGTGCGGGGTCATCTTGTGGGGCTTCTGACTCCAGCAATAAAACTGGGTCCTCCGTATATCTGACATGGTGTCTGTCCCGTGAGAAGATACTTGAGGTGACACAAGAAATGCGAAGGAAATAGAAGACCTGGACCCTTCTCAATTTCCATCCATGAGCCGGGGAGCCTCACACAATGGAAGAGCACTTTCTATAAGCAAAAGCAGAGGGACAGAGGGTGCCGAGTATGTGGTGTGGGAAGGGAGTCCAGTGGGGGAGAGGGGACAGTCACAAGACCTGTGAGTTATCGTGAAGGTGCAAAAAAGGGACCAGCTGGAAGAAAAGTCCATTTCAAACTGAAGGACCGGCACTTTGCACAGGAGCCAGTAAACCAGGTGCAGGTGATACCAAGAAAATTAGCTTGGTTTGAGCGGTGAGTCTTTGTAGAAAAATAAATGAGATTGCTGCACACCGGGAGGGCGGCCTGGATCTTCATTTCCTTGGAGCTTAAGACTTAAGCCCTGTGGAATGTAGGTTCTAGGAGTGTCCTTTGTCACTAATTGACCTTTCAGCTCCTCATAGAGCTGGCATTCTCGCAGGCCAGGTACACGGGAAGAGAACACCGGAGCAGCCTGCCTCCGCTTAGCCCACTGCATAGCTGAGGAAATCCTGCCGGGGATGTTATTGGAGGGTTATGCACTCGATTCCTCCCGAGCTTCGTGCTGGGCTGCTCATTTTCTTTGGACAAAGATAGACTGGCTCCCTCTCTTGTTGATGGAATGGAAATTCTCTTGCATTATGGCTCGCGTGATAACTTCGGTGGCGGTGGTGTGGGGATAATGAAGAGTCTCTTAATGGCTCTAGTTAATCCTGGTAATATCAACTCGATCAAACTGGAGCTGGCTGTGGGAATCTAACCCACTTTTGTATTCCTAAACGCCTAAAACCTGCCACGGGCATCTTTGCAGTGTTAATAAGGAACCAGTCATTGCTTGTCTGTGTCCCGGAACGTATTTATAAGCCTGTGTTAATTTCTGGAATAGCGCCTCTTCCAATCCCAGCCCCCGGTCAGTCTCCCCGGATAGGTTTGGGAAGTCAGGTCGTTTTGGTCACACATCACCATTCTTGGTCCCTGAGCCGGGCATGCTGGTTTAATGCCCCCAGAGGAAGAGAACTCATTTTATTCTGGAAATTGGGGAAGTGAATTTGCTTCAGGACCTGCCCAGGTTTAATTAGTCCAGTCCAGAAGCAGGCCTGGCTCCGTGTCTGAGGCATGCGTGCACGTGGATGGTGTGTGTGCACACGTGTGTGTGGCATGTGCACGTGTGTGCCCTGGCAGCCACTATAACGTGCCCGGCAGTGGCTGCTGTTTGCCCAGGTTGGCCCAGTTCAGTCCTGCTTCCCAGGGTAGCTAGTGGATGCGGCCACCTTACAACCCCCAAAAACCTTCTGGGTGCACCCCCAAATGGAGAAGGAGCCGGGTGGGGTGTGATTAGGAAATGGGGGCCACGTGCCAAGACAGAGGAAGGGGAAATGGGGAGAAAACAACAAGAAAAGGAATAGGTGGGGAGAGAGGTCATTTTCACCTAAATTAAAGAATGGAAATGACCACGATGAACACAACGAGGGCCAGGATTCCTCAGCCAGAGCTGCGAGACCGTGACAAATGGCTCTCCAGGGAAACGGGGCACAGCCTCCTCTCCTGGAAGTCAGGAAAGGGGTCTCTCCACCAACCAGGGGCGGGAGGCAGAGCCTGCGCCGCCGGATTTAGCCTGGAAGTTAAAACCACTGAAGCAGTTTATAGAAACAGCAGAGTGAGCCGCCGCGCACAGTCAGTAGGCAGGACCCAGAGACGCTGGCATCAATGTTTCAAATGTGCTCAGGGTAATTAGTTTTGAATTACCATGTGCATATTTTAAACATTTAAATGATCATCCCAGCTTTTCGAAAACAGTTGCACGCGGCTTGGTGTCGCCTGCCCTCCCGGGCGGCCTCCCCACGGGGACGCAGCCAGGTGGCGCCTCGGGGTCGTGCGGCCTCAGCCCAGGAGGGGCGCGCGCTAAGCCCGGGGATCAGCGCGGATTGGGCCGCAGCCCCGAGTCCGCGCGCAGCCGCTCGCCCGGGACTTCCCTTCCTCCCAGCCTGCGTCGGCTGTGCCAGGTTTTCAAAACGTTCTGCTCAGCGCTTCAGTTCCCCATTGTGCATGAAAATGCAATTCCACGCGGGCAGCTTTTTCTCCCCCGTTTGATTTCCCGGAGACCCGAGTGGCTGGGAAACTTGAAAGGTGACTGGGCCAGGTGGGAGCCGCGTTTGGTGTTTGAAGCCAGCGACCTTGTCCGCCAGTCTCTCGGGGCGAACTGCCTTCCCCCAACTCCGTTCTCCCTGGGGTTCGACTCAGAATGCAGACGACGATTTCCAAATTCCCTAAGTCCGGAGGCGCTGGGAGGGGCGAAGGTTTCAGGCCTGGACCCCCCGCGCCTTCCCTGCCGGCTGCAGGGGCGGACCCAGGCTGCGCCCCCGGGTATCTCACAGACGCCCTGTCTGTGAGATGTCTAAAGTCAGATCCCTAATTTCAGGCACCCGAATTTAGCATCGTGGCTTAGAAACGCTGCCCTGCGTCCCCTTCCTTCCGGTTACAAGCTGTTTCTCCAGCAGGTGGAGCTGGGAGAATAAAAACTAGGAGCCTGTGCCTGGGACCTAGAAGAGGGAGCTAGCTATCAGTGCTGAAATCCTGATTGAATGAAAATTGTTCATTATGCAAACCGTCTGGTTCAGTACACAGAGGCAGCCCCCAGGCTCAAACCCCAAGTAGTTGCTGCTTCTCTCCCCAGATTAAAACATATGAACTGCTTTGATGTAATCTTATAACAAAGCCTAATAGAAATTTTATTTCTTTGAAGTTGCCTGTCATTTCTTATTGCCCCCCCTTCTGCCGTCCTATTAATACCCGTGCAGTCTGGGATACGCTGCCGAGTTTAGACGTATTTGAGGATGGGAACAGTGCGTTTACCTCGGCAGTGGCCGGAGTTATTTAAATACAGTTACACTGCTTGCAATATGTTTAATCTCTTGGGCTTTTTTTCCCCCCACTGCTATTTATCATGTTAATAGAATGCTACAGAATATCACATTATGCAATGTGTTTAAATTAATCAATTATATTAGAAAAATATTGGATAGGAGTTTCAATGGTAAGTGGGTTTTCATGGAAATAGTTTCTCATTAGTA
The DNA here is from genome assembly GCF_001698545.2 of Rhinopithecus bieti. Classification (NCBI taxonomy): domain Eukaryota; kingdom Metazoa; phylum Chordata; class Mammalia; order Primates; family Cercopithecidae; genus Rhinopithecus; species Rhinopithecus bieti. The sequence continues at coordinate 1,728,968 of NW_016803136.1, forward strand.
GATCAGCTGCACACAGGGTGGAAATTGTAAGGATTTGGGAATACGCTGTATTTATGACCTATTTGGCTAATTAAAATTAAAGTATAATTTTAGCATGAAGTTACTGCAAGACTTTGCAGAGAGGGTGGAGCAAGAAACTTGCCCAAATCCAGTTACTTTTAAATGTCAGTTGCCATAACAACTTCACATGAGCCATATTTTTACTTGAAAATTCCTTTTAGGATTCAGTTGCTATAATAATTTGCCTCAGCTCTTTTTAGGAGACATATTTTCCAGTTTTCCTTCTGTGATCATTTCAAGACTTTCATTACTGTAACGAAAAATGACCATGGAAACCTCAACTCTTCCTTTCTCGGTGTGCAGGAGCAGAGTGGTCCCCCAAAATGGAAATAGAGGTTTCCAGGAGGTATGCTGTAGGAAGGCACCCCAGGCCATGGGGAAGGGGCCAAGCTCCGGGGATCCATTGTTTCAAGAGTGAGTTCCCTTCTGGGTGGGAATTATGAAGCCAACAGAATTTTTTGAGGTGTGGCTGTTAAGCTTTTCTATGTCCTGGGAGTTCTGCATGAAGCAAAGTCCAGCCTGACCATCTCAAGGAAGAATGAGTCTACTCATGTATTATGAACGCCCACTGGGGGCCATCAGCTTGTCATTCAGAGGAACTGCTGGCATTTGATGAGCGAGTGAGGCAATCCCCAGAGTATTTAGTTAGAAGCAAAGTGGTAGCAGAGTCAAGTTCAGTGCCCTTTCTTTTCGGTGTTTAGCTGCTAACCTTAATTCATTAGCCAATATGACCTCGGAGAAGCACCTGCAGCTATGCTCTGTTCTGGCCACAGACACAGCAGACGGGACTAGTTTCTGCCAGCCTTCCAGATCTCTCTGGGCCAACACCGTTGTTGCTGAAGGCAAGCTCGGGGTCCCAAGAAAAAGGTCCTGCAAGCGGGAAGAACATTCCATTTCAAAAGGCTTCTGGTTCCTCCTTCTGGGGGGAGCCTGGCTGCTCTTGCTGACTGGTGTCCCTGGCAGAAGCTGTAATCCGGTCTCTGGCTTTAGGGATACCATAGTTCCTCTTTTGGGAATTACCATGGTCCTTCCTCTCCCTTTTCCATCTTCTGTCTTTCTACATCAACTCTTTGGTGGGATCTCCAATGGTTATATATATACACACACATATATATATATATATATTTTTAGATGGAGTTTCGCTCTTGTTGCCCAGGCCGGAGTGCAATGGCACAATCTCGGCTCACTGCAACCTCCGCCTCCTGGGTTCAAGCGATTCTCCAGCCTCAGCCTCCACCTCCAGAGTAGCTGGGATTACAGGCACTCACAGCCATGCCCAGCTAATTTTTGTATTTTTAGTAGAGACGGTTTTGCCATGTTGGCCAGGCTGGTCTCGAACTTCTAACCTCAGGTGATCCACCCACCTTGGCCTCCCAAAGTGCTGGGATTACAAGGCCTGAGCCACCATGACCACAATGGCCACAACTTTTTTTGGGGGACTCTAAAGCTTGAAAGGGGCTGGGGGGCCGGGCGCAGCGGCTCATGCCTGTAATCTCAGCACTTGGGGAGGCCTAGGCAGATGGATCACCTGAGGTCAGGAGTTTGAGACCAGCCTGGCTAACGTGGTGAAACCCCATCTCTGCTAAAAATACAAAAATTAGCCAGGCGTGGTGGTGCATGCCTGTAATCCCAGCTGCTTGCAAGGCTAAGGCATGAGAATCCCTTGAACCCGGGAGGCGGAGATTGCGCCACTGCACTCCAGCCTGGGCGACAGGGCCAGATCCATCTCAAAAAAAAAAAAAAAAAAAAAAAAAAGGAAAGGGGACAGTGGGCCTCCTGCAAGAAGAGCAGAGGAAAGAGGACACCTGCTTACCTCCTACCCTCCTCCAGGGACTCCTGCACCTCCTGGTGTCCTGACACGTGCAGCCAGGGGGACATTTGTCTCTCCCACCTCACAGGGTGGAAGTGAGGATCAAACACAATAATTTGTGGGAAAGGGAAAACATAAAACAGTCCACAAATGTGCAAGGAATCATAATTATTATATTTTCTCCTCTGGGTGAACCAGACTTTGGAGGTATGAAGCTTACACACGAGGAAAATCAACCGAGCCCGATCCATGAGCTGCTCTTTTCAAACCTCACTGACGTGCCTCTGGAAGAGACTTTGGTGAAGGTTTGCATCTGTTTGGGGATGTCCAACATTTTGATTGTTCTGTACACGTCCGCCAAAATGTAATACTTGACATTTCTCTAGAACCCGTTGTATTTTTTTTAAACCGTGTAACTGAACTATATGTTCAGGGAAATGGAAATAAAACATGATTGCTTAGTTTAGATATGAAAGTGGAGTTTCTGCTTTATCCTCACCCTCCTTTGAGGACACTCATTCTTTCTCCACTTTCCGGCCCCCAGGCATAGAAAATAGACTGTTCCTTTGCACATGAGGGAGGCAGCGTGGGGAGAAAGACAACGTGCGGACTGTGGTCAGGCAGATCTGGGTTCAAATCCCCCATCTTCCATTTACCTGACCTCAGAACTTATTCCCTCGTGTATAAAGCAAGGATGATATTAGTGCATGCCTTCGGGGCCAGTTGTAAGGATTAGAAATATCATACGTAAAACACCTAGCATATCGTGGGCTAACATTTGTTTTTCTTTTATACATCTAATTCTGGGAGACGTGGGCTACATTTTTTAAAATGCAGTGATGGCTGCTATCCATGCTCAAGGAAAAATGGAAATTCCTTTGGTCAGTCTGGCTCAGCTGCTGGTGCCCTGGAACCTCTGGGGGATGCTTTCATGCCCTCGGGTGATTAGCATGAGGCAGCTTCTAGAGTCTGGTGGTGACCATCATTTCTTAGAGCTCCTGAAGGTAAATTTGGGACAGTGGGTGAACAGCATTGCAGGCAGGTTGGTTTTGACTCAGCCAAAAAAAGTGCTTTCTAATGATCAGAACCCACCTGTGACATAATAGGTTCCTTTAGAGTAGAATGAGCTTCCGTCCCTTTCCCATCGACAAAAGGCTGGTAAATATCTGCAAAGCCCCCTGTAGGAGCAGAACCCTGTGCTTGGCCCTGGCGACTGCCAGCTTCCGGTGAGGACACGTGAGGAGGAGTATCCCTGGTTCCCGTGCTTGGCTCAGACTTCTCTTTTGGCTCCGTTCCTCGCTGAGGGTGCCTTGTGGGCAAGATGCTGTGCTGTGGTCTCCCACTTTAGAAACCGCCTCAGCGAGAAGGGACTCGGGGCTGAGGGACCCTCTGAGACAGGGACATGGTTTAGGCAGGTGTGGCCTGTCTTTGGGAAAGGTCCAATGCCCCCGTGGCTTTGTGATGGATCCAAAATTAATTACCCGGCTAGGCACAGTGGCTCACGCCTGTAATCCCAGAACTTTGGGAGGCTGAGGTGGGCGGATCACTTGAGGTCAGGAGTTCGAGACCAGCCTGGCCAACATGGTGAAACCCCATCTCTACCAAAAATATAAATATTAGCTGAGCCTGGTGGCGGTATGTGCCTGTAGTCCCAGCTGCTCGGGAGCCTGGGGCAGGAGAATTGCTTGAAGGCGGGAGGTGGAGGTTACAGTGAGCCGAGATCGTGCCACTGCACTCCAGCCTGGGCAACAGAGCGAGACTCCATCTCAAGAAAAAAAAAAAAAAACACCAAAATTATGGTAACCCAAGGGGTGACTGGGTTACTGGCAGTCGGCAGGGGCAGTTACTGGCTAACTGGCAGTGGGCAGTTAGCCCTGTTGCAGGGAACTTGCCACCACCATCCCTATCTGGCGCTCTCCCTCCCCTTCATTCTTTCCCTTCTTCTCTCTCTACCCCTTCTCTTTTTTCTCCTCTGTCCCATTGACAGCAGAGGATCCAGTGGGGCCTAAGAGAGAAGCCTTTGTCCCGGGAGCAGTTCTCTGGGTCACCGTGGCTACCACAGTAGGTTGAATGGTGGCTGCCCATAAGATTTGTCCACCTGGAAACAGAGCATGAAACCTCGATGGGAAAAGGGTCCTTGCAGATGTGTTTGTTAAGGATTGCAAGACAAGGTCATCCTGGATAGGGTGGGCCCTAAATCCAATGACAAGTGTCCTTCTAGGAGAACAGAAGGAAAAGGAGACAGGACGCTCAGCAAAGGGGACGTGAAGACAGAGGCAGAGAGGCTGGAGGGATGTCCCTACAAACCCAGGAACACCAAAGATTGTGTGCAGCAGTCACCAGAGGCCAAGAGAAAGGCATAGAACAACATGGCGAGACTCCAGCTCTACAAAAAAAAAAAAAAAAAAAA
>NW_016803136.1:1733649-1816948 GCF_001698545.2 Rhinopithecus bieti
AAAAAAAAAAAAAAACACCAAAATTATGGTAACCCAAGGGGTGACTGGGTTACTGGCAGTCGGCAGGGGCAGTTACTGGCTAACTGGCAGTGGGCAGTTAGCCCTGTTGCAGGGAACTTGCCACCACCATCCCTATCTGGCGCTCTCCCTCCCCTTCATTCTTTCCCTTCTTCTCTCTCTACCCCCTTCTCTTTTTTCTCCTCTGTCCCATTGACAGCAGAGGATCCAGTGGGGCCTAAGAGAGAAGCCTTTGTCCCGGGAGCAGTTCTCTGGGTCACCGTGGCTACCACAGTAGGTTGAATGGTGGCTGCCCATAAGATTTGTCCACCTGGAAACAGAGCATGAAACCTCGATGGGAAAAAGGGTCCTTGCAGATGTGTTTGTTAAGGATTGCAAGACAAGGTCATCCTGGATAGGGTGGGCCCTAAATCCAATGACAAGTGTCCTTCTAGGAGAACAGAAGGAAAAGGAGACAGGACGCTCAGCAAAGGGGACGTGAAGACAGAGGCAGAGAGGCTGGAGGGATGTCCCTACAAACCCAGGAACACCAAAGATTGTGTGCAGCAGTCACCAGAGGCCAAGAGAAAGGCATAGAACAACATGGCGAGACTCCAGCTCTACAAAAAAAAAAAAAAAAAAAAAATGTAGCGATGGTATCGTATGCCTGTAGTCCCAGCTCCTCAGGAGGGAGGCTGGGGAGGGAGGATGGCTCGAGTCCCAGGAGGTAGAGCCTTCTGAGCCATGATTATGCCACGGCACACCAGCCTGGGTGACAGAGTGAGACCCTAGGCTGGGCACGGTGGCTCACGCCTGTAATCCCAGCACTTTGGGAGGCTGAGGCGGGCGGATCACGAGGTCAGGAGTTCGAGACCAGTCTGGCCAACATAGTGAAACCCTGTCTCTACTAAAAACACACAAAAAATTAGCCGGGCGTGGTGGCGGGCGCCTGTAATCCCAGCTACTCACGAGCCTGAGGCAGGAGAATCGCCTGAACCCGGGAGGTGGAGGTTGCAGTGAGCCAAGATCGTGCCACTGCCCTCCAGCCTGGGCAACAGAGCGAAACTCCATCTCAAAAAACAAACAGAGTGAGACCCTATCTCAAAAAAAAAAAGAAAAGAAAGAAAGAAAAAAGAAAAAGAAAAAAAAGAAAGACATGGAACAGATTCTCCCTGAGAGCCTCCAGGAGGGAACCCGACCAACACCTTGATTTCAGACTCTGGCCTCCAGAGCTGGAGAGAAAGTTTCTCTTGTTTCCAGCCACCCAGTTTGTGGTGGTCTGTTTCCACAGCCCTGGGAATACCGGCAGCCCGTTGTGTCTGCCATCTTGAATTATCCCGTGTTCTTTTGCCTGGGTCAGTGGGGAAGCCGTGGGTTCCTCAGGTTTCCATCGTATTCATTCATAACTGGGATCCCTCACTCCGGGGCTGTCGGGTTCCAATCCTCATGGCACAGCTCACCTTTCCTCATCCCCCAGTGCCCCGTGGCGTCTGCCTTGTTCTGTGTCAGGTGTGGTTGCATCCTCAGGGACTGGGGTTCTTATCACTTACTGGCATCGGAGCCGGCTCCGAGGAGCACGGGGCCCTGGGCACAGGCTCCCAACCCACGCAGGAGAAAAAAAAAAAAAGGCCCATCAGCAACTGGAATAACAACCTTTTCAAAAATCACCTTTTGAAAATAGTGGCACCAGCCAGGCACGGTGGCTCACGCCTGGAATCCCAGCACTTCGGGAGGCCGAGGCGGACGGATCACGAGGTCAGGAGATTGAGACCATCCTGACTAACATGGTGAAACCCCGTCTCCACTACAAATACAAAAAATTAGCCGGGCGAGGTGGCGGGCGCCTGTAGTCCCAGCTACTCGGGAGACTGAGGCAGGAGAATGGCATGAACCCGGGAGGCGGAGCTTGCAGTGAGCCAAGATCATGCCACTGCACTCCAGCCTGGGGGACAGAGCGAGACTCCATCTCAAAAAGAAAAGAAAAGAAAAGAGTGGCACCAAGCATGCAGTAAATAGCTTTCAGCCACATTCCACCAGCCATAAATTTGATCTGTTTTGACCTGGACACAGCTGTTTCCTCTCCTCCCTTCAGCCTCTGACTCTGAAATGGCAGCGGCCAAGTGCCCATTGTCATCGGTGGTGAGTTCTCGTGGTGAAAGGCACTTTAATGAGAGAGTTGGCACCACGTCCTGCACCTCAGCGTGTACTGTTCCCTCAGCAAAGTTTTTAGTTAACGAGTTTGGGGGTTTTGATCTGGAGAGCACTAGGGAGAGAAGCTGGAAGGCCCAGCAGTGATATCCCTTTGGAGCCGGCGCTGTCTTCCAGGAGCTGAGGATGAGCCCGCAGGGGGTCTAGAGGTGGGCTGTGAAGGTGGCATGCTGGGCTGTTCCCTCCCATCCACTGCTGCCCCCACCCCCAGGCCCCTGCCTTCTCCTAGGAGGACAGCAGAACCCCTGGGTGTGGTTCTTTGAGCTTCAATGGGCCTGCCTTGCTTTTCAGACAGAAGTGTCTCTTCTCAGTGCAACCCAGGATTAGTATGGAAATAGAGACATCTTTTTTTTTTTTTGAGATGGAGTCTCGCTCTGTCGCCCAGGCTGGAGTGCAGTGGCCGGATCTCGGCTCACTGCAAGCTCCGCCTCCTGGGTTTATGCCATTCTCCTGCCTCAGCCTCCCGAGTAGCTGGGACTACAGGCGCCCGCCACCTCGCCCGGCTAGTTTTTTGTATTTTTTAGTAGAGACGGGGTTTCACCGTGTTCGCCAGGATGGTCTCGATCTCCTGACCTCGTGATCCATCCGTCTCGGCCTCCCAAAGTGCTGGGATTACAGGCTTGAGCCACCGCGCCTGTAGACATCATTTTTAAGGGGGCCTCTGCTGATATCCCCTTTACCGTGGGTGTGGGGGAGTCAGCCCCTGGGCTTTGCTCTAAGCAGCGAGCGTCCACCGATCCTGTCTCCTAGGCAGGTGGCACCCAAGATGCTCTTGCATGGGACCCTGTCACTCCAGAACATCCGTCGAGATTCTCCTAGCCAGGCTCGATGTCCGAGGAGCAGCGGCTTTTCTGATTCTCAGAACCAAGAAGAACCTTTTTATTTTTTATTTATTTATTTTTTTGAGAGGGAGTCTTGCTCTGTTGCCCAGGCTAGAGTGCAGCAGCACGATCTCGGCTTGTTGCAATCTCTGCCTCCTGGGTTCAAGCGATTCTTCTGCCTCAGCCTCCCGAGTAGCTGGGATTACAGGTGCACACCACCATGCCTGGCTAGTTTTGTATTTTCAGTAGAGACGGGATTTCACCATATTGGCCAGGTTGGTCTCAAACTCCTGACCTTGTGATCCGCCTGCCACGGCCTCCCAGGGTGCTGGGATTACAGGCGTGAGCCACCGCTCCTGGCCTAGAAGAACCTTTTAAACCTTTTCATCTCATTCTTTCTTTCTTCTTTTTTTCTTTTAGTATTATTAACTGTGTGAGAGCACCAAGGACGGAATGCTGCTGAAAATGAGAGGGCTGTCAAAAACCAGAAAGAAGGGAAGTCAAATGCTACCCCCAGCAGCAATCACTGGCAGGTGTGCTGCGATCCCCCCATTTCTCAGCGGGGTGGTCCCACCTGTGCCAGCCTAATTGCCACCAGTCTGCGGCCCTGCGTGGTAATGAGGGACTCGGGCGCTACGCACCCTTTAAATGACCAACATTTAAACGATATCCATTTACCTTTCACGCACCTCTGCTTCGCCTCATAATTATTGGCAGCATCTGACTTCCTCTTTTGCTACGGAATCCATTTCCTCATCCTCCTGGGGAGAGGCTGTGGCCCTCTGTGTACCGTGCGGCGACACGTTTTGTGGCAACAGATTGTGATTTGGGGAAGGAGGCTGCGACCCTCAGGATGAGAGAGATGCTGGGAGAGGGACCTCTCTTCCATGGAAAAGCAGCGTCTTTAATGGAGTCCTTAGCAATGGCAGAGGGAGGGGTGCTGTAGGGAAATGCACGAAGCTGCAGCCTGAAGTGTAAATATGATGACTGTTGTCTCTTTCTTGGGAGGTAAATAAATCAGCTCGATGTAGATTCGAGAGGTGGCTGGTGGTGCTGTGTACTCGCACGGCACCCCGAACTCGGCCTCTTCAAAGTGCTTCAGATGTTGATTCATTACGCCTTCCACCAGCTCAGGGAGGAGGGAGGTGTGGAGAACTATTATCCCAGCTCTAAACCCAGGGACTGGGCGAGGTTAAGAGGCAGTAAGTTGGGAGGAAAAGGCGGCGGCCCCGGCAACCCAGCCAACACTTCCGCCGCTAGAAACGTCTGCTCCACTTAGAAACAAGTCATTGTCAGGTAACCTATTTTTTGGGGTGTCATTTCAGCATATGAGGGCTTTGTCTCCTCTGTATATTTCCTTGCTTGAAAAATGTATGAGCTTATGGAGCAGGAGAGAGTGACTTTAATCCTGTGCCAAGCTTGTTTGGAGGCTGAAGCGTCCGAGAGGGAAACAGGAGAAGCTGACGCACTCCAGGTCCCAGCCCCACTGGAATGGAGTCCCTTTGGCACATGGATAAAAACAAAAGCCCGGGCTGGGGCGCTGTGTTGCGTTGGTGGAATCACAAGGCTTATAACCTTGAGTTTCAGGAGTGTGGATCTGAAATGGTTTCATCATTAAGAAACTGTTGGCAGGCCGGGCGCGGTGGCTCAAGCCTGTAATCCCAGCACTTTGGGAGGCCGAGGCGGGCGGATCACGAGGTCAGGAGATCGAGACCATCCTGGCTAACACGGTGAAACCCCATCTCTACTAAAAAAATACAAAATCTATCCGGGCGAGGTGGCGGGCGCCTGTAGTCCCAGCTACTCCGGAGGCTGAGGCAGGAGAATGGCGTAAACCTGGGAGGCGGAGCTTGCAGTGAGCTGAGATCCGGCCACTGCACTGCAGCCCGGGCGTTAGAGCGAGACTCCGTCTCAAAAAAAAAAAAAGAAAAGAAAAGAAACTGTTGTTGGCCAAGTGTCCGGAGGAGGGGTTCAGCCTGAGGCTTTGGCCGTGGTTCTGAGTAGCAGCTGGTGCAGGGACACTGCAGGAGCAGCTGGGCTCTGCGAATGGGTGGAAAGGGCAGACTCTTTGTCATCCTCAACCTCAACTATAGCATGGGAAAGTCAGGCAGCGAGGAAGGGGCAATATTCTGATCCCAGAGGGGCGGGCAGCGTGTTGAACAGTCCTCTGCAGTGCATGTGGGGCAGTCTTGGGCTCATCTCGCCCCCATCCCTGCCGCTCTCCTAGGGCACCTGTGAACGGGAGGTGTGAGCAGGCCAGTTGCCGGCAGAGCTCTGTCATGTGGGTTACCAAGGAACGAGAGAATAGAGGAAGCTGCCTTCAGAATCCCCAAAGACCAATTTCTTCCAGCCCCAGCAAGTGTGGGGAGCCTCCACCGAGTCCCGGCCCTCAGGGTGGCTGCGGCTCGGCATCTTCCGATGGCCTGACAGATGGAGGCACACCGGGCACCTCCAGGCACCTGGGGAGAGCACGGGGAGGTGCCCGACGCGCATGGCTCCTTCTCTGAGGGAAGGCACCTCTGGGCATGCCTGCCTGGGCAGCACCTCCTGCCCCTTGTGCATTGAAAGGGGGAAGAAGCCTCTTGCCTGTTTACTCAGCCCACAGGGCCCAGGCTGCTCCCAGCCCCACTGGGCAGGCCCTGTAGGGACAGTGGCAGTAGGCAGTTAGTCCTGTTGCAGGGAACTTGCCACCACCATCCCTATCTGGTGCTCTCCCTCCCCTTCATTCTTTCCCTTCTTCTCTCTCTACCCCCTTCTCTTTTTTTTTCTCACTCAGCCTCTCTGCTGAATTCTGCGTTGACATCAGCACTTCCAAAAACAACAACAAAGGAAAGTAGGTCAGCGGCGTGCGGGGTCGGAGCTGGCCCGGTGCCAGCTGAGTCCGGGGCTGCGGCCCATCTCATGGAGAGCCGGGGGCGCCCCAAACTCTGCGCCACAGGCTGACACATGCAGCTTGGTTCCTGCCCTGTGTTCTCAGGGGGAAGGGGTAGGTACGCGTGCATGGCCTGTGTGTTGGCATGCTGGCTTACGGACGGGGCAGAGTTGGGGTTTCTGCACCGAAGGCAACACTGTGTACACTCCATACAATCCTTCTGGTCCAGGTATGATAGAACTGGGGGTCAAGAAACGCAGGGTGCACACGCCTGCAATTGGGACTGGGATCCAGCCTGCAAATGCACGTTGACTGACATACGTGTGTGCACAAGCCTGACGGCACGGCCTTCTCAGCCCTCTCCCTCCAGAGCTTCACGCATAACATTTCCTCGGCTCTCTACGGTCACGGAACTCCCAGTTCTACTTGAAAGATTACCCAACATGCTAATTGGGACCCCTGCTATGATTAAAAAGAAATTTCAGATTAGACCACCATGCCATAGAGCTCAGGAAGAAAACAGCTCTTTATAAACCCAGCAGGAGCAGACTTCCGTTTATTTATTTATTTTTCTAACTTTGAAAGAAATTGCATCTTGATGTTGTCTGGCCCACAATGAGTGACTCAAGTACAAATAGTCACCAGGTCAGGCCCAAACCGTAAAGAGAGGGGCACTCGGGAAGAGATAAAATTACAGCCTCTTCCCCCGCCCCCGGCTTTCTAATACGTAACCGAATTATTTCTGTAAGCCTAGATCCTGCCTGGGCCAGCGCCTTTGGCCCCCTGACCTGGGACATGCTGCCATTCCATCTGGGTCAGGCTTCACCCACGATAAAGCTTTTATGAGCAGCCCAGGGGAAGGAGCACATTTCTTTTTTGTTGTTGTTGAGACGGAGTCTCGCTCTGTCGTCCAGGCTGGAGTGTAGTGACCGGATCTTAGCTCACTGCACCTCTCGGGTTCACGCCATTCTCCTGCCTCAGCCTCCCGAGTAGCTGGGATGCAGGCGCCGCCACCACGCCTGGCTAGTTTTTTGTATTTTTAGTAGAGACGGAGTTTCACCGTGTTAGCCAGGATGGTCTCGATCTCCTTCGTGATCCGCCCATCTCGGCCTCCCAAAGTGCTGGGATGACAGGCGTGAGCCACCGCACCCGGCCCAGGAGCACATTTCAGTGAAGCTCCCTGAAGTGATTAGCTCTGGAGGTCCCCCGAGGAGGCTGCAGGGAGGGAGGATTTAAGCTGTGGTCAGTAAGAGGCAGCCACAGCTATAAGAGCAACATGTCTGAATGATTTCACCGCAGGGCTGAGCTCATCGCGTTGATAGTTTTAGAGCTCATTAGCTTGGGGAGGGTGCTGGCATGCTGTACCGGGTCCCCTGGGCCTCTGACCTCTCAAAGCAGCTCTTCTTGGATCAACAGGGAAGAAGTCCTACTAATTCCTTTTCTCCTTCCACCGTCAGCACCAAACACCCATCCCCTAGTGAAGGTTTTGAAACATTAACATGGAACCCAAACCCTCTTAAAAGGCAGCCATTTGACTTTATGAAAATAGGCCAGGCGCGGTGGCTCTCGCCTGCAATCCCAGCACTTTGGGAGACCGAGGCGGGCGGATCACCAGGTTTGGACATTGAGACCATCTTGACTAACACAGTGAAACACCCTCTCGACTAAAAATACAAAAAATTAGCTGGGCGTGGTGGCGGGCACCTGTAGTGCCAGCTACTCGGGAGGCTGAGGCAGGAGAATGGGGTGAACTCGGGAGGCGGAGCTTGCAGTGAGCCGAGATTGCGCCACTGCACTCCAGCCTAAGTGACAGAGCGAGACTCCATCTCAAAAAAAAAAAAAAAAAAAAAGGAAAAAAGAAAAGAAAAGAAAACATCTCCCTAATGTCAGCTTCATTAAAAGATGTAACAAAAGAACATCAATGTTTGCTGATAGAAGAATACAATTGTCGGCCAGGCACGGTGGCTCACGCCGGTAATCCCAGCACTTTGGGAGGCCAAGGCAGGCAGATCGCCTGAGGTTGGGAGTTCAAGGTTAGGCTGGTCAGCATGGTGAAACCCCCGTCTCTACTGAAAATACAAAATTAGCCGGGTGTAGTGGCAGATGCCTGTAATCCCAGCTACTCGGGAGGCTGAGTCAGGAGAATTGCTTGAACCCGGGAGGCGGAAGTTGTAGTGAGCCGAGATCACACCATTACACTCCAGCCTGGACAACAGAGTGAGGCTCTGTCTCAAAAAAAATAAAAAGAGAATATAATTGTTTTTAAGGGTAACAGGCTGGTTATTTCAGATAATTATGTGCAAATAATGGAAGGCAGGTAATAAAGAGGAAGGAGGCCGTGCGCACGGAGCTGGCACAGGTGAGCGGAGCCATTGGCCAGAGTGGGGTTGGGTCGGGGCTGGGGACAGCATAAGGTAAAAGAGCCACACTGCCAGACTCCTCCAAAATCATCATTCCCAGAGTTTTTGCATTCCACAGAGCAGTAGGGTTCCAGAAAGAATGTGGAGAGCTTGTCTTGGGTTGCCAGCATTTTGTTTGGCCAATGAGAGACCCCAAGACACAGCAGCTGCTATGCACCAGTCCTGTTGGTTCAGAAAAGAAATAAATATACATATTTTTAAGACAGAGTCTCACTCTGTCACCCAGGCTGGAGTGCAATGGTGCGATCCTGGCTCACTGCAACCTCCACCTCGTGGTTCAAGCAATTCTTCTGCCTCCGCCTCCCAAGTAGCTGAGATTACAGGCACCCGCCACCAGGCCTGACTAATTTTTTTGTATTTTTTGTAGAGACGGGGTTTTGCCATGTTGGCCAGGCTGGTCTCGAACGCCCAAACTCAGGTCATCCACCCGCCTTGGCCTCCCAAAGTGCTGGGATTATAGGCGTGAGCCACCGCGCCCGGCCAAAGAAAGATCTTTTTAGAACACCCTTCTCCCTCCCCAAACCAAAGGAAAAAAAAAACAAGGACATGATTTCAGAATAAAGGATTATCTTTAGATGGAATAAATTTGGCTTAGCAAAAACTCCCTACATTAATGTTTCGTTGCAAATCGGTAAAATCGCAATCACAGCCTCCCCTTGTCTCCAAACTAGCATTTGGAAGCCAGTGTTCCAGGGAGCTTGGAGCCTGCCAGTTGCCACAGCTTTAGGATGACAAGGAAGCAGATTGCCTGGGTTTAAAATTCCGTTGCCGGCGTCTTCTGGAACCAGCCGCTCCATCCTTTTCCCCCACACCCCCCCACCATTTTCCTTGTGTGACAGAGTGGAGGCGTAGACGATTGGGTTGAAACCAAATTGGTCACAAGGACAAGCTGGTCAAGAGCGACATTTTCCGCCGCGGCCTTGGCTGTTTCACAAGCCGGTTCTGCCAGGAGAGCCGAGGACTCGTCATCCCCAGGCAGAGCGCCACCTACGTGCCAGGTGGGAGGCGGCGTTGCGGAGGGTGAAGGGAAGGAGTCTGGGCCAGTTCTCAGCCTTTTTCAGGATCTGATGAAAAGGCCGTGCGGGCCTGCATGCACCTGTGGGCCCAGCTACTCAGGAGGCAGAGGCAGGAGGTTCGCTTGAGCCCGAGAGTTGAGACCAGCCTGGGCAACAAAGCAAGACCCCGTCTCAAAAACATAAAATTAATTAATAAATAACAATAATTAATAATAAAGGCCGGCACGGTGGCTCACACGTGTAATCCCAGCACTTTGGGAGGTCGAGGCAGGTGGATCACTTGAGGTCAGGAGTTTGAGACCAGCTTGCTAACATGGTGAAACCCAACCTCTACTAAAAACACAAAAATTAGCCAGGCGTGGTGATGGGTGCCTGTAATCCCAGCTACTGGGGAGGCTGAGGCAGGAGAATCAGTTGAACCCGGGAGGCGGAGGTTGTAGTGAGCCGAGATGGCGCCACTGTGCTCCAGCCTGGGCAACAGATTGAGACTCCATCTCAAAAAAATTAAAAAAAAAAAAAAAAAAAGCTTTTGGCCTGGCACGGTGGCTCACGCCTGTAATCCCAGCACTTTGGGAGACCAAGGTGGGCAGATCACGAGGTCAAGAGATCGAGACCATCCTGGCTAACACAGTGAAACCCCGTCTCTACTAAAAATACAAAAAATTAGCCGGGTGTGGTAGTGGGCGCCTATAGTCCCAGCTACTCGGGAGGCTGAGGCATGAGAATTGCTTGAACCAGGAGGCAGAGGTTGCGGTGAGCCAAGATCATGCCACGGCACTCCAGCCTGGTGACAGAGCGAGACTGTGTCTCAAAAAAAAAAAAACAAGAAAGAAAAAGAAAGCTCGCTCTGGAAACCTGCACATTCCAGGGGCCCTGCATTGAATTCCAGGAGGTTTGTGGACACCTCCTTCTTCATCTCCCCAACCTTGTTAGGGGGACTCTGGCCAAGAACCCTGCACCTGGGCAAACACTTCTCATTTTCCATTTCTCAGTTCAATGATATAATGATGTTTAAAATCCTAAAATTTCATTCAGAAATATCCAAGGGGGGAAAAAAAAAGGACTCTTCCTTCCTTTGTGCCTCTTGGAAGCTTTATTTTTTTCTTTATCAAAGTTGTTTGAATATGTGAAAACTTTACCTAAATAGGTAAAATAAATATCATTAACTGAAAACAAAATATATATATATTTGGAGCAGAGGTTTAACAGACAAAAGAAAGAGACAGGAGAAAGGTAAACAGCTCTGTCTCTAGTGAGAGAGAGGGAACTTCCGAGAGGAAAAGGTCCAATTTTTTTTTCTTTTTCTTTTTTCAGACGGAGTCTCCTTCTGTCGCCCAGACTGGAGTGCGGTGGCACCATCTCGGCTCAGCAAGCTCCGCCTCCCGGGTTCAAGCAATTCTCCTGCCTCAGCCTCCCCAGTAGCTGGGACTACAGGCGCCCGCCACCACGCACGGCTAATTTTTGTATTTTTAGTACAGACGGGTTTTCACCGTGTTGCCAGGATGGTCTTGATCTCTTGACCTCGAGATCTGCCCACCCCAGCCTCCTAACGTGCTGGGATTACAGGCCTGAGCCACTGTGCTCGGCCCCAATTTTTGTTTTTTGTTTTTTTTTTAGACGGAGTCTCGCTCTGTCGCCCAGGCTGGAGTGCAGTGGCACGATCTCAGCTCACTGCAAGCTCCGCTTCCCGGGTTCACGCCATTCTCCTGCCTCAGCCTCCCCAGCAGCTGGGACTACAGGCACCCGCCACCATGCCCGGCTAAGTTTTGTATTTTAGTAGAGACGGGGTTTCACTGTGTTAGCCAGGATGGTCTCGATCTTCTGATCTCATGATCCGCCCGTCTTGGCCTCCCAAAGTGCTAGGATTACAGGTGTGAGCCACTGCGCACGGCCAATATATTTTTTTTTAATGGCGAACTAACAGGGAGTTACACAAGATATTACCATTGAGGGAAACTGGGTGAAAGGGCTCCAGGACTTCCCTGCGCTTTCTTTTTTTCAGCTTCCTGTGAACCTGTAATTATTTCCAAATAAAAAGAAAAAAACTAAGACACATTGTAAAACGTTGTAGTATCACCTAGGATAAATCAATACAGTTTTGAAGCCAATTTGGTATTAGGACCGTTTAAAAATTGGAAAACAAAATATTAAATCCATGAAAATATTCAATAAGAAAAGTAGACGTATTTGATTGAAATTAACATGAACATTTTATGAACAATTTTCAAATAAGCAAAAAAACAGTGAAAAGGAAATACAAATTCCAAGGGACAGTCCCAGGATTCACAAAAGGCCCCAAATTTTGGAGAAAGAGGCCCTAATTGCCACTAGGGCCAGCTATTTTTTTTTGAGAGCGGAGTCTCGCTCTGTCGCTCAGGCTGGAGTGCAGTTGGCCGGATCTCAGCTCACTGCAAGCTCGCGCCTCCCGGGTTTACGCCATTCTCCTGCCTCAGCCTCCCGAGTAGCTGGGATTACAGGCGCCCGCCACCTCGACCGCCTAGTTTTTTGTATTTTAGTAGAGACGGGGTTTCACCGTGTTAGCCAGGATGGTCTCGATCTCCTGACCTTGTGATCCGCCCGCCTCAGCCTCCCAAAGTGCTGGGATTACAGGCTTGAGCCACCGCGCCCGGCCTTTTTTTTTTTTTTTTTTTTTTTTTTTTTTTGAGACAGGGCCTAACTCAGTCACTCAGGCTGGAGTGCAGCAATACAGTCATAGCTCACTGCACCCTTGAACCCCTGGGCTCAAGCGATTCTCCCACCTCAGCCTCCTGAGTACCTGGGTCCACAGGCATATGCCACCACGCCTGGCTAATTTATTTATTTGTTTATTTATTTTTTATATATTTTTTTAGACAGAGTTTCGCTTTTTGTTGACCAGACTGGAGTGCAATGGTGTGATCTCGGCTCACCACAACTTCTGCCTCCCAGGTTCAAGTGATTCTCCTGCCTCAGCCTCCCGAGTAGCTGGGATGACAGGCGTGTGCCACCACGTCCAGCTGATTTTTTTTTTTTTTTTTTTTTTAGTAGAGACGGGGTTTCACCATGTTGTCCAGGCTGGTCTCGAACTCCTGACCTCATGTGATCCACCTGCCTCGGTCTCCCAAAGTGCTGGGATTACAGGCGTGAGCCATTGTGCTGGCCTATTTTTTGTGTTTTCTTTTTCTATTTTTTTTTTTTTTTTTTTGTAGCCCGGGAGTCTATGTTGCCCAGGCTGGTCACAAACTTAAGGGCTCAAGTGATCTTCCTGCCTCAGCCTCCTAAAGTGTATGAATTACAAGAATGAGCTACCACGCCTAGCCTGCCTAGCTAATTAAAACAATTTTTTTGGTAGAGCCAGGCACGATGGGTCTATAGCCACTCAGGCTGCCCAGACTGGTCTTGAACTCCTGGGCTCAAAGCTAAGCCCAAAATGGGCGCCTAAGGCAGGAGAATCACTTGAACCTAGGAGGCGGAGGTTGTGGTGGGCCAAGATCATGCCACTACACTCCAGCCTGGGCAACAGAGTGAAACTCCATCTCAAAAAATAAATAAATAAAAATAAAAATAAATAAGTACAGGTCAGGCGTGGTGGCTCATGCCTGTAATCCCAGCACTTTGGGAGGCCAAGGCGGGCAGATCACGAGGTCAGGAGATCGAGACCGTCCTGGCTAACACGGCGAAACCCCGTCTCTACTAAAAATACAAAAAAATTAGCTGGGTGTGGTGGCGGGCCCCTGTGGTCCCAGCTACTCGGGAGGCTGAGGCAGGAGAATGGTGTGAACCCAGGAGGTGGAGGTTGCAGTGAGCCGAGATCACGCCACCGCACTCTAGCCTGGGAGACAGAGGGAGACTCTGTCTCAAAAAAAATAAATAAATAAAAATAAATAAATAGGTACATTCTGGGCTGGGTGTGGTGGCTGACACCTGTAATCCCAATGCTTTGGGAGGCCAAGGAGGGAGGACACTTTAGGCCAGGAGTTCAAGACCAGCCTGGGTAACATAGCGAGACCCATCTCTACAAAAAAAAAATTTTTATTTTTTGAGACAGAGCCTTGCTCTTGTTGCCCAGGCTGGAGTGGAATGGCATGATCTCGGCTCACTGCAACCTCTGCCTACCGGGTTCAAGCGATTCTCCCACCTCAGCCTCCAGAGTAGCTGGGATTACAGGCACATGACACAACACCTGGCTAATTTTTTTCACATTTTTGGTAGAGACAGGGTTTCACCACATGTTGGCCAGGCTGGTCTTGAACTCCTGACCTCAGGTGATCCGCCCACCTCAGCCTCCCAAAGTACTGGGATTACAGGTGTGAGCCACTGCGACCAATTTTTATTTTATTTTATGTATGTATATATATATATATTTTGAGACGGAGTCTCACTCTGTCACCCAGGCTGGAGTGCAACGGGGCAATCCTGGGTTCATGCCGTTCTCCTGCCTCAGGCTCCCGAGTAGCTGGGACTACAGGCGCCCGCCACCACACCTGGCTAATTTTTTTGTACTTTTAGTAGAGACGGGGTTTCACTGTGTTAGCCAGGATGGTGTCGATCTCCTGACCTCATGATCTGCCCGCCTCGGCCTCCCAAAGTGCTGGGATTACAGGCATGAGCCACCACACCCAACCTGTACCTATTTATTTTTATTTTTATTTATTTATCTATTTTTTGAGACGGAGTTTTACTCTGTTGCCCAGGCTGGAGTGCAGTGGCACAATCTTGGCTCACTGCAACCTCCACCCTCCGGGTTCAAATGATTCTCCTTCCTCAACATCAACATCCTGAGTAGCTGGGATTACAGGTACCTGCCACCGCGCCTGGCTAATTTTTTGTATTTTTAGAAGAGACAGGGTTTCACCATCTTGGCCAGGCTGGTCTTGAACTCCTGACCTTGTGATCCACCCGCCTTGGCCTCCCAAAGTGCTGAGATTACAGGGTGAGCAACCGTGTCCGGCCCAGAATGTACCTATTTTATATCTGTGCAGAGGAGACCCTATGTGGTTCTTGCAGGCCTGGTTGTCAACTTTTTTTTTTAAGAGTGAAGATTCTTCTCAATGATTATCAACTTTGAGTCACCTCGTGCCCATTGTCTTACAGTGGTCCGCAGACTGGAGGCTCCACCATGGCTTACTGCAGCCTGGACCTCCCAGGCTCGAGTGATCCGCCTGCCTCAGCCTCCTGAGCAGCTGGGACTACAAACGTGTGCCACCATACCAGCTAATTTTTAAATATTTTTATGTATGTGTTTTTTATGTTTAAATTGAGATGGGGTCTCTCTCTGCTGCCCAGGCTGGTCTTGGACTCCTGGGTTCAAGCGATTCTCCCACCTCGGCCTCCCAAAGTGCTGGGATTACAGGTGTGAACCACCACACCCAGCCATTTTTTGTATTTTTTGTAGAGGCGGAGTCTTGCTATGTTGCCCAGGCTGGTCTCAAGCTCCTGACTCCAAGAGATCCTCGTGCCTTGGACTCTCAAAGTGCTGGGATTCCAGGTGTCCACTATCTTCCTTTACGTGGTGGAAGGAATTCCCCGGGCAGTCTCATGGTACTCTGTAGGTGGAAGGAGGATGGGGCCAGGTCTTCTTTCGCTGCCCAGACTACAGGAGTCTGTCACACTTAACATGGGGTCTTTTCAGACGTGAGGATTCAGCTACACCTGTCAAGAAACTGGGGCCACCACCTTGGCCAGTTTGGGAGTTTTCTGCCACTGCCCCTTTTTCTTGGTGGGAAGGAAGGCAGACAGGAGGGAGCTCTCGGCAGCTCCCTCAGTGACCGGGAGGGCAATTGCAGTCGCCTCGTTTGGGAAAGTTTGGGGGGTCAAGACAGCGGAAAGAACTAGGAAAAGCAGGAAGACAGATCTTCTGACTTTCTCTCCAAGGCTTTTGCACATCAGCTCTTCTGAGCTTGAAGTTCCTGGGATTGAAAAGGAAGATTTCCCCAGAGTGATCCCATCTTAGCCTTAAGCCGTGTGGGACAGGCTCTCCACTACTGGGATTTCTTCCTCTTGGGCAAAAGGAAGAACAGGGCTGAATTGAGGAAGAGCCTGTGCTCTGGTCTTGGACTCCGAAGCACAGGTCTGAATAACTAGAAGGACCATTTTTTTATCTGTAAAGTGAGGATTATAATCATGTCTCCACACAGGGGGCACTTCTCAGTTGTGTCTGTGAGGGGACTTTAAAAATCTGAAATACAGGCCGGGCACAGTGGTTCACACCTGTAATCCCAGCACTTTGGGAGGCCAAGGTGGGCGGATCACCTGTGGTCAGGAGTTCAAGACCAGCCTGGCCAACATGGTGAAACACCATCTCTACTAAAAATTCAAAAATTAGATGAGCATGGTGGTGCGTGCCTGTAATCCCAGCTACTCAGGAGGCTGAGGCAGGGGAATTTGCTTGAACCTGGGAGGTGGAGGTTGCAATGAGCTGAGATCACACCACTGTACTCCAGCCTGGGTGACAGAACGGGACTCCATTTCAGAAAGAAAAGAAAGAGAGAAAGAAAGAGAGAAAGATGAAGCCACTCTGAGCGAGAAGGGTGAAAGAAAGAAAAAGAAAGAGAGAGAGAGAGAGAGGGAGGGAGGGAGGGAGGAAGGAAGGAAGGAAGGAAGGAAGGAAAATGAAGCCACTCTGAACGAGAAAGGTGAGTGGGTAAAAGGAGGCAGCTTCGTACGGTGGCCTCTGGGGAGCCCGAGACCAAGCACTGGGCCCAGCATGAGGTTGGCTGGGGAGGAGAGAGGAGCTTGTGCTGCTGCAGAAGTGGTCACAGGGAGATCCCTCCCCGAGGTGTCACCTGTGAGGCTGGAGGGATGTTCGTTTTTGGGGTGGTGTGGAGTGAGTGAGGAAGGAGGAAGTCTGAGGTTGGGGGTAGCCGGTATGCTTGGAGGTCCCAGCAGCTGTACCCTGGCAGTTTGCAGCCGGGACGCCTCTATGGCACCTTCCAACTAGAATATCCAACCTCTGCCCGGTCTCCCCTCAGTGGGCATGATGCTAAGTAGGACCCGCCCAAGGTGGATTTGAGACGCTTTTCTTCTTCTTTTCTTTCTTTCTTTTTTACTTTGTTTTAATATTTTTAGTCTGCTTGCTAAGGAACTTTTTTTTTTTTTGAGATAGAGTCT
The DNA here is from genome assembly GCF_001698545.2 of Rhinopithecus bieti. NCBI lineage: Eukaryota > Metazoa > Chordata > Mammalia > Primates > Cercopithecidae > Rhinopithecus > Rhinopithecus bieti. The sequence goes on from NW_016803136.1 coordinate 1,750,073, forward strand.
TGCTCTGTCGCCCAGGCTGGAGTGGAATGGCACGATCTTAGCTCACTGCATCCTCTGCCTCCCAGGTTCAAGCGATTCTCTGCCCCAGCCTCCCAAGTAGCTGGGATTACAGGCACACGCCACCAAGCCTGGCTAATTTTTGTATTTTTAGTACAGGCAGGGTTTCACCATATTGGCCAGGCTGGTCTCGAACCACTGACCTCGTAATCCACCTGCCTCAGCCTCCCGAAGTGCTGGGATTACAGGTGTGAGCCACCGTGCATGGCCAATGAACTTTTTTTTTCTTTTGAGACAGAGTTTTGCTGTTTCACCCAGGCTGGAGTACAGAGGTGTGATCACTGCTCTCTGCAGCCTCAAACTCCTGGGCTCGAGCCATCCTCCTGCCTCAGCCTCCTGAGTAGCTGGGACCACAGGCACGTGTCAGCATGCCCACCTAATTTTTATATTTTTCATAGAGATGGCATCTCACTATGTTGTCCAGGCTGGTCTTGAACTTCTGGCCTCAAGCAATCCTCCCACCTTGGCCTCCCGAAGCGTAGGGATTATAGGCGTCAGCCGCTGCGCCAGACCTAAGCCTCCTTTCTGAGTGCTCTGGACACAGACGAGGAGGCCAGCCTGGGAGGAGCTCCTGGAAAGGCGGCTGGTGTGGAAATTCAGAAGAGCCTGTACCTTAGACTTGCAAAGTGTCAGACACCCGGTGGCACTTTAAATGCCACAGATAAAACAGTGAGAGACTCTCCTGGCAGCAAGCGAGATGAGGGGTCAGGGACCTCAGGGCCTCTGAGGCTCAGATTTGAGATAAAGAATAAAAACATTGCAGGGCGCAGTGGCTCACGCCTGTCATCCCAGCACTTTGGGAGGCCGAAGTGGGAGGATCATGAGGTCAGGAGTTTGAGACCATCCTGGCCAACACCGTGAAGCTCTGTCTCTAATAAAAATACAAAAACTAGCTGGGCGTGGCAGTGGGCACCTGTAGTCCCAGCTACTCTGGAGGCTGAGGCAGGAGAATCACTTGAACCTGGGAGGCAGAGGTTCAGTGAGCCGAGATCACGCCACTGCACTCCAGCCTGGGTAACAAGAGCTAAACTCCGTCCCAAAAACAAACAAACAAAAAATAAAGACACCTCGGGGACCCCGTGGTCCCTGGTACAGGGGAGAACGTCAGTGTACCCCAGCCGGCCATGGGAGTACAGACCCTCCAAGCTCACACTGGACAGGTAAGGCACTGGGTGGGACTAAGGACTCCCTGCCCTTCGTGCCTCCACCCCCGTGAGTCAGATAAACTCCTTTAGGGCCAGGGCTCAGTGAGAAATGCCGCTGCTCAGGGCTCAGCCCAGAATCTGCCGACTTGTCACACAAGCGCCTGTGTCCCTGACAGATGGCCACCAGTGTGCGTGGAGGGAGGGGCTCAGTCCCACCCTTCACTCTTCCTGAGTGACAGCCGCGTGACAGACTCTGCTGCCCCTCTCCTGACGACTACCCCAGCAAATAGACAAAGAGGGATTTGGTTTTCCACTGCTGCCTCCTTGGCTGGCATGTCAGCTGCACACGGGGAGACCCTTGTGTTCACCCTGCAGTCCCAGGGGCTGGCTGGGGCCTTGCACATGGCCAGGGCTCAAATCTGTTTTGTTTTTTTTTTTTTGTTTTTTGTTTTTGACGGAGTCTCGCTCTGTCTCTCAGGCTGGAGTGCGGTGGCACGATCTCGGCTCACTGCAAGCTCTGCCTCCCGGGTTCATGCCATTCTCCTGCCTCAGCCTCCCAAGTAGCTGGGACTACAGGCATCCGCCACCACGCCCGGCTAATTTTTGTATTTTTAGTAGAGACGGGGTTTCACCATGTTGGCCAGGGTGGTCTCAATCTCTTGACCTCGTGATCCGCCCGCCTCGGCCTCCCAAAGTGCTGGGATGACATGCGTAAGCCACCGCACCCGACCCAAGTCTATTGACTATGTGAATGTCCCACACTAGGCTACATGAGGCTGCACAAGGGAGAGAGGCAGGACACCGTGCTGGAGAGGCATGTGAGCGTGTGTGTGCAAAAGCCTCTCCCTAACGTGGTTCCCGTCTGCATCTTTTCCTCCTTCTGCCTCTTTGGCTACACGGCTGCCCCGTGGAGCTGTGCCCTCTCTCTCCAAGTGAGACTGTACATGTGCACCCTGTGGGGTCTTCCTTAAAGACCACCTTCCCCTGCCCATCCAGTCCGTGCTACTGTTTCCTCTGTGGGTTTGTCCCCACCCCGGCCTCTCATCACTGGGCAAGTCTTACGTGGCAATTATCCCTCCAATCTCTCTGGCTGGAGTGGTGCGTGGCCACCTGGATGCTGCCACTCAGAGGACATTCTTGTCTTGCCAGTGACTGTGCCCAAAGCAGGGCCGGGGGTGGGGAGAGAAGATACGAAGCCTGGTGCCTCCTCCCAGCCTCCTACCTGTGTAGGCCTCCAGCACTTGTGTTGCCTTCTTCCTTAGAGTTGGTCTCCTGGGAAATGGTGCTTACAGAGATGGAAGAGTTTAATACATCTCTTACTTCCTCTCTCTTTTCCGAGGCCCTCAGCGGGAGCTACAGAAGCAGTGGCTGGCGGGGCCTCCGAGGCGTCTGGGTGAGGGAGGAAGGGGGTGGCGCGGAGCCTCAGTCAATTTGGAAAGCACTGTGACCCAAGCACATCTTGCAGCAGCAATGTCAAATTCTGCCGTTCAGGCATGCCATTAGTGTGCACGCTGCCACACAGGAATCGGTGACACAAAGGCACATCCTTCCCCACCCTCCTGGAGCTTAGAAACTAACAGCTCTAATGAGAAATGAGGGCAGAGAGGAGAGAGATGAGGGCGGGCCCCCTCCATGCAGGCTGGTGCTGGTGTCAGAGGAGGCTGACCCACTTCTTGTGGTGGTGAGGGGCCTTGGCGGCTGACCCACTGAAATGCCACTTAAACCAGCCGCTGCTGCCTGCATGAGGGTCTCCTTTGTCCAAACCCCGCACTTGGTGCTCTTGGAGAGAGCCCTGTCGCCCTGGCAGCACAGTTCTTCTCTCTGCCTCGCTTCCCCTTCTCCCCCAGGGTTCCCAGGGTCCCTTCACCCCGTGGGCTCTCCAGGGCCTGGACTCCCCCGCCTTCAGCAGCCCTCTCTGGGGAGACAGGCAGGACCACGCGAGGGAGGGTGCTCAGGTGGCCATGCAACGCGCCGAGCCTCTCTTCCCAGCTTTTTGATTGTGCCGTGAGTTATTTAGCCAACAGTAGATGTTTATGTATTTTTTAGAGTTCATATTTATTAACAGGCGGGGAAGGAGGAGACCGGGAGATTTATACGGAAAGCATGGTGAGTTAAAAGGGACAATTAGAGGAGCAGAAAGATACCAAGCATAGAATTGTAAAGGATATTTTAACGCACAATCAAAGGTTCTTGAGATATTTTCCAAGTAGACAGAAGGTAAAAGAAAATTGGCCCATTACGAGCTGATAGTGGGGGATTGGTGACGGGATGGAGTCGTGGCTGACGGCTGAACTCCTGCTTAGAAGAAAGTGAAGCTAGAGGGCAAGGCGGGGAGCTGAACCGGGTCAGGAGCCTTCAGAACGGGGCTGGAAGGGACTCCATCAAAGCGTGCACCCGCCCCTCCTCAAAGAATGAACACCAGCCATGCGTGCTGGCCCAGCCTGTAATCCCAGCACTTTGGGAGGCCGAGGCGGGCGGATCACTTGAGGCCAGGAGTTCGAGACCAGCCTGGCCAACATGGTGAAACCCCATCTCTACTAAAAAGACAAAAAATTAGCTGGGCGTGGTGGCTCGCACCTGCACTCCCAGCACTTTGGGAAGCCGAGGCAAGTGGATCCCCTGAGGTCAGGAGTTCGAGACTAGCCTGGCCAAGGTAGTAAAACCCCATCTCTACTAAAAATACAAAAATTAGCCATGCATGGTGGCAGGTGCCTGTAATCCCAGGTTCTTGGGAGGCTGAGACAGGAGAATCGCTTGAACCTGGGAGGTGGAGGTTGCAGTGAGCCGAGATCACGCCACTGCACTCCAGCCTGGGTGACAGCAAGATTCTGTCTCAAAAAATAAATAAATAAAAAATAAAACAATTGGCTTGGTGTGGTGGTGTGTCCCTGTAGTCCCAGCTACTCAGGAGGCTGAGGCAGGAGGATTGTTTGAGCCTCAGGAGGCTGAGGCTGCAGTGAGCCATGATCATGCCGCTGCACTCCAGCCTGGGTGACAGCGTGAGATCCTGTCTCAAAAACGAAACAAAAACAGACAACAAATAAACCCAGAGAAAGACTGCCTCCTTAGGTCAGCGCAGAGTGGGGTCTGGAGGAGCTGGGTCCCTGGCAGAGAGGTGGGTCTGCTCAGGGGCTGGTGGGGCCTGCCTGGGAAGCCGGTGTGCATGTAAAGGGGAATTTGCTGAGGGCTCGGTGGCTCCAGGGAGCCTCCCCAGCAAACTCCTCTCTGACCCCAGTCCCTGCAGCTTGCCCTCCACGAGGACTCCCAGGCTCTCCTGCTTCCCCAAACCTGCTCACAGGCCTTCCTGGGGCCCATTCACCACGGTGGCAGAGTGCTGGTGATTAGTTGGGTGATGAGTAAACATTTGCTAAATGGGATTCTTGGCTCTTGGCATGAACAGCCCCAGCAGGAGAAGACAGGGTGTGGCTGGTGGGAGGGGCTCTGGGGCTGGTGGATGGTCAGAGCCGGCACAGGCAGAAGCACGGGGCGGGGGCGGGGGGTGCTGCTCCGAAGCCAGGAGGGGCTGAGGGCGGCCGGCGGCTGGGAAGCAGGGAGCGCGGGCCCGTGGAATGCTTCCCGAGCTTGGAAGCAGCAGGTGTCTGGGAATGGGCCTGCGGCCCAGGCAGACTTCCAGCAAGCGCTCCAGCTTGCTGGCACGAGGGGAGGATCTGGCTGAGCCCAGGAGGCAAGTTTCCACCATGAAACCCACTGTTGAGGAACCGCGGCAAGGATGCCACGGTCGGAAACCACGTGCCTATAGACAGGCTGGGGGGACGGGCGGGAGGATGACCCCAGGTCGGGGGGACCACACAGCCCCTCCACTTCCACGGCAGAGTGGAGCCCTTGAGCAGGATTCCCTGGGCCGCCCCGTCCTGGGTGCGTCTTCCACACCCTCAAGCCCGGAGTGTTTTTGGATACCCCAGACACGGTACTGTGACCACCTCTAGCCCCACTCCTCACACTCTTCTCTGGACGGCTCCTCATCCTCCAAGACTCACTGGAGTGTCACCTCCACCTGGAAACCTTCTCTGACTGCCCCCCCGCCCCAGCCGAGCTACTCGTTTTGGCTGCCGAGGAGTGCGAAGGCGAGCACCAACTCCGTACCAGTTGCAAATACTTGTTTCCTCATCGGGGCTCTGAGCTCCTTGCCCTGAGCCAATCTGGGGGTCCAGGGGGTCCAGGGAAAGCGGTGGGGGAAGATGGCAGCGGAGGGGTGGCCTCCGCCTCTGGGAAGACCACAGGAATCTGCATCTTCCTGCCCTGAACCAGACGTGGGGGGCTGGGGCTGGTGAATAGAAAAGACTTTGCCTCACCCCTGACGTGTCCAGTTGCTCTGATGTTTGGGGCGATGGTGTCATCATAGCTGCGTAGCATGAGCTGCTGAGTGACAAGTGATGTCGCCTGCATCACAGCTGCCTTGGTTCCCTCTACCTCTTAGAGGAGAAAGCTGCTAAAAATGCCTGGCGTCCTGGGCCCCCACTGCCTCGCCTCTAATAACAGTCGGCAACCAGAGACTGTGCTGTGCTTGACAGAGGCGGATCATTTATAAAACATTAGCATTTCTCATACTGACATTTCACTTCCATATTACAGGACTTCCTAAGTCTTTCAAAAAAAAATTTAATAAAGTGCTTAGACTCTTGATTTTCCCACTGAGGGCCTTGCTGTCTGAAGTTGGAAATGAAATCAACAACATAACGACATTCTTGGGTTCTAAGGGACAGCCAGGCCCTGGCACTGGCCTGGGTCAGCGCCTGCGGGCCACAGGGGAGCAACTGCAGGCTGAGGATTCTTTTTTTTTTTTTTTTTTTGAGACGGAGTCTCGCTCTGTCACCCGGGCTGGAGTGCAGTGGCCAGATCTCAGCTCACTGCAAGCTCCGCCTCCCGGGTTTACGCCATTCTCCTGCCTCAGCCTCCCGAGTAGCTGGGACTACAGGCGCCCGCCACCTCGCCCGGCTAGTTTTTTGTATTTTTTAGTAGAGACGGGGTTTCACTGTGTAGGCCAGGATGGTCTCGATCTCCTGACCTCGTGATCCACCCGTCTTGGCCTCCCAAAGTGCTGGGATTACAGGCTTGAGCCACCGCGCCCGGCCAAGGCTGAGGATTCTTTGGTCTGCAGTCACTGGACTCCCTTTAGTGAACGCCCCAAGCCTCATACTGAGGAGGATTTGTCCAGCCAGGCCTGAAAACACAGGCTTCCTCCCTCTATCCGGGGAACCCTCTCCTTTCTCTGAAGCCAGAGAGGCATGCACAGTCTCCAGGCCCACCCGCAGCTGTCCGGGTGGGTCCCTGGCCTCCTGGAAAACCCCTGGGGCCCCAGGAACTGACTGTTCCCTTGCAGCTGCCCGTCCCCACCAGCCACCTGCCCGGTCCCCTGAGAATCAATCACTCAGCACTTGCTCCTGAGGCTCCTGGGAATAGGCCAGAAGGACCCAGGACCAGCCTCCTCCGGGGAGAGCCACGGAGACGGTGCCGACCCGGGGCAGCCAGAACGTGGAAAGTGAATCATGTCCTGAGCGGGCGAGGGAAGTGCCACGAAATGGAGCACTAGTGTGTGCGCGCTGTCACGTGTCCCATGAGTCAGTGTGCCCCTGCCCCCTGCGTCTCCTCCCGCCAACAAATGTGCTGTGTTCCCAGAGCTGTGCCCGGCCAGGCTCGCCCACCCACAGAAGCCCAGGATCTGCCACCTGTCAGGAATGCGGGGTTAGGAAATGAAAAACAGGGTTCTTGTCCAAGATCGTTTATTGTTATTATTATTTTTCTCTCTTAATTGGATTCAGCGTTTCTGGCTCCTCACACACATCCTCTCTGGTGGGGGATTCAGGTTTGTGCAAAGCGCAAAGGAGCTTGTGCCCACCTGGGCTCCCGGCCAGCAGCATGGCTGGCTTTGATCGGAGCCCCTCTTCCCTGTCCGGGCTCGCCTGCCCCAGTCCCTGCTCCTGAGCCCTGAGTCCGGCCTCCCGAGCCTCTGCCTGCACCCTGAGCACCCCCAGGTCGGCTGGGAGGGCGGAGTCTTCCATGATGCAGAAGTGCCTGAGATGGTTAATGAAATGCCCTCGTCGGTTCCCTTCTGCTAAGGCCCCCCGATGCCTCCCTCCTGCTGTCCTACACGGGGCCCTTGCTGGGTCACCCATCAAAGAGCCTCAAGGAAAAATTCAGCAGCTGAGCCATGCGGGAGACCTGGGCTCAAGCACAGAGTCTCCTTGGGCCGTCCAGACCGTCACTGACCAAATGCGAGGCTGAGGACATGGTCCAACCCTTTGGACTAACACTGCGGATGCTGCCTGGCCTGCTGGCTTCCAGACCCAAAGCCCCTTCCTTCCCCTTCTCCATCTCGCTCACCCTCAAGGCCTGGCTCCCTGACATACAATAAGCTGCTTCTCACTTCTCACCCTGAAGCCAAGAGCTACGACAGCAGGGGTGACAGGGTGCTCCAGAATGGCAGACAGGCTTGTGTTGCATATAAAAACAAGGTGATGCCCTAAATATCTAAGAATATTGGTCCCCCAAAGTGACTCTTACTGCCTCCCCGTCCTCACCGTCCCCGCTGACACCTTGCCCCAGGCCCTTGGCAAGCCCAGGTTCCTTGGAGACTATCATTGCCAGGTTGGGATTCTAGACAAAAATTCTATCACTTTGTTCTTGCTAGAAATCACCAATACAATCCTTAGTTCAGCAAATACAGTTTTCTGTATAGTTTATAAACATGAAAAGACGTACAGTTAGGTAACGGAGTGGGAGGGGACTGTGCATGTGTATATATATATTTATATGTAGAGTGTGAATATATATAAGTGGACGTAGTTATAAAACTGCACCTTCTGTAAGAACCTCATTGCCTGGGATGAAGTTCTACATTTCAGCCTCTGATGATCTTTCCTTTGGTAATTGGTTCTTGGATCCCAGCAGTTGGGCCTGGGTCTGTCACGGTTGCCTGAGACATTGGGAATGAGAGAGGCATTGCCCCCGAGGGAGGGGCTGAAGGTGGAGTAGGGTAGAATTCAGGGCAGGGTGACTCAGTGGCCTCAGGCAAGAGCCAAGATGCCACCTGCTCATGTGTGCCCAGACTGCTGGCCGCCCAGCCTCGTGGGTGAGCCTCGTTTGTTCTCTGCGTCCTGCTTTCTCCAGGAACCACGGGGCCCTCCGGACCTTTCCAAACCACTGGGATTCCACAGAGCCCCGGTTCCGCCGTTGGGGGCAATTGTCCCACTGTTGCTAGTGGAGGGGGCACTTGGAGTGCCTTTTCCCACCTTGCCGGAGTGGACACTGTCCGTGGATGCTCTGCAGGGCTGGCTGGGACAGCCGGCTGAGATGCGCCAACCCCTCCCGCCTAGGGCTGTACACTTTGGGTTTATAATCCACATGGCAGGGTCCAGACGTCCAGACAGCAGCCAAAGCCTCTACCAGCCTTTTCCTGAAACCCAGCAGGTCTTCCACTGGTTAAAAAAAGAAGAAAATAAATTCTGTTCCTTGGTGGACATGTGGCAGTGCTGGGTGCTGACGCCCTGGGTCCTCAGCGGAGAGAGACCACCAGCCCCAATGTCCAGGCCAGGAGGGAGGCCCCCAGGGAACTGGCCGAGGAGGCCTGCTGCACCCCGCTGGGGGCACGGATGGGGGTCCTGCGGGCACACTTGCCCTTCCTCTTGGGCCGGGCCGTGGGCATGATGTCGAAACTGAACTTGTGCTGGTAGTCAGGTGCATAGTCTGGCATGTCGGGGGCCTGTTTCCCAGCGCCCGCCTTAGAGATCTGATTGCGGTTCCTATGGCTGGTGCAGTTCTTGCCCGGCTTCCTGTGACCCGACCGGGAGCCGGGTGGATGGCCATGCGGGTGGCCCTTGCTCCTGGTGGGGCCGTGGGGTGAGTGGTGCTCCTTGCGGGCAGCCCTGTCGGTGGTGGTGAGCGTGTGTGACTTGATCTGGTGGGGGGACGCTGGTCCCGTGCAGTTCCGGAAGTCCTCGGCCCTCAGCAGCTTCAGGTCCTGGCCGTGCCGCAGCCCGGGGGACACGCAGGGGACAGCGGAGCTGGAGCCTCGGAACCTCTGCAGCCATTCCCACAGGGAGCGGGCACGGCAGCCGCAGTCCCAGGGGTTGCCATTGAGCCGGAGAAACTCCAGGGCCCCCAGCGGGGCCAGGCACTCGCCCTGCAGCTCCGAGAGGCTGTTGTTGAAGAGGAAGAGGGTGGTCAGCCTGCGGAGGTCGTGGAACGCCTTGTGTGGTGGACGCCACTGCAGCTGGTTCTCGTGCAGCAGCACGACGTCCCCAGGTCTCAACAGGCCCGGAAGGTCCGGCCCCAGGCTCCACAGCTTGTTGCCGTGGAGAAACAGGTGCTGAGGTTCGACCAAGTCCACAAGAGAATGTCGTCCTGGAGGTACTCATGTGGTTGTCCTGCAGGGTAGAGCGTACGCAGGCTGTGCAGGCCGCCCAAAAGACGAACGGCCCCGGTAGGCCCGCGCTGAGCCCACACTTGTAGAGGTAGAGGGCGTGAAGCCTCACCAGGCCCTGGAACGTCTCGGGCGCCAGCGTCCGCAGCTGCCGGTTGTCGCCGAGGTCCAGCTCCTCCAGGTGCACGAAGCCCTCGAAGGTGCTGGGGTGGATGTAGGTGATGTTGTTCGAGTAGATCCACAGGGTGACCATGGCGGGGCTGAAGTGGCCAGGCTGGAGGAGGCCAATGCGGTTGTTCTGCAGGAAGACGCGCTCGCTGTCCACGGGGATGCCCTCTGGGATGGCTGCAAAGTTGTGCGCCTGGCAGCTGACCGTCATGGGCGCCGGGTAGCACACGCAGTCCCGTGGGCAGCCGCCACCCAGGGGCAGCCCCGCGGCTACCAGCAGCAGCAGCAATTCCACACAGCACCCTGGCAGGGAGAGAGAGCACAGCCAGGTCAGGGGCCGTGCAGGTGAGGATGGGCACCGCACCCTCCGGCGCCCGCCAGGGCCGCATCCTCATCTTGGCTGAGCTCAGTGAGAGCCTCGCCCCTGGCTGGAGCAAGGCCAGGGTCAAGGCCCAAGCCTGGAACCCGTCGGGGATGACCGGCCTCCGCTTCTTGGTGACCCATTTCTGCTGGGCTGGGAGGTGAGTCTGGGGTGAAGGCCCCGATCACCCACACACCTCCTTAGTTCCACCCCACAGCTGCTGAGCCCCAGCCCCACCTGCTCCAGCTCCTCCAGTCACACTGCTGGGCTGGGAGGTGAGTCTGGGGTGAAGGCCCCGATCACCCACACACCTCCTTAGTTCCACCCCACAGCTGCTGAGCCCCAGCCCCACCTGCCCCAGCTCCTCCAGTCACACTGCTGGGGTGGAGGCCATGACCCAGGGACACAGCCGTCAGCCTCCTGCTCCCCTCCTAGCTCTGCCACTGGTTGTTGTCATCTGCACTCACAGATACTGAGAGGGCTCTTGCTCTAATGTAGTAAATATCTCATGTAGAGTCCTGAGGAATCTCTATATGTTTTTATATTTAATTTCATTTAAGGTATTTATTTTTGATTGATTGATTGATTTTTTTTGCACAGGGGACGGAGTCTCACTCCGTCGCCCAGGCTGGAGTGCAGTGGTGCAATCTCAGCTCACTGCAAGCTCCACCTCCCGGGTTCAAGCAATTCTCCTGCCTCAGCCTCCCGAGTAGCTGGGACTACAGGTGTGCACCATCACACCCAGATAGTTTTTGTATTTTTAGCAGAGATGGGGTTTCTCCATGTTGGGCAGGCTGGTCTCGAACTCCTGACCTCAGTGATCTGCCTTGGCCTCCCAAAGTGCTGGGATAACAGGTGTGAGCCACCGCGCCTGGCCAGAATCTCCTTATTTAAATCATTCCCAATCACAAGCAGAGCATGCATGTGTGGCACCAAAGTTCACCTCAAATAATGTCTCCTTTACAGTGTCTTCCATGCCCTCAAAACATACAGGCAACACACCTTCTAAGCCTCAGTTTCCTCATTTCTGAAACACAGACATAGCCGGGCGAGGTGGCTCACGTTTGTAATCCCAACACTTTGGAAAGTCGAGGCAGGTGGATCACCTGAGGTCAGGAGTTCGACACCAGCCTGGGCAACATGGTGAAACCCCGTCTCTACTGAAAACACAGAAATTAGCCAGGTGGCAGGTGCCTGTCGTCCCAGCTACTTAGGAGACTCAGTAGTACTCAGGAGGCTGAGGCAGGAGAATCGCTTGAACCCGGGAGGCGGAGGTTGTAGTGAGCTGAGACTGCACCACTGTACTCCAGCCTGGGTGACAAAGTGAGACTCTGTCTCAAAAAAAAAATTTAAAAAAATAAAATAAAATACAGACAATAGCAGTTCTCCCTGGCAGAGCTGAGAGGGCGTCCTGAGAGGGCGCCTGTCTATGAAGGCCTGGGGGTGGCACCAGCTGTCAGACGGAGGCTGCCCCAATCCCGGCCCTCCTTCTGTCCCCTCCCCTCTCCCACCTCGCTCCAGCCCCCAGGCTGTGGCTGCAAAACCAGGCCTTGCCTCTAGACTGTCCAGAGCGTTTCCTCTGTAGCTTCCCTCTAATTGGGCATTAATTAGGCATTCGTTAATGGATCCTTAAAATAATTTATTTTCGAATGTGTCCAGCCTGTGGTCAGATAATGGCCCCGCGCTCATTATGGGAGCAGCCTCATTACGGACGATCGTCATTACCTACCTTTTTCCAGGGTTGCAGCTGCCCCAGGCGGCCGGGCAGGCGCGCCGGGGTGGGGGGGCCGGCTCCAGGCTTCCAGACCCCCACCCTGGAGGGCCAGGCAGCCATCTCCTCCCTACCCCGCTAGTCTCCGGCCCCTTTGCTTCTAGCTTTCCAGCCAGGCCTCGTGGGAGAATCGGGGCGCCCAGGGCAGCTGAGTCCCTGCTGCAGCTGTGCCCAGAGCTTGTGGGATGAAAGAACCAACCCTCTGATCGCTCTCAGGCCAGCCCTGCTCCCGGCCTCGTGCCGCTGCCTGCCCAGGCTCCCGGCCCAGCAGGCCTCACTGCCACTGTCACCCCCTAGTTCCTGGCAGAAACAGCGTCGTAAATAAGTGACAGCTCCCAGCTGTTGGGAGTTATGGGCTCCCAGAGAGTGGCAGCTGCTTCCCGTCCCCTGTAATCACCCAGCTTCGACTGAACATTTCCAACACATAAAAATCATCGTACATAATTTGTTTTTTTTGCATAATTGGGCTTGGTTGCGATTTCAGAGGAGTTATGACTTCAGTGATGGTGGTGGCACAGCTTCAAGGACCCTTTTCTGGGCCAAGCCGTGCTCTCCGTGGCCTCTACAGTGACTTCAGTCCCGCCCAGTGCACAGCCCACAGGCTGGGCCGAGGCTGCTGCCGTTCCCCCTCCTACCTCAGTTTCCCCTCCTGCCACGCGTAGGAGATGATGGTAGTGTCCACCGTCCCCACTTGGAGGCTCAGATCTGGCCTCCAGCCCCTGCTGCCTGCCTCCATCTGCCCAAGGAGCCCCAGCCCTGCAGGGGGAGGCAGAGGTGTGAGCGGGGAGGAACCTGGGCTCCAAACCCCACCTGACTTTTGGGAAACCTGCCCACTGCCTGAGGCCTCCACACCCAGGGCTGGAAGGGGGCCCCAACCCACACCAGTTGCACCTGCCACGGAGCCAACACTCCGTGTCTCTCTCAGCTCACACTCCTCACCCCTGCTCGGGCTGCTACCCTCCAGGAAGGCCGCACCTGCAGGAAGCTTCCTCCCCCAGGGAGTGGCCCCGCTACGCCACCCTGAGGGAGCCGGGGTGCCTCTCCCAGCTCAAGGGTGTTCATGGTGTTCACTGTGCCTCATCCCACACCTCAGGCTTTTGGGGACAGGCCCCCAGCCAGGCCACTCTGCAAAGACAAAGCCATTTCCGTCCCTCAGGCTGCAGCAAGAGAGGCCTCGCGGCAGGGGGACGGGGGTGGTATGTGTCCGGCTCAGTGCTAATCCCACTCGACATTTGCACAGCTTACTGGAGTTTACAAAGTGCTTCTGCTCACGCTCCCCTGAGCCTCAGAACTACCCTGCGTGCTGGGCGTGGGGAGCCCTCCTCCACCCGCTGTGTGGCTATCTCTGGAAGGCCCAGGATGCAGTTCTCTGAAATGAAGCTAATAGGGGTCCCATGGAGAGACATTTCCCCATCAGACACAAAGCAGGTGCCTCCAAGGGATGTAGGGGAACAGGGGAAATCAGGCAAGGACCCCAGTTTAGGTGAAAAAGCCAAATGGCCCCAAATCCAGGTGTGGGCTTGGTATGTGGCTTGTGGGTGTGCTGTGGGTGGGAGGGGTCAGAAAGCAGGGGTGGCGTGAAGACCCAGAGCAGGAACCCTCCTGCCCCTCCTCTGAGAGGGCTCCAGGCTTGTGCAGGGCCTGGCTCACATTCCCTGTCTCAAGGAAGAACAAGCCATTGGATCAGGGGCCTGGAGGTGGGGGCCGGGCAACAAGCCACAGGCACCAGGGTGGGCAGCCCCTCCGGTCCCAGTGCCTGAGGACGGTGGAGGGCCCCTCGGGGGCCAGGCCAGGGATCCAAGTCCCAGGGAGCGCTCACCAACCTTCAGCACTGCTCAGAGGCAGGGGACCCATGCCAGGGAAGCTGTCCTTCCAGCCACCCTGCCCCTCCTCCTGGGGGTGGGGATGTCTCGGCTGAGTGCTTCTGCACCCTGGAAGTTGGTCCCATCTCCAAGACCTGGACCAGCTGTCCCAGCCAGCTCCACTGCCTCCAGTACCCCCTGCCAGAGCCAGTGGGTGCCCCAGTCTTGGATTGTTCCCCCTACTGGGTTTCTCCCAGGGAGGCTGGCACAGCATTGCCACGGCTCCTCCCGTGCCCCTCCATGCAGCCCTTGGGAGCCCTGACCCACTGATTGCCTGATTAATGTGCTAACAATGAGGCCCGCGCCTTTGCGGTGCATTTTAAGATTGCAAATTAGCAGGGATCAGAGTCTCTGTGGAGGAGCCCTGCACCCCCTCCCACTAGCCTCCTCCTCCCCTCCTGGGTGGGGCAGGGGTGGCTCTGCCCGAGGGGACTGAGGAGAGCAAGGCTGGGCCTCCCCAAAGCTCCCCAAGCTTTCCCTGGGGTGTCCCCCTGCTCCTCCTCTCCTCCAGGGGCACACACTCGGCTGACAGCTCGGCTACCCCCAAACCTCCCGGCCTCCCACACGCCTGAGCTCACCCGCATCTCCACAACCTCATTCATTCCCTACTCCATTCAACACTTGCTGCCTGAGCTCCGGCATGTGGGGGGTGCCCGTGGGGAGGGCCCAGAATGAGTGGGTGGGGGGACAGGGGGCATCCTCATGGCTCACTAGCAGATGGGGGTTCCTGAGACCAGGCAGTCTGGCCAGGTGCTAGGGCCTGGAGTAGGCCCCTGGAGGTGTGTGTGGGAAGCAGGGGTGCCGGGAAAGACCCCGGCCATCTCTGTGCCACCTGCCAACATGGTTCCGTCACCTCCTGGAGGATGAATCTGGGAACCAGGGAGAAGGGTCCCTGCCTCACAGGGTTGCCTTAGGATTCCAGCCAGCACAGAGGAGGCAAGGAGAGCTGGTATTGTGTCGAGGTCCTCCTTTCTGCAAAATCCCAAGTCCCTGCTTGCTGGGCAGGGAGCATGGGGGCAGGTCAGGTGGGTGGCCTGCGCATGGGAAGGCGCCCTGCCCAGTCCGCTCCGCAGCCCCAGATGTGCCTATGCATGGTCCTGTGAGGCCAGACCTGCCGGAATGGGCGGGAGGGGAAAGGCAATGGCCACAGCCCATGCAGAGGCCCCTGTAGTGGGAAAGGGGCGACGTGCCCCTTCCTACCCTGGCTCTGCCTCTCAGGCTCTAAGTACACAGAGCTTCCAAGGAGGCTGTAACGTCAGCTCAGCTGGGCTGGGGGAACCCAGAGCCAGGATGGCCAGAGATCTCCCCACTGGTACAGCCCAGAAGGGTCCTTGCCCCAGGCCCAGGCCAGGTGGTCGACGTGGAGGGTGCTCTGCAGCTTACCAGCCCCTGGAAGCAGGACAGGACCAACCAAGGCGGACTCAGACCTAACTGTGTACGAGAGTCCTCAGGACAGCCCCCGGGAGCCGCACCAGTTCACGAAGGAGGAAACGAGGTCCGCGGGGGAAGGCACCGGCCATGGCACACGGCTGGCGACAGGGCAGCGAGCAGGCCTCACCCAGCTGACTGCGGAGTCCAGGGCTCTGCCCGCAGATCCACCGTGCACGGGGTGGGCAGAGCATCCTCCACGAAGGGCTGGTTGGCCCTCACAGGCCCCAAAGCCTCAAGCTGCTCACCCCAACCTGCCAGCACCAAAGGGACTGCCCCTCCCTGTGCCTGAGCCGGGGTGGTCCCATGGCTGGCATCCCCGCAGCCTCCCGGGCAGGGCCGCGGGGCTCTCTGAATCTTTGAGATGGGTCAAATCCCTGTGGCTCTGCAGCCCTCCCTCCCTCCCCCTCCCCGCTTTCCCAGCCCTGGCAGATGCTCCTCTCTACGCCAATCGATGCTAACCCAATGCTCTCTGTTGGTCAGAAAACAGCCTCAGGCCAGGCCGGCTGCACTTGGGGCTGCTGGCGTCTTAGGCTACTTGGCACTGTCCCTCCATGCTGCACCCAAGCGCAGGCCACTTCCTGGTGGGCCCATCACCGCCTCCCCAGCCCCGCCTGGAGCCTGGCTCAGCCCTGGAGACATGGAAGCCAGCCAGCGCACAGCTGGGCTTCCCTTATCCTATTGCTGGACGTGGGGCGTGGGGTGTGCAGGATGGGCAGGGAGGGGCTCCTTGTCCATGGCATAGGGCACTGGAAAGAGCACAAGCTTTGGAGCCAGAGGCACCTGAGTTTGAATCCTAGCTCCCCCGTTTTTTTTTTTTTTTAAGACACGGTCTTGCTGTGTCGCCCAGGCAGGAGTGCAGTGGCACAATCATAGCTAACTGCAACCTCAACCTCCCGGGCTCAGGAGATCCTCCCACCTCAGTCTCCCGGACAGCTTGGAATATAGGCCCATACCACCACGCCCAGTGAATTTTTTATTTTTAGTAGCGACGAGTCTCACTATGTTCCCCAGGCTGCTCTTGAACTCCTGGGCTCAGCCTCCTAAAGTGCTGGGATTACAGGCGTGACCTCAACTTAACTAGTGTGTCCCCACACTTGTGTGAGCCTCATCTTCCTCACCTGCAAAATGGGGCAGTCATTTAAAGCTCCAGCGTGGCCCTCTCGTCTGCGGACGTCGGCCTCCCCCACATCTCCATCTGTCACACGAAAGCCTCCCAAACTGAGCTCTGATCTTCCCCCACAAGCCTCCTCCACTCGCGTATAATCCATCTCAGTCAGAGGCAGCTCCTTCGTTTCAGCTTCTCCGGCCAAACACCTTAGAAATATTTTAGACGGAATCTCGCTCTGTCGCCCAGGCTGGAACGCAGTGGTGCGATCTTGGCTCACTGCAACCTCCACCTCCCAGGTTCAAGCGATTTTTGTATTTTTAGTAGAGATGGTGTTTCGTCATGTTGGCCAGGCTGGTCTCGAACTCCTGACCTCAAGTGATCTGCTCACCTTGACCTCCCAAATTTCTGGGATTGCAGGCATGAGCCACCGTGCCAGGCCAACTTCAAAATGTATTCAGCAACTATCCACTTCTCATGGCCACCACCCCAGTCTGGGCAACCATCACCTCTCGCCTGGACTACTGCAAGAGCCTCCGAAGTGGTCCCTCTGCCCCACCCTTGCCCCTGCATCTCATCTAACACAGTAGCCAGGGAGATCTAGCAAGAGTCTGTTAGAACACGATGCTCCTCTGCTCACCCCTCCGTGGCTCCCATCTCACTCAGTAAGGTCCCTCCAAGTCTGTTCTGTGGCCCAGAGACTTCCCTGGATCTGAGCTGCCAAGCCCTCGTTCCCTCCCCCGCCGCAGTGGCCTCCCTGATGCGCCTTCTTCATGCCAGGGATTCTCCACCTCTAGCCTTTTGCACGTGCTGTTCCCTCTGCCTGGAGCGCTTCCCAGGGTGTCTGGGGGGCTCCTGCCCTCACCTTACCATTCGTAGCTGTCCCTGCCTCTTCCTCAGATGCCCCAAGTTCCCTGAGGCCTTGTCTGAGCAGCCTGCTGTTTTTTTGTGTTTTTTTTTTGGTTTTGGTTGTGTTTTTTTTTTTTTTTTTTTTGAGACGGAGTCTGGCTCTGTCACCCAGGCTGGAGTGCGGTGGCCTGATCTCAGCTCACTGCAAGCTCCGCCTCCCGGGTTTACGCCATTCTCCTGCCTCCACCTCCCAAGTAGCTGGGACTACAGGTGCCCGCCTCGTCGCCCGGCTAGTTTTTTTTTTGTATTCTTTAGTAGAGACGGGGTTTCACCGTATTAGCCAGGGTGGTCTCGATCTCCTGACCTTGTGATCCGCCTGTCTCGGCCTCCCAAAGTGCTGGGATTACAGGCTTAAGCCACCGCGCCCGGTCTGTTTTTTTGTTTTTGTCTTTTTTGACGGATCTCACTCTATCGCCCAGGCTGGAGTGCAGTGGCACAATCTCAACTCACTGCAACCTCCGCCTCCTGGGTTCAAGCGATTCTCTTGCCTCATCCTCCTGAGTAGTTGAGATTACAGGTGCCCGCCGCCACGCCCAGCTAATGTTTGTATTTTTAGTAGAGACGGGATTTCACCTTGTTGGCCAGGCTGGTCTTGATCTCCTGACCTCTAGATCCACCTGCCTCGGCCTCCCAAAGTGCTGGGATTACAGGGGTGAGCCACTGCGCCCGGCTTTTTTTTTAAAATAGAGATGGGGTTTCACTATGTTGACCCGGCTTGTTTCAAACTCCTGGCTTCAAGCAATCCTCCCGCCTGGGCCTCCCAAAGTGCTGGGATGATCGGTGTGAACCACTGTGCCCCGCCACCCTGTTTCACTTTACCCCACAGCATTCCCCCCTTATAATATGCTACATGATTTCATTATTATTATTATTATTTTGAGACGGAGTCTTGCTCTGTCACCCAGGCTGGAGTGCAGTGGCGCCATCTCGGCTCACTGCCAAGTTCCACCTCCCGGGTTCACGCCATTCTCCTGCCGCAGCCTCCCAAGTAGCTGGGACTACAGGTGCCCGTCACAATGCCCGGCTGTTTTGTATTTTTTAGTAGAGAGGGGGTTTCACCGTGTTAGCCAGGATGGTCTCAATCTCCTGACCTCATGATCCGCCCGCCTCGGCCTCCCAAAGTGCTGGGATGACAGGCGTGAGCCCCCGCGCCCGGCCAATTTCCTTATTTTTCTTATTGACTTTCCATCTCTTCTGAGCGTTGACTCTGTGAGGACGGTGGTTTTGTCTGCTGTGTTCTCTGCTGTACCCTCAGGGCACAGAACACTGGCACCCAGCAGGTGCTGTGTCACAACCGCTGGATGAAGGAAGGGCCTTTCTGAGTCAGCAGGGGGGCTGACAGGTGCTGCTCAGGAAGCCTTAGGCCCAGGGCCTGGCTCCTAGCAGGTGATACATAAACAGAGGGGTGCTTACCAAGCGCGAGGAGCCTCAGAGCCTCCAAGGTGAGAGCAGAGACTAGGCCCTGGGTCTATCCTGAGGCTCCCTGGTCAATCACAGGTGACCAGACAGCAAGGAGAGTTCTGGGAAGGAGGATCCAGCACCAGGTCAGCCAGAGGCACAGGGCAGGGTGAACAGGGCAGGTTTGCCTGGGACAGAGGGGTTTCCCAGGATGTGGGGGACTTTCAGTGCTAAAACCAGGACAGTCCCAAACAAGCCAACCAACCAGGACAGGTCGGTCATCCAGGTCATTGGGGTCAGGCTCATCCAAGGCCTGTGCCTCCCTCAACAAAACCCCTGAATGCAGGACGGGGAGGGACACACGGGCAGGCACGAGGCACGTATCTTCTCAAACACCATGCGTCCCGCTCAGTCCCTGCAGCCAGGAGGTCGGCCTGGGCCCAGACTGAGCCTGTGCGTGGCGTGTGTACCTGCGTGTCATGTGCACGTGTACATGTGTGCACGGGGTCTATGTGCGTTTCTGAATGTGTGTGTGTGTGCACACAGGGTCTGTATGGATCTATGTGTGAATGTGTGCCTGCGTGTACAGGGTCTGTGCGTTTCTGTGTGAAAGTGTGTCTGTGCACAGGGTCTGTGTGCATCTATGTTGAATGTGTGTCTGTGTGTGCATGGGATCTGTGCGTCTATGTTGAACGTGTGTCTGTGCATGCACGGGGTCTGTGTGCATCTCTGTGCGAATGTGTGTGTGTGTGTGCACAGGGTCTGTGTGCATCTATGTTGAATACGTGTGTGTGCACAGGGAATGTGTGCGTCTCTGTGTGAATGTGTGTGTGTGCACAGGGTCTGTGTGCGTCTCTGTGTGAATGTGTATCCGTGTTTGCACGTGTGTCTGAGCATGTATGCTTGTGTGCTCGTGTACACGAGCGGGCCTGTGTTTATACGTGTGTTCACAGCTGAGTGCATGTGCAAAGCCTATGCATGTGTGTGAATACACAGGTATGCACACAGAAACACATGCCTGTCTCGGGACTGTGGATGGGGTGGCAGCCCGGCCCCCTTAGCTCTGCAGCGTGCCTCACTCACCCTCCTGAAAATGGGGCGGGGCCCTCTTCTGAACAGAGCCACCCATCCCAGGTCTTATCCTGGCACTCGCTCTGGCTTTGCCTTCAACTCCCGCCCTCCTCCCGACACACTGAATTATGTACCCGCTTCAGGTCCCTCCAGCACACCAGGATCTCTCTCAGCTGAGAAGTGGGCGGCCCCTTATTGGAATAGCCTTTCAGCTTTCATCTGCCTCGCAGGGCCCCTGGAACAGGCCTGGCTGGGAATACCGTGCTAATTAGGCCGCCAAGTTCTCAGGGGAGCCTTGCCGGAGCAGCCCCCAGCTCCCCTACCCTCTGCTCATCGGGTCTCCGGTCTCCTTGCTGTGAAGGTCTCGCATGGGGTGGGAGCTGGAGGCTGGCACACTGACAGCTCTGGACCCACATACTGCCCAGGCTTGAGAGCGGCCCCCGTGGCAGCACATTGCAGTGGGATGACCTTAGGCCAGTCACTCAGTCCTGAGGTCTGGGAACTGGGGGTCTGAGCAGCTGGCTTCTCGGGTGCATTCAGTGGGACTGTGTGCCGAACTGCTCAGCCCCATGCTGGTTGTACGGGTGGCCCTCCCTAAGCAGTGATGATCACGTTACTGCTAGTGTTACCAGAGGGAACTGCCCCCACCTGCTTAGGGCTCTCCCAACCCCCAGCGGATCCTGGACCCTGGATTTCAGTCCATCCACCCTGGTGCACCCAACCCACCACAGAGGGACCTGACATATCAGATGCCGAGAAGGGGCTTTAGCCCAGGGCTGAGGGTCCCTGCCAGGCTACAGCTGCAGGTGGAAACAGTGCCCTGACCTCTCTACTCGGCCCTCTCTCCCCTTCGACCCAGTCACACCTGGCCCTGGCAGTGCTCCTGAAGCCCAGGGCCCGTGGCCTCTACTTTCACCTCCTGCAGCTCCTGCTTTCCAGGGCTCATAAAATGTGTCCTGTTATGCAAATTTGCTCCCTGGTTTGGGGGCCCCAGAATCTAAGTTGTGGCAGCGCAGACTCCAGAGCTGAAGGCCGAGGGCTTCTGAGAACTTGCCCTTCCCAGGAAGTTTGAGGGAAGGCTCTGGGCCCTGCATCTGAGCTTGGCACCTTGTTGAGACAACTGCCCCTCCCCGAAAGCTACAGCAAATTGTGGACCACCCACTGCCGGACAGGCAGACAGGCAGACACAGGCGGACAGGCAGACACAGGCAGACAGGACACAGGCAACACAGGCCGGACGGCAGACAGGCCCCGGATGGGCCAGACACGCGGAAGGCAGAGCCAGGCAGACAGCAGGCGGAGCAGGCAGACACCCAGGTGGACAGGAGGAACACAGACGCAGGCCAAGATCAGGCGGACACAGGCGGACAGGCAGACACAGGCGGACAGGCGGACAGGTGGACACAGGCAGATGGGTGGACAGGCAGACAGGCCCACTGAGTCCCCAGTGATACCGAAGGTGTGTTTAGTGGGGTGGGGTTATCTCTATGGCGATGGGACCATCCTTGGTGGCAAATGTCTGTTTGTGATGCCTGCCTGGGGGTCCAGGCAGGGTGTAAGGGGGAGGGCGTGGGATGGGGACCTACTGTTTTTTTTTTTTTGAGACAGTCTCAGTCGCCCAGGCTGGGGTGCAGTGGTGCAATCCTGGCTCACTGCAACATCTGCCTCCTGGACTCAAGCCATTCTCTTGCCTCAGCCTCCTGAGTAGCTGGGATTACAGGCGTGTGCCACCACATCCGGCTAATTTTTGTATTTTTAGTAGAGACGGGGTTTCACCATGTTGGCCAGGGTGGTCTACAACTCCTGACCTCAGGTGATCCGCCCACCTCGGCCTCCCAAAGTGCTGGGATTACAGGCATGAGCCACAACGCCAGGCCAGGACCCGCTGTTCTTGAAGGCTGTGGTGCTGGGAAGGCCAAGGTGTCAACAATGCAAAACAGGAGCCGGGAGCCTGCCTTTGAGAAGCAGGTGCAGAATGCCCTGCCAGGGCCCTTGTTCCCCAGGCCCAAAGAGCCGCCCCTTCCCTGTGGTCAGTGAGAGGCATTCAGAACCAGCATCTAGAGCTCTGAGCACAGCCCAGATCCTGTCCATCACCCGGCTCTGAATCTGTCCCCACTCCTTCATTCACGAGACTGACTGAGCTCTGGGCTTGCTTCCACAGCAGCAGGAGGCTCGGCTCCTTCCCTCCTGGGGCCTACATTCTCCTGGGGGTGCAGTCAGACTAAAGGAACCAGATAAGCCCCAAATGACAGATCGTAGTAAGTGCTGGGGACAAAAAGACAGGGTTGAGATAGAGACAAAGGAAGGGACCTATCTTAGCGGCGTGCTCTTGGAGGGCCTCCCTCCCTGGGCGACTTCTGAACTGAAACCTAAAAGATAAGAAGGAGCTGAGGAAGAACTTTCCAGGCAGAGGGCACAGCAGGTGCGAAGTCCCTGGGGCAGGACTGAGCTTGGCCTGGACGAGGGCAGAAGGGCAGGAGATAGGGTCGGAACAGCGGGAGCCGGGCCTTGTATGGCCGGAAACGCCGCAGGAAAGGGTTTGGATCTAATTCTGGGTGTGATGAGGAGTCACTGAAGAGCCCGGCACGGGAGCTACAGGAGTGGGTTTGGATTTGGGAGGTGCATTTGGAGGGTGACTTGAGGGGGAGCCAGGAGGGAGACCTGTGGCCGGCCGAGAGCTTGGGGGCCTGAAGCAGGCAGGGGCCATGGAGACAGACAGTGCCGAGTGGACTGGACAGATGCCAAGATGGGGCCCAACACAGAGAGATCTGGGTGAGGGAGGCGACGGGGGGCATGGGGCGACTTCCCAAGTCTATTCCAGATGACGGCGAGGATGAAGGTATCACTATGAGACTGGAGGAATAAAACAGGAAAACAGGCTCAGGGGCAGCCAGGGCACAGCTGAGGACACGTAACGTCCCAAGCCTTAGAGAGATGTTTAATTGGCCACAGCTGGATGTACAAAACTGAAGCCCAGAGGTCGGCCGTATACTTGGGAGCTGTCGGCACAGAGAGGGCGTGTAAATCTGTGGGAATGAGGTCGGGGCAGCAGCTCACGCCTGTAATCCCAGCACTTTGGGAGGCCGAGGCAGGTGGATCGCTTGAGTTCAGGAGTTTGAGACCAGCCTGGTCAACATAGTGAAACCTCATGTCTACCAAAAATACAAAACTTAGCCGGGTGTGGTGGCACATGCCTGTAATCCCAGCTACTCAGAAGGCTGAGGCATGAGAATCGCTTGAACCCCAAAAGCAGGGGTTGCAATGAGCCGAGGTTGCACCATTGCACTCCAACCCGGGCGACAGAGTGAGACAAAGAAAAAAAAAAAGGCTACTTGGCAACATAGTGAGACTGTCTCTCTCCGTGTGTCTCTTTTTCTGTGTGTGTGAAAGTAAGTTTGTTAAGAAAGTAAAGGAATTAAAGAATGGCTACTTCATAGGCAGAGCAGCCTCTATTTAAAACAAAAAAAGAAAAAAAAATTTAAAATTTAAATTATATGAGAGACCAGGCATGGTGGCTCATGCCTGTAATCCCAGCACTTTGGGAGGCCGAGGCGGGCGGATCACGAGGTAAGGAGATCAAGACCATCCTGGCTAACACAGTGAAACCCCGTCTCTACTAAAAATACAAAAAATTAGCCAGGTCTGGTGGCGGGTGCCTGTAGTCCCAGCTACTCGGGAGGCTGAGGCAGGAGAATGGCCTAAACCCGGGAGGCGGAGCTTGCAGTGAGCCGAGATCCGGCCACCGCACTCCAGACTGGGCGACAGAGCGAGACTCCGTCTCAAAAAAAAAAAAAAAAAAAAAAAAAAAAAAAATTATATAACACAAAATAGTAAACACACAGGATTGAGGCTTTTCACAACACAGTGCTTTTGGGGAGGGGAAAGGAGGAGTCAGCCACGGAGAAGGACTGGCCAGTGAGGTGAGAGGAAGCCAGGAAAGTGCAGCTTTACTGAAGCCATAAGTTTTTCAGGAAGGGGATCATCAACCGTGGTGAGGGCTGCCGAGGACTAATGTGAGGACAGAGACGCGCCCCATTGATTTGGCGACTTGGAGGCCACTGGAAAGTTCTTCCCTGGCAGAAAGGCGGAGGCAGAAGGCACACGGAGTGGGATGAAGATCGAATGTGAGGCGTGCTGAGATCACGAGGGACTCAGAATCCTAATGGCTCAGGGACTGCAGGACAGCTGAGGCTCTCCTCCAGGACCTGGACCGAGACGGCACCCTCTACCCGGAAAGCTGCTGCTCTTCTAGCAGAAGGGAAAGACCTGGGGACGTGGCCCTTGCCCTTTTGTTCCAAGCGACACATCTCTCCTGCTCACATTTCACTGGTCAAAAAGTAAGTCACGGGCCCAGCTGCCATCACGGACGAACGCCCCCAGGGGAGTCTGGGGAATAGTGGATATCTCTGAGCACGCAGAGAACACGTTGCAGGACGTTTTGCCATGAGAGGCAGCGGAGAAACAGGGAAGGACCTGGAGTGGCATGGCTCAAGCGAGGCTGGCTTTTTCTTTTTGAGATGGAGTCTGGCTCTTGTTGCCCAGGCTGGAGTGCAGTGACGTGATCTCAGCTCACTGCAACCTCTGCCTCCCAGGTTCAAGTGATTCTCCTGCCTCAGCCTCCTGAGTAGCTGGGATTACAGGAGCCCACCACCGCGCCTGGCTAATTTTTGTATTTTTAGTAGAGATGGGGTTTTATCATGTTGGTGAGGCTAGTCTCAAATTCCTGACCTCAGGTGATCCGCCCACCTCAGCCTCCCAAAGTGCTGGGATTACAGGCGTGAGCCACTGAGCCCGGCCTGATTTTTTTTTAAATGGAAGAAACTAGAGCCTTTTCACGTGCTGACAGCATGACTCAGGAGAAGACAGAGAAACTGATGCAGGAGGAGTGAGAAGCAGGAAGAATATGAGACGTGGAGGGAAAATGAACTACACGGAGATGATGATGGAGCTTGCCTCTGGGGGCTTCTGCTCTCTCCATGATGAAGGGGTCCTCGACTGAGGTAGGGATGAGGGTGGGAGTCTGAGAAGAAAGAGGACAGGACGGAATAGGCCTTCCCTGTAGTGGGCGAGTGATACCCTAGTCACATGGAAGACGGGCGGAGGGCGCCTCTGGGCAGTGGGCAGGGGGGGATGGAGCATTTCTTTTCTTGTTTTTGTTTTATTTTTTTGAGACAGAGTCTCGCTCTGTGCCCAGGCTGGAGTGCAGTGGCGCCATCTCGGTTCACTGCAAGCTCCGCCTCCTGGGTTCACGCCATTCTCCTGCCTCCCAGTATAGCTGGGACCACAGGCGCCCGCCACCACACCCGGCTAATTTTTTTGTGTATTTTTAGTAGAGATGGCGTTTCACCGTGTTAGCCAGGATGGTTTCGATCTCCTGACCTCGTGATCTACCCGCCTCGGCCTCCCAAAGTGCTGAGATTACAGGTGTGAGCCACCGCGCCCGGCCAAAGTATTGGAGCATTTCAAGCGCAACTGGTCACACCGCCTCTGTGGCTCGCTCCAGTGATATTTGCTGCTCGGTATGGCAGGAGTACAGTGGGAGGCAGAGAAGGGTTCACCCAGGGCTGGGTTTTCCAGTGGGTACTGCAGAGTCAAGGAAAGATGACAAAGTTGAAGGTTTTTGCAAACACAAGTTTCCGGGGCCCGCTGACCCAGCCTCTGCCCAGGTTCTCACCACGGGCTGGGCTACTGGGGCTGTGTGGCCCCCTCCAATTAAGTCTGATCACAGAGACCCAGTTCCTGGTCTCTATGAGCTGACACATCTTTCCTGTGCCTGCAGGATAGGATGCTATGGGAAATTTGTGGCTCTTTTTGGCCCCTCCCTCAGCCACCAAACCCTCTTCCTCTGTTTCAGAGCTCTCCATTTATGTAAATGAGCTATTCCCTCCCAGTCGGAGCTGACAGGGGCTCGAACTCACTTCCCCAGCCTCAAAGGACCCCGGCCGGGCTCTGCCCCTCAACACACCTACCCTAGACTGAACTAGCAGTCAGAGACGCAAATAACCAGGAACCAGGTGGGATCCATGGCAGTGGCAAAGCCAGCGGGGACTGGCAACTGGCGGGAACATTGGAGGTGTAAGTGGAGGTGTCTGTGCCCTCACTGGGGCACGTGCTCCTGCCTGTGTCGCCCACAACCCTCTGGGAGGTGCTGTGAGTTACCTAATAGCCTTGAAATAAGTCTGGTTTTTCACTCACATTAGGCAAGGTTGGTGTCTGCTGCTTGCAAATAAGAATCCTCCCTGATGCCAGGCCCCTGTAGCTCAGCATGGTTTTTGAGCTGAGACAGGTGTGCCCATCTGTGCCCCACCAGTCTCTGCTCTGAGGTTTCCTGCTCCCCTCTCCCTGCCTTCTTGGGGCAGCAGCTCCCGAGTTCCCTTGCAGGTGAGTCAGGAGGCAGGGCTATCGATGCAGTGGCCGGGATCAGCCAGTTAGACTCTGCCTCAGGAGCTTGACCCAGAAGCAAGCAATGGGTCTAGACCCTTTCATCCTGGTGGCACCATCCTGGGGACACTGTCCACTAGATCTTTCCACCAAGACCCCGGCACCACCCTGGAGTCCTGTTCTCCCCAGAGCTGCATTGCTCAGCTTCTCCTTTGGGTCTGGGGGTCACCCTCCCCCATTTTTTTTTTTGAGACAGAGTCTCACTCCATTGCCCAGGCTGGAGTGCAGTGGCGTGATCTCGGCTCACTGCAACCTCTGCCTTTTGGGTTCAAGCAATTCTCTGCCTCAGCCTCTTGAATAGCTGGGATTGCAGGCACCCACCACCACACCCAGCTAATTTTTTTTGTACTTTTAGTAGAGATGGGGTTTCACCATCTTGGCCAGGTTGGTATTGAACTCCTAACCTCGTGATCTACTTGCCTCGGCCTCCCAAAGTGCTGGGATTACAGTCGTGAACCACTGCGCCCGGTCACCCTCCCCCATTTTCGTTCTGCACAGGTCCACCCAACCCCCCTCTTCTTGGCTATCAGGATCCAAATTTCCCTCAGAGGCAATCATGTGCGCCTCTCCTGCTACAGGTGGGTCTTTGTGTACTTCACTGCCCGGGGTTGGTTTAAACAGGAGCATGTGACTCAATTCTGACCTATGAGACACAAAAGAAAGTTTGCTGAGGGACTTGTGGAAAAATTTGTCTTCCTCCTTAAAAGGGACAGAAAGGGCCAGGTGCAATGGTTCGTGCCTGTAATCCTAACCCTTTGGAAGGCTGGGATGGGAGGATCAATCACTTGAGGCCAGAAGATTCGGGCTGCAGAGCTATGATTGTGCCACTGCACTCCAGTCTGGGTGACAGAGTGAGACCTCATCTCTGAAAATACAGATTAAGGCCGAGTACAGTGGCTCACATCTGTCATCCCAGCACTTTGAGAGGCTGAGGCAGGTGGATCACCTGAGGTCAGGAGTTCAAGACCAGCCTGGCCAACATGGTGAAACCCCATCTCTACTAAAATGCAAAAATTAGTCGGGCGTGGTGGCGTGCCTCTGTAGTCCCAGCTACTCAGGAGGCTGAGGTGGGAGAATTGCTTGAACCCAGGAGGCAGAGGCTATAGTGAGCCATGATTGTGCTCCTGCATTCTCGGTGATGGAGTGAGACCTAGTTTCCAAAATAAAATAAAATAAAATAAAAATAAATAAAGATTAAAAAATAAAAATTAAGGCAAGACATGGTAGCTCATGCCTGTAATCCCAGCACTTTGGGAGGCTAAGGTGGGAGGATTGCTTGAGCTCAGGGTTTGAGACCAACCTGGACAACATAGTTAGAACCCATCTCTACAAAAAATACAAAATTAGCTGGGCACAGTGGCATGCACCTGTAGTCCCAGCTACTCAGGAGGCTGAGGCAGGAAGATCACTTGAGCCTGAGGTTAAGGCTGCAGTGAGCCATGATCACACCACTGCACTCCAGCCTGGGTGACAGAGCAAGATCCTGCCTGCAGAGTCTCTGAGAATCTCCGGTCCCAGACTTTGAATTACCTACTCTTCTCTGTCAGTCTGAGCCCCGCCCTTTCACTAGGGACCCACCTCCGGGCAGCCACCAGATCCTGCCAGGCTCTGACCTCAGGCCCAGGAGGTTGGACCCAGGTAGCATTTAGCATAGGCTTTGCACGTAGTCCCCAACCCCATTTTTCCCTGTGAGGTTTTTATTTAATATCAGTCATCATTATTTACTTCCAAAATAATACTTGCCAGACCTGGGTGAGGTGGCTCACACTTGTAATGCCAATAATTTGGGAGGTCAAGGCAGGAGGATGGCTTGAGCCCAGGGGTTTGAGACAGCCTGGGCAACATAGTGACACTCCATCTCTATAAAACATTTTAACAGTTAGCCGGCTATGGTGGCACATGCCTGTAGTCCCAGCTACTCAAGAGGCTGAGGCAGGAGGATCACTTGAGCCCGGGAGGTCAAGGCTGCTGTGAACCATGATCATGCTACTGCACTCCAGCCTGGGCGACAGAGTGAGACGCGACAGAGTGAGACCCTATCTCAAAGATAGGGTCTCACTCTGTCGCCCAGGCTGGAGTGCAGTGGCGCAGTCTTGGCTCACTGCAACCGCCACCTCCAGGGTTCAAGTGATTCTCCCGCTTCAACCTCCTGAGTCGCTGGGACTACAGGTGCACACCACTGCACCCGGCGAATTTTTGTATTTTTAGTAGAGACAGGATTTCACCATGTTGGCCAGGCTGGTCTTGAGCTCCTGACCTCAAGTGATCCGCCCGCCTCAGCCTCCCAAAGTGCTGGCATTACAGGTGTGAAATAATTATTATTAAATTAAATAAGACTTGCCAGTTATGGAAAACATGAAAAGTATAGAAAAGGAAGAAAAATCACTACCATCCCATTACCCTTGACAACCATTGACAAGAGCCTTGCTGTATCTTATTTCAATACTCCCCTTTTTATATGGAGCTATATAAAATTTAAATAAAAATTTAATACCAAAAGAAATAAAATATGGAGTTCTGTATCCCGCATTTTCTACTTAAGACCATTCCATTCATTCAGCAGCTCTCAGGGGGCCTCTATCTTTGAGGTTGTGTACTAAGGAAGCAGCAGAGAGCTCAGCAGGCAGAGGGGCCCCACCGCCCAGCGGGGTGCAGGCGAATGGGGAACAGGCACTCATCAAACACCACGCCCAAACATAATCGCAGCTCCTAACACGGAGTACAGAGGAAGATCCAGGTAGCTACGAGAACTGTGGGGTTTCCCTCATCAGTGGGGGTGCGAAGTCTTGGAGAGTCTGAAGGCTGAGGACTCAAGTGGGGGCCTGGCTGGGGGAGTGGGTTCCAGCCAGAAGGAGTCACCTAGGCTGAGGGCCTGAGGCCAGAGGCAAGGCACAGTTACTTAACAGAAGAAATTATGTGGTAACAGGCACGATGTTTAGAGTATCCCACTGCATGGACAGACCGTCATTTATTTATCTGTGAAAGAGTTAGATTGTTTCTCATTTTTCACTGCTACAAATGATCATGGCAGAAATTGGTAACAGTTACCTCCTGGGAGGGCTGCAGGGGCGCTCCGGGACTGGGGTGAGGAAAGCATCACTGTGTACCTGTCGGGAACTTTTTTTTTTTTTAGACCGAGTCCCATTCTTGTCACACAGGCTGGAATGCAATGGCACGATCTCGGCTCACTGCAACCTCTGCCTCCCCCGTTCAAGCAATTCTGCCTCAGCCCCCTGAGGAACCGGGATTACAGGCGCCCACCACCATGCCGGCTTTTGTATTTTGAGTAGAAACAGGTTTTCATCATGTTGACCAGGCTGGTCTCGAACTCCTGACCTCAGGTGATGCACCTGTCTTGGCCTCCCAAAGTGCTGAGATTACAGGCGGGAGCCACCACGCCTGGCCAGGAACTTTTGATGTACTACCACATGACTGTATCTATTGATTCTTTTCAAGAGTCAGTTAAATTAAAACTAAATAACATTGGAATGAATACCTTTGTGCTCAAGACTTGGTTCAAATACCTGATCCTTTCCTTAGATCAGATTGATCGAGTCTAAGTCCTCTTGACATCTGCTGATGAGACACCTTTCAGAACATTCAGCTCCTAAAACCTTAAGTTCTACACTCAGAAAATCACCAGCTGTGGGAGCTCTCACACAGATTCAACCCTTTCCTCTGTTTGTCTTCCCAACTGGACCTTGAGCTACCCAAAAGAGACAAGGCCCGTGAGCCTCCTATGAAGAGGAGACCGTGGGGGAAGGGAAGGGGGTTAACATGTGCTGAACCCCTTCTGTGTGCCAGGCCTACCCACACACACACATTGAACAGTCTCCTCTTAATTATTATAAGGGTATTAATATCCTCATTTTACACCTGAGAAAAATGAAGCTCAACAAAGTGAGACGGCAGGGCCAGGCGCGGTGGCTCATGTCTGTAATCCCAGCACTTTGGGAGGCTGAGGTGGGTAGATCACCTGAGGTCAGAAGTTTGAGACCATCCTGGCCAACATGGTGAAACCCTGCCTCTACTAAAAAAAACAAAAATTTGGCCAGGCGCGGTGGCTCAAGCCTGTAATCCCAGCACTTTGGGAGGCCAAGGTGGGCGGATCACGAGGTCAGGAGATCGAGACCATCCTGGCTAACACAGTGAAACCCCTCTCTACTAAAATACAAAAAAATTAGCTGGGCGAGGTGGCGGGCGCCTGTAGTCCCAGCTACTCGGGAGGCTGAGGCAGGAGAATGGCGGGAACCCGGGAGGCGGAGCTTGCAGTGAGCTGAGATCTGGCCACAGCACTCCAGTCTGGGGGCAGAGCGAGACTCCGTCTCAAAAAAAAAAAAAAAAAAACAATTAGCCTGGCATGTCCGTGCACACCTGTAGTCCCAGCTACCTAAGAGGCTGAGAAGGGAGGATCGCTTGAGCCCAGGAGTTCGAAGGCTGCAATGAGTTGTGACTGCACCACTGCACTCCAGCCTGGGAGATGAAGTGAGACTATGTCTCAAAAGCAAAAGCAAAAATAACACCAAAGCCAGGTGATTTGTCCAACACGATGGAGTCAGGATTCAAACAAGCTTGCCTGGCCTCCAGCTGTGGGAGGAGACTTCTCTCTCCTTAGAGGCCGCTGCTGCACAGAGACCCCTCTCCCAGCATCAGCCCCTCCAGTGCCCCACCAGGCACCCCCTCCCCACCTCCCATGAGCTGTGTCTTTGCTCTCTTGCCAATAACTTCATTCCTCCCCTGTTTTCATTATTAATTCCCTCTTCTTGTGCTTCACACTCATGAGGCCGGGGAGACGGACAAGGCGGATGGGGAAGCAAGTGGAAATTCTGTGTAATACCATCGTGGGTATCACAAAACTTGTCTTAAGTGCCAGCCCTAGGGACTTGCTAGAGTTAGCATGACAGAGGTGGGGCTGAAGGTCAGATTAAATTGGACTAGTAACCCCAGGGGGATACTCGAAAGAGGGTTGCTAAAGAAAGAGTTCCGACAGGATCGTGCAGCGGCCGAGGCAGGCAGCTGACAGCAGCGTGCGGGCCGGCCGGCCAGATCAGGCCTGCTTCGCGGGGCTTGTTGGTGACAGGCCTGGGTTCACACATCCTCCTCCGGAAGCCTGAAATCTTGCCTTTTCCCCCCCAGTAATGAGTTGGTATAAAAATGGATCTTGAATAAAATTGTCTGCAGTTTTCAAATTTCAAACTGCATTAGTCAAAATATATCAAATTTCCATGTACTGACTTACCACCTGCTCAAAATCGGATCCTTTTTCAGCTGGAATATATTGAAACATGAATCACCTCCTGAGCGGCAAAAGGGAGAAGAAGCGGAGGGTGAGGCCCTCTCCAAACACGCCGGTGGGCGAGCTGGAATCCTGGGCTCCGCTGGGCTCCCCCGGCCTCCGCCTGACAATGGCTCCTTTTATTTCTGGAGTCGTCCAGGCCCCTTGGCCACTTCCTCTGATCCTAGGTTTCTGGCTCAGACCCTTATACTCTGGGCAGTCTATGGCACGCAGTGCAGACAATAATCATTTCATGTCTTCTGGCCTTTAACAAGCACCTACTGGCTGGGCGCGGTGGCTCAAGCCTGTAATCCCAGCACTTTGGGAGGCCGAGACGGGCGGATCACGAGGTCAGCAGATCGAGACCATCCTGGCTAACACGGTGAAACCCCATCTCTACTAAAAAAAAATACAAAAAAAACTAGCCGGGCAAGGTGGCGGGCGCCTGTAGTCCCAGCTACTCGGGAGGCTGAAGCAGGAGAATGGTGTAAACGCGGGAGGCGGAGCTTGCAGTGAGCTGAGATCCGGCCACTGCACTCCAACCTGAGCGACAGAGCGAGACTCCGTCTCAAAAAAAAAAAAAAAAAATAAGCACCTACTATGTGCTGGGTGCTCAGACTCACCAGAGAGGCAGACCTATAATGGTATTGCTGAATCTGCTCATCTTGGCAGCACTGGGCACAGTTGGCCTCCCCTCTGGAAACTCTTTCTTCTCTTCTCTTCGGAGACCTGGCTCTGTCGTCTTGTCCCACCTTGCTGCCTGCTGCTTCTCGGTCTGCTCTTCCCAGCCTGGTCACCACATATCCTAAATCACCAGAGCTCAGCCCTTGAACTTTCTCTCTTCTATAGTCATGCCTGTCCCCAGGTGAGCTCGTCCAGGCCCAGGTTTTTATTTTGTTTTGTTTTGAGGCAGAGTCTCACTCTGTCATCCAGGCTGGAGTGCAGTGGTACGACCTCCACCTCCCGTGCTCAAGTGATTCTCACGCCTCAGCCTCCTGAGTAGCTGGGATTACAGGCACACGCCACACGCCTGGCTAATTTTTGTAGTTTTAGTAGAGATGGGGTTTCACCGTGTTAGCCAGGATGGTCTCAATCTCCTGACCTCATGATCTGCCTGCCTCGGCCTCCCAAAGTGGTGGGATTACAGGCGTGAGCCACCGCGCCCGGCCTAGGCCCAGGTTTTAAATACCATCTTCATGGGGGTGGGGATCAGACGTGTTTTGGCTCTAAACTGCAGACCAGTCCACCCGCCTGCCCGCCTGGCATTGCCATGTTAGTATCTAATAAGCAGCTCAAACTCCGCCTGTCCTAACCATGTTCACCGTGTGGGCCTCCCTGTCTCAGCAGATGGCACCTGCAACATTTCGGTTGCTCAAGCTGGAAATGCAGGTGTTATTCTCCATTCTTCCCTTTCCTTCGTCATCTCTTCCTTTAATCCACTAAGTCCCATTGGTCCCACCTTCAAAATACATCCCAAAGTCACATCACCCCGTCTCCACCATCCCACCCCACCCTAGGCCACTATCATCTGTCCCCTGGGCCCCTGCCGTGGCCACCCTCACTGGTCTCCCTGTTTTTATTGCAGCCCCATCACCACCCACAGCCTAAGCACAGCCAAAAGGATCTTCAAAAACAGTAAGTGCTATCATGTTACTTTCCTGCTTGAGAGCTTCAGTGGCTTTCCATTGCACCAGAATAAAATGCAGTCTCCTCACCAGCCCACAACGCCCTCGTGAGCGGCCCTACCTCCCTCTCCAGCCCCATCCTGCACCACTCTTCACAGCACCAGCTGCACCGGCCTCTGTTCCTAGACCACAGCGAGCTCATTCTTGTCTTGGAGGCTCTGTTTTGTTTTAGTGTAAAATATACAAATTTTTATTACAAATAAATAACTAAAAGTAAACATTTTAAAGTGTCCAACTCACTGGCATGCAGCACATTTGCGACGATCATCACTATCTAGCTCAGAACATTTTCCAAGGGAAACCCTGTCCCCATTAGCAGTCACTCCCCATTCTTCCTCCCCCAGCCCCTGGCAACCACTAATCTGCTTTCTGTCTCTGTGGATTTGCCTCTTCTAGAGATTTCATACAAATGGAATCATACCACGTTGGCCTTGGAGTTTTCACACTGACTGTTCTGCCCCAACAGGGCCCTCTCTGCCCCAGGCCTTTGGGGGACCATCTCCTTCTTAACATTCGTCTTGGCTCAAAAGTCACCTCCCTGTCTCCAGCCGATGCCCCCGCCCCTCTGCTCCCAGCCACTCTCCATTTCATAAGTATCCAGCCCCATTTATTTCTCTTGTAGCACTTAACACTCTCTGAGAGCATCTTGCTTAATTATTTGTCTTTCCCCTTGTCGCTCCCTGGGACATCCCCAGCCCCAGGACAGGGCCAGGCTCCTAGGTGGTGCTCAGCAGTTATTTGTGGATTGGATGGGCCCATTCACTATCAAGCACGCGGATGGAGCCATCTACAAAGCTCAAGAAACAGCCAAGGAAGGAAGAAAGCAGTGCTGCCAAGGAGGGGAGGAGTAACCAGGAAAAGTCACGAAGGGAAGGGGGGACCTGGGAGGAGGACTGGACGCTCAGCTGGCCTTCGGCCTTCGGGGAGGAAGGGGCATTCGAGGAGGAAGGAGCAGGGCATTCCAGGCAGAAGGAACCGCGTGGGCAGAGCCTGGAGGCGCGAGAGGAGAGAGCAGTCAAGGTAGGAGTCACGTGATGGCCTCTCTAGTTTGCAATTTGTCCCCTAATTGATTCACAGTCACGGGCCTCCCACAGAGAGGACATTTCATACAGATCTGGGAGCTGGGTTTGATACAACATGTAAGGGACCGAGAGGAAAGAACAGGTGGAGTCTCTCTTATTTGATTCTTCTTCCCTCCTCCCACTCTGGTCCTAGTGTTCTCTGGACACCCCATGGACGCAAAGAAAAGTAGGCCAGGGCCGGGCGCGGTGGCTCAGGCCTGTCATCCCAGCACTTTGGCAGGTCGACGCGGGCAGATCACCTGAGGTCAGGAGTTCAAGATCAGCCTGGCCAACATGGTGAAACCCCGTCTCTACTAAAAATACAAAAAAAAAAAAAATTACCAGAGCATGGTGGCGGGTGCCTATAATCCCAGCTACTTGGGAGGCTGAGGCAGGAGAATCGCTTGAACCCAGGAGGCGGAGGTTGCAGTGAGCCCAGATCACACCATTGGACTGGACTCCAGCCTGGGCAACAGAGCGAGACTCTCTCTCAAAAAAAAAAGCAAAAGAAAGAAAGAAAGAAGGAAGGAAAGAAAGGAGAGGAGAGGGGAGGAAAAAGAAAAGCAGGCTGGGCGTGGTGGCTCATGCTTATAATCCCAGTGCTTTAGGAAGCTGAGGCAAGAGGATCACTTGAGTCTAGGTGTTTGCCAACAGCCTGAGCAATACAGCGAGACCCCATCTCTACCAAAAAAAAAAAAAAAAAAAAAAACTAAAAAAAAAAGTAGCCAGGCATTGTGGCACGTGCATGCGGTCCTAGCTGCTCAGGAGGCAGAGGCAGGAGGATTGCTTGAGCCTGGGAGGTCCAGGCTGCCAGTGGCCGTGGTGTATTACTACACTTTATCCTGGATGACAAATCAAGACCCTCTCTGAAAAAAAAAAAAAAAGAAAAAAGAAAGAAGAAAGAAAGAAAAAGAAAAAAGACTAATTTCAAGTTTTCTTTTCATTTACTTATTTTTTGAGATGGAGTCTCACTCTGTCGCCCAGGCTGGAGTGCAGTGGCGCGACCTCGGCTCACTGCACCTTCAGCCTGCCAGGTTCAAGTGATTCTCCTGCCTCAGCCTCCTGAGTACCTGGAACTACAGGTGCTTACCATCACGCCTGGCATAGTTTCCAGTTTTCTGATTTAAAATCATCTTGTAACCACCTTTTAAGAGTCATGGGAAGGCCAGGGGTGGTGGCTCACGCCTGGGTAATCTCAGCACTTTGGGAGGCCGAGGCAGGTGGATCATTTGAGGTCAGGAGTTCGAGATCAGCCTGGCCAACATGGTAAAACCTCGTCTCTACTAAAAATACAAAAACTAGCCTGGCAGGGTGGAGTTCCTGTAACCCCAGCCACTTGGGAGGCTGAGGTCAGAGAATAGCTTGAACCAGGAGGCAGAGGTTGCAGTGAGCCGAGATCGCGCCACTGTGCTCCAGCCTGGGCGGCAGAGGGAGACTCCATCTCAGGAAAAAAAAAAAAAAAAAAAAAAAGAGATGTGGGAAGGTAGGGAGGGCAATGAAGTATATCACAGATCATGGCCAACTCTATTGTATTTTTTTAGA
Organism: Rhinopithecus bieti; assembly: GCF_001698545.2. Lineage (NCBI taxonomy): Eukaryota > Metazoa > Chordata > Mammalia > Primates > Cercopithecidae > Rhinopithecus > Rhinopithecus bieti. Next base: position 1,785,735 of record NW_016803136.1, read on the forward strand.
GAAAGGGCTCTGTTGCCCGGGCTGGAGTGCAATGGTACAATCATAGCTCACTGCAGCCTCGAGTTCTTGGGCTCAAGCGATGCTCCTGCCTCTGCCTCCTGAGTAGTTGGGATTACAGACACGAGCCACAGTACCTGGCTTGTCAGCTGTGTTTTAATGGTCAGAGGAGGGTCCTGGCTCTTCGAGTTCCTATGAGGAAGGCAGAGCTGGGATGGACCTGGGACGGCTTCCCATTGGCCCTCCCCAGACTCATCTTTCTGGGCTGAGCCACTGGCCCCTCTGGGCGCAGAGCTGTCTGTGAGCCCCGTGTCCTTCATTTCTCTTGATTGAATCAGGCCTGGCTGACCCAGCCCCGTGGCTCTGCGAGTCCAGCTGAGCTCCCAGGAGGAGAGGCCCTTGCCCAAAGCCAGGAGGCTCACAAGGGCAAATTCAATTGTGGGCGAGGTAGGAGCCATTAACCTGTCTGTGGACTGCAGCTCCCCCACCCTTTCTCCCTCTGCCAGCCAGGCCTGTCCAGGCTGCCTCTGCTGGATCCCCACTGCCTGCCACCTTCGGGGGCTCCCTGCTGCCTCTGGGCTGTGTCCGCCCGCCTTTGCCACTTGGCGCCCATAGCTGTCATCACCTGGGCCTCTAGGATCAGAGCGGATTTTGAGGTGAGAAGGAGAACAAATCTATGGGAATTTGCACTTCCACCTTGGAGGCAAACCAGGCTCTTGGACCTTCCCAACCCTCAAGCTTCAGGGCGCAATCTGCGCTTGGGAGTTCTTTTTTCTTTTTCTTTTTTTGAGACGGAGTTTCCCTCTTGTTGCCCAGGCTGGAGTGCAATGGTGTGATCTTGGTTCACTGCAACCTCTGCCTCCCGGATTCATGCCATTCTCCTGCCTCAGCCTCCCAAGTAGCTGGGATCACAGGCGCCACCACACCCGGCTACTTTTGCATTTTTAGTAGAGACAGGATTTCACCATGTTGGTCAGGCTGGTCTCGAACTCCTGACCTCAGGTGATCCATCTGCCTCAGCCTCCCCAGCACTTGTAATCCAAGTGCTGGATTACAGGTGTGAGCCTCTGCACCCGGCCTGCCCTTGGGAGTTCTAATGGGGAGGAGGTCCTGGAGGCAGGTGGGAGTCACTTGAGAAAAGCGTTCTGGGATCTCAAGCCTCCGGAACAGTCCAGGGCTGTGCTGTCCAGCATAGCAGCTGCTATGTACATGTGGCTATAAACACTTGAAAAGTGCTCACTTCAAAGACTCAGTAAGAAAAAGAATAAAAATACCTCATGAATAATTTTATATTGATTTCATGTTGATATTGCAATATCATATTTTGAATATATTTAGTTAAATATAAAAATATTTTAGGCCCAATGTGACTCCTCATGCCTGGAATCCCAGCACTTTGAGAGGCTGAAGCAGGAGGATTGCTTGAGTCCAGGAGTTCGAGATGAGCCTGGGCAACATGGCAAGACTCCATCTTTACAAAAAATTTAAAAATTAGCTGCACGTTGGTGAATGCTTGTAGTCCCAGCTCCTCAGGAGGCTGAAATGGGAGGATGGCTTGAGTCCAGGAGGTCAAGGCTGCAGTGAGCTATAATTTCACCTCTGCACTCCAGCCTGGGTGACAGAGCAAGAACCTGTCTCTAAAAAAAGTTATTTTTAATTTATTTCACCTGTTACAGTTTGCTTTTCCTTTACCTTTTCTTTTTTTTTTTTTTNTATTTTAGGCCCAATGTGACTCCTCATGCCTGGAATCCCAGCACTTTGAGAGGCTGAAGCAGGAGGATTGCTTGAGTCCAGGAGTTCGAGATGAGCCTGGGCAACATGGCAAGACTCCATCTTTACAAAAAATTTAAAAATTAGCTGCACGTTGGTGAATGCTTGTAGTCCCAGCTCCTCAGGAGGCTGAAATGGGAGGATGGCTTGAGTCCAGGAGGTCAAGGCTGCAGTGAGCTATAATTTCACCTCTGCACTCCAGCCTGGGTGACAGAGCAAGAACCTGTCTCTAAAAAAAGTTATTTTTAATTTATTTCACCTGTTACAGTTTGCTTTTCCTTTACCTTTTCTTTTTTTTTTTTTTAGCCGGGTTCTCGGTCTTTCCCCCGGGCTGGAGTGCAGGGCCCGGATCTCGGCTCCTGCAAGCTCCGCCTCCCAGGTTTACACCATTCTCCTGCCTCAGCCTCCCGAGTAGCTGGGACTACAGGCGCCCGCCACCTCGCCCGGCTAGTTTTTTGTATTTTAGTAGAGACGGGGTTTCACCGTGTTAGCCAGGATGGTCTCGATCTCCTGACCTCGTGATCCGCCCGTCTCGGCCTCCCAAAGTGCTGGGATTACAGGCTTGAGCCCCGCGCCCAGCCTCTTTTTTTTTTTTTGAGACGGAGTCTTGTTCTGTCACCCAGGCTAGAGTGCAGCAGGAAGAAGGCCAGAGCAGGCCTCCCTCTGAAACACTCAGTTACCGCCGAGGAGCAGGGCGGGCCAGGAGCCCCGAATGGGTCTGGGCGACCCTCAGGGGTGCAAAGGAGAGTTGGCTCAAGGTAGAGTGGTCTGGGGCCTCTCCCAGTTTGCGTTCCAGGTAAAGACCCCTGGCCCTGCCAGGCCCCCGCTGCCCTCAGCGCTGACTGACAGCGTCCAGCCCATTCTTGCTGGAAGTCTGGCTCCCTCGGCCCCTGACTCTCCGCCCTCGTCTGGGCTCCGTCTAGCAAAAGGCCACGTGCCTGTGGTGAAGACTATGGCGTCTGCTTCCCCCCGCCCCAGAGAGGGATGGCTCGCTCTCTTTCCTTGCTTCAAAGCCCAGAACAGCCTTTCAGGCTCCCCACTAGAGCTCCTGCTTTCTGCTCAAGAACAGGGCAGGCTCGTTGACGCAGCCAAGACGAGCACATCACTACACCACGAGTGGCTCTGGAGCTAATGAAGGAGCCCAGCCTCCTGCTCAGGCCAACAGCCCCCCGCCCAGCTCCCTGTTCCTCTGTGATGGCTCATTATTCCGGTATTCCCAGGAGACAGATGGAATTTTTTTTTTTTTTTCCCCACCAGTGCCTAATTACATTCCAACTCGACATGGTACAGTGACATGTGTCCAAGCCGCGGACGATTCCCAGTGCGACTGAGAGCTGAACACTCTGCCAGAGGGTCCAAATGGGATGTTTCAGTCTTGAGGTGTATGTTGAGCTGTTAGCTGGGGAGGCCCTGGAGTGAGACCTCCTCTCCTGTCAAGAGCAAGCCGCACCTGGAACTAATAGAACTCGGCCTAAGGCCACCGCTGAACAGGCAGAAGATGCTTCAGATGGAAACTGATGGAGGGAGGGGGTATAGGAAAAGCATTCCCTGAGGGCCTGTCCCCAAGGGAGGGAGAGGATTCTGACCCTCATCAGCCTAACTTCCCTGGACAGGAGTGTTCAGTGGAGTGATCTCAGCGTGCTCCTAGCCTAGGAGAGTCCCTGAGCTGGGGAAGGGCAGTCTCTGTCTTGGGGTTCCCTGTGTGTGGCCCCAAGTTCCAGGGACTGCCCCCACCCACTAACATAGCCAAGGGTCTGATGTTGGCTGTGGACGCTTCCAGAGGACAGAGAGTCCTCTGCCCTCTGCCTCTCTCCAGAAGCGGTTCTGTCATCCTGTGATGGGAATGGAGCCACTGCTGGTTCCTGGTTCAACATTTTAGCTGGTTCCGGCATTGCCACCACCAAAGCACTTCTCCACGGTGGTGCTTCAACCCACCCCCACTGCCTTCAGGGACCCTTCCAAATGTTGCCCAGTCTCTCCCTACCTCACCTCCAGGCCTGGCCCCTGGCCTTCCCAGCATCCTCACACATCCTTCCCAGAATTATGGGCCATCTGCCTCTGGTCCCATTCTCTCACCTCTCCTTAACCCGGAGATCTCAACTCAAATGCTTTCAGAGGCCACGTAGGAAACAGAAGAGGCTGAGGTGGGCTGGGAGGTGGCACAGGTGGCAACCCAGAAGCCCCGCCCCTCTGCAGGCCCCAGGCTCCGGCTGATGCTCCCTGGAAGGAAGAGGGGGTCCTGGGTTGTCAACTCTTTAGATTTTGCCAGAGGCTGGGAATCGGGATTTTTGCATGCAATTGGTTGGCAGCAAATTCAACAAACAAAACAAACAAAACACTATGTGAGCCAACACAGCTCCACCTGCAGCCTGGATTGTGCCCGAGGCCAAGGCTTCTGACAGCTGCCTTCCTGGTCTAGCTGGGCCCCTCAACATCCTCAGCTCCCCGCCCCACTACCCACCACGCCTCAACGTCTGTCTGTAGACTCAGCTCAAGCCTCTTCCCTTGAACCACAAAACCCTGCCCAACCCAAATCTCCCTGCAGCCACAGCCTCACTCTCCTGCCCTGCCCTTCACAGGCGAACTTCCCCAACACCACCTCCTCCCTGGCCTCTTCCTCTTCCGAGTCCTATACCTGGAATTCCACCCCTCCTCCCAGGCAGCCATGTAGACTCCTGCCGTTGTCCAAGCCCAACACTTTCCAGTCTCTGTCTTTCTTTCTTTTTTTTTTTTCATTTTTTTCATTTTTTTTTTTTTATTTATTTATTTTGAGACGGAGTCTCGCTCTGTCACCCAGGCTGGAGTGCAGTGGCCGGATCTCAGCTCACTGCAAGCTCCGCCTCCCGGGTTCCCGCCATTCTCCTGCCTCAGCCTCCCAAGTAGCTGGGACTACAGGCGCCGCCACCTTGCCCAGCTAGATTTTTGTGTTTTTTTGGTAGAGACGGGGTTTCACCGTGTTAGCCAGGATGGTCTCGATCTTCCGGCCTCGTGATCCGCCCGTCTCGGCCTCCCAAAGTGCTGGGATTACAGGCTTGAGCCACCGCGCCCGGCCTGTCTTTCTTTCTTTTAGAAAACAGAGTCTCACTGTCACCCAGGCTGGAGTGCAATGGCGCCATCTCAGCTCACAGCAACCTCTGCCTCCCAGGTTTAAGCGATTCTCCTGCCTCAGCTTCCCAAGTAGCCGGGACTACAGGCACCTGCCACCATGCCCGGCTAATTTTTGTATTTTTTAACAGAAACGGGGCTTCCCCATGTTGGCCAGGCTGGTCTCGAACTCCTGACCTCAGGTGATCCACTTGCCTCAGCCTCCCAAAGTGCTGGGATTACAGGTGTGAGCCACCGCGCCCGTTCTCCAGTCTCTGTCTTGCCTCAACTGCCCTGAGGTCAAAGTCCCCCTGAAATCTCCCCGTCCCAGTTTCCTTGACACAGCACCCACCCAGGACCACTCCAACTATGCTGGACGTTCCTTCTCAGCCTCTGGCACGGGCACCTCTTCTTCTCATTTTACCCGCAGCCCGTGGGGGCCACCGTGACCTGTGCATAGACTGGTGGCTCCAGATTCCCCTCATCTCAGCGCTCTGCTGATTCCAAGTCCCAACAGCTTTCTGCACAGGTCCTGTGGCATCTTCTGGAGGCTTCCCCTTCAGCATTCCCCAAATGAAAAGCACCCCATCCAAACCCTTTCCTGGGCCACCCTCTCAGTAACTGCCGCCGCCTCAGTCTGCCAGAAACCCAGGACGCTGTCTTCTCCTCTCCCCTTGAGTCGGGTTCACCAAGTCCCACAGCTTGGACCGGCCGTCCTCGCTGCTGACGGATCAGCTGCCTCCTCACTCATCTCCTGCCTTTGCCTGGCCCCACTCCCCCTTCTCTATCGGAGAGGTTTTTCTACGACCCAGCCTGATGGTGTCACTCCCAATTCCTGTGACCCTTCTTGCAGGAGGATTTCTTTTTTTTTTTTTTCTTTTTTTAGAATAAATAGAACTTATTCTTTATCCAGTAGATCTCAGTGGAAAGCCCAACAGTAACAGGTGCACCCACGGGCTCCAGGGGAAGGGGCCCCAACCCCTGGTGGAGGAGGTCAGGGCAGAGCCGGCTCCCCCAGCCAGGGGTGCAGGGGTTAGGGGAGACCCCCTGTAGGCCCGTCCTTGCAGGAGGATTTCTGATTCTGCCCTGGGCTGGAAGCCAACGCTCACCTGCAGTCAGGAGCTCAGCGCGCTCCGGGGCTGACGTTCCCTGCTCGTGCCTCCTTCCCTCCGGTCTCCGGCCTGGGGCCACGCCGTCCCCTCTCCCTGGGACGCCCCTCCTTCCTGCACATCTCGGGCCTGGGGTCACACTGTCCCCTTTCCCTGGGATAGGCCTCCTTCCCGCACATCTCGGGCCTGGGGTCACGTGTCCCCTCTCCCTGGACGCCCCTCCTTCCCGCACATCTCGGGCCTAGGGTCACGCCGCCCCCTCCTCTCCCTGGGACGCCCCTCCTTCCTGCATCAGCCCAGCTCGTTGGGCGAGTTCTTCGAACTTGGCACAGGCTAAGGGGATTGTCCCCTTTGGGGCTTACCCAGAACACTGTTCATTCGACCTGGCCTCATAATTGTCAGTTTGCATGTAGGTATCTGTCGCCGAGTGACAGACTAGAGGCACAAATGGACAGAGCCAGGCCACATATAAAAATAGAACTCTGACCCACGGTCTGCAGCAACCAGCCCAGGAAGCCAGTCTGTTGTCTACAAGTCAGACTCGTTGGGAGCCGGACACTGTCTCTTTTTTTTTTTGAGAGGAGTCTCACCCTGTTGCCCAGGCTGGAATGCAGTGGCACAATCTTGGCTCACTGCAACCTCTGCCTCCCAGGTTAAAACGATTCTCCCGCCTCAGCCTCCCAAGTAGCTGGGATTACAGGCACCCTCCACACGCCCAGCTAAATTTTGTATTTTTAGTAGAGATCGGGTTTCACCATGTTGGTCAGGCTAGTCTCAAACTCCTGACCTTGTGATCCACCCACCTGAGCTCCCACAGTATTGGGATAACAGGCGTGAGCCACCTCACCCGGCCAGGACCACTATCTCTAGCAAACATTCCAAGAAGCCAAACAAGGATCTCTGCAACAGTCCGCCCAGAACAGCTAGGACTTGATTAGTTTCCCTCATTTTTGTTCCCACTTTCAACTTCAGACCAACCGGACAGAAAGCCAAATACGCTCCCCTAGCCAACCACAGTGGATAAGCTGCTTTCCCTTAGCCAGTCGCCAACTTCCCTAAGCGAACAGCCTCCAATCAGAGCATGCTAGAAGTTTTCCCATTTTCCTCTGTAAAGCTTGCCCACTCCTCTGCCTGCCTCGACTCTTTGCCAAAATTTGACTCAGGTGGCTGGCTCCCTTGCTATAAAAGCTCTGAATAAATAACCTTTACCAGTTCTTATTTGGTTGGTCCTTTATTTCCACATGTATGTAACAAACCACTCTGAACATGAGGGCTTAAACAAAACCATTTCTTACTACAATAGTCCTGTCCATGAAAAAAAATTCATGATCTCATGACTCTGTGGGTCAAACAGGCTCAGCAGGATGGTTCTTCTGTTGTTCTCACTCCAGGTGTCTAATGTGGTTGCAGTCAGATGGTGGCAGGGGCTGGAGTCATTTGGGGACTGAGTTATGATGTGTAGACACCTTAGCCTCTCCCTCTCCAAGAGGCCTCAGAATTTCTGCTTTTTTTTTTTTTTTTTGAGATGGCGTTTCATTCTGTCATCTAGGCTGGAGTGCAATGGTGCAATCTCAGTTCACTGCAACCTCCACCTTCCGGGTTCAAGTGATTCTCCTGCCTCAGCCTCCCAAGTAGCTGGGATTACAGGCACGTGCCATCACGCCCGACTAATTTTTTGTATTTAGTAGAGACGGGGTTTCACCGTGTTGGTCACCCTGGTCTCGAACTCCTGACCTCAGGTGATCCACCTGCCTCAGCCTCCCAAAGTGCTGGGATTACAGGCGTGAGCCACTGTGTCTGGCGAGGATTTCTCCTCTTAATGTGGTCTCTGTGCATGATCTCTCCAGCAAGGTAGCTGGATTTTTTACCTGGTGGCGCAGAGCTCCTAAACCCACAGTGTGAAGCTACCAGCCTTCTTCAGGCTTAGGACCAGAACTGGCACAACCTTACTGTGTAATGTAGAATGTGGCACTACATTCTACCAGCTAGATTCAACTGCAGACCCAGCCCAGATTCCACGTGGCAAGGGGCCCTCACGGGACAGGCATGGCAGGAGGGATGAGTGCCATCTTTGGAGACTGGCCACAACACAGCTTCCTTCCCCACTGACACTGTGTTCTTGGTCTCTGTGCCCGTGGCATCTAGCAGGGCGCTTGTCCAAGTCAGTGTTCAGCCACACCTGATAATCAAGGGAATGGAAAGAAGGATGGTGGGTCCGACAGAGGGACAGAAGGGCTCCACACTGGCTCCCCTGCCCCCAGGCTCCTACCCCCGTGTTTCGTTCACATAAACACTGCTCTCTGCTGCCTAACACTCCTCTATTTTTAAACCTCTCAAGCAGTGAGTGGTGCTTAACATTTTTTGAATCAGGGACCCCTTAAGGAATCTCATGAAAGCTGTAGGAGACCCTCTCCCTAGAGAAGTGAGCCTATACATAATTACTCATACTTCTGCAGCATATTAATGACGGCTGCCCTTGACTAAGATCTTACCGTGTGCCAGTGACTGTGGGGGCACGTCATGCACATTATCCGACCTCTTACCCCAAACATCCTGCAAGGTAGATACTACTTAGTATGGTTTGCCTCTGTGTCCCCACCCAGATTGTATCCCTTATTGTAATCCCCATGTGTCGAAGCGAGGAGGTGATTGGATCATGGGGGCGGTTTCCCCCTTGCTGTTCTCGTGATAGTGAGTTCTCTTGAGATCTGATGGTTTATATGTGTTTGACAGTTCCTCCTTCACAGGCTCTCTCTCCTGTTGCCTTGCAGAGAAGGATGTGTTTGCTTCCCCTTCTGCCATGATTGTAAGTTTCGTGAGGCCTCCCCAGTCATGCAGAACTGTGGGTCAATTAAACCTCTTTCGTTTACAAATCACCCAGTCTTGGGTATTTCTTTATAGCAGTGTGAAAACGGAGTAATACACTACTATTTCGTTCAATTTTATAGATGAGGAAGCTGAGCCTCAAAGAGGTGAAGGAATAACTAGAAAGAGGCAGAACTGAGACTGAGCAAGAAGGTCTAACTGCCATGCCATGTACTTGGCTGGGCATGGTGGCTCATACCTGGAATCCCAGCACTTTGGGAGGCTGAGGTGGGAGGACTGCTTGAGCTCAGGAGTTGGTGACCAGCCTGGGCAACATAAAGAGACCCTGTCTCTACAAAAAAAAGTTTAAACATTAGCCAGGTGTGGTGACACACACCTATAGTCCCAGTCACTTGGGAGGCTGAGGTGGGAAGATCACTTGGGCCCAGGAGGTCAAGGCTGCAGTGAACTGTGATCACACCACTGCACTCCAGCTGGGCAACTGAGCAAGAAGCTGCCTCAAAAAATAAAGTAAAATCCAACCCCTCTCTGAGTGCTCCCAGAGTCCTACTTCCTGTTCCGAACACCCTGCCTGGCTTCAAGGCCCTGAATAAGCCAGAGTAATAACTCTGTGCCCTCCATTAGATTTCTGCCTGCTCTCAGGCCACATCTCCTGCTCCCTTCACCCTGGCCACCCTTGACCCTTCCCACCTTGTGGCCCCTCCCCTGCAACGCCCTCTCTACCCTCTGTCTCCACCCTAAGGTCAAGTCTCCCTTCTCCTTGGAGATATCCCCGACCCTAGCCTGCCCCAGACTCACGCCTGTTTTCCCGCCTGTGTGGAGCTGTCATCATTTCCTGAGTAAAAGTTAACTTCCCGACTTAGCAGCAAGCCCGTTGAGAGCAGAGACCCATGGTTCACGTCTTTCTCACTTTCCAGACGGGCACTGGCATCAACGCTAACTGTGCACAGACTCCTCCACAGGTCCATTTTTCTACGCAATTCTTTTGTTTCCTGAATCCTCAAACCCAAAGACTAAATGAAACTCCAGAGGGGACCAGGCCAGAGAGAGCCTGGCTGGAGCTGGACTTGTCTCCTCTCTGCAGATGAAGCCACGGCCAAAACAAAATGCAGAGTCAGAACCAAGCTGCGTCCAACCCCCACCTGCTGCTCCAGCGGGCATATCGGGTGTCATCTGTTTCTTTTTTTTGCATTCTCAGGGGATACCGTGTTGCACAAAATCTGTGGCTGCTTTGTTTCCCAATAACAATAAATAAAGACTAGGCTGGGCATGGTGGCTCATGCCTGTAATCTCAGCACTTTGGGAGGCTGAGGCAGGCACATCACTTGAGGTGAGGAGTTTGACACCAGCTTGGCCGACATGGTGAAACCCTATCTCTACTAAAAATACAAAATATTAGCCTGGTGTGGTGGCAAATGCTTATAATCCCAGTTTCTTGGGAGGCTGAGGTGGGAGAATCACTTGAAACCTGGGAGGTGAAGGTTGCAGTGAGCTGAGATTGTGCCACTGCACTCCAGCCTGGGCAATAGTGTGAGACACTGTCTCAAAAAAAAAAAAAAAAAAAAAAAAAGCGGCCAGGTGTGGTGGCTCATGCCTGTAATCCCAGCACTTTGGGAGGCTGAGGCTGGTGGATCACGAGGTCAGGAGATTGAGACCATCCTGGCCAACACGGTGAAACCCTGTCTCTACTAAAAATACAAAAAATTAGCCGGGCGTGGTGGCGGGTGCCTGTAGTCCCAGCTACTGGGGAGGCTGAGGCAGGAGAATGGTGTGAACCTGGGAATCGGGGCTTGCAGTGAGTGGAGATGGTACCACTGCACTCCAGCCTGGGCGACAGAGCGAGACTCCATCTCAAAAAAAAAAAAAAAAAAAAAAAAGGCCGGGGGCGGGGGCTGAAGCCTGTAATTCCAGCACTTCCCGGAAATCTCCTGGGCGGATCAGTTGAGGTTACAGTGAGCTGAGATCATGCCATTGCACTCCAGCGTGGGCAACAGAGCAAGACTCCATCTCAAAAAAAAAAATGTAATCCCAGCTTCTTGAGTTCCCCAGGATTCTGCTCCCCTGATGTCCTCCACCAAAACCAGGTCAGGAACAGAAAGCAGAGACTCCCATTGGTCCAAGGACAGACGTGACTGACCAGACCCATCCACACCATTTCTGTCTCTGAGGCCTGGCCCCAGCCCCTCATGTTAGCTTGAGGGTCAAGGTTACACTTTGCATATAATGATACATTTAGTTTAAAAGATCTAGGCCGGTGCTATAATCCCAGCATTTTGGGAGGCCAAGGTCGGCGGATCACCTGAGGTTGGGAGTTCGAGACCAGCCTGACCAACATGGAGAAACCCCATCTCTACTAAAAATACAAAATTAGCCGGGCGTGGTGGTGCATACCTGTAGTTCCAGCTACTGGGGAGGCTGAGGCAGGAGAATCGCTTGAACCTAGGAGGTGGAGGTTGCAGTGAGCCGAGATCGCGCCATTGCACTCCAGCCTAGGCAACAAGAGTGAAACTTCTTCTCAAAAAAAAAAAAAAAAAAAAAAGATCTATCATAGGAGCGGGGAAAGGTTACATTTAGTTCTCACTACCACCACACATGGAGACCGTTTAATAATAAAACTTTCCAGCCCGGGAAATAGGGCGAAACTCCATCTTTACAAAAAATACAAAAAATTAGCCAGACACAGTGTCCTGTGTCTGTAGTCCCAGTTACTTGTCTGCAGTTCCAGATGAGATCTGGGTGGGGACACAGAGCTACTATAGACCCAGCTGCAGAGGTGAGAGGATGGCTTGAGCCCAGGAGGCGAAGGTTGCAGTGAGCTGAGATTGTGCCGCTGCACTCCAGCCTGGGCGACAGAGCAAGATTCTGTCTCAAAAATAAAACAAACTCTCCATTTTACACATGAGAGGATACCAAAACTTACAGAGGTAAATGACTTTTCCAGGACCACTGTGTCAGCCGAGTGTCATTAGATAATTTGAGGAGAGTTTAATAAAGGGACGATTGACAAAGGTGTGGGTGGAGCCTAGGGCATCCAAAGGGATAGTAGATAACAGGCAAGAAACCACTGGTGTTACTACCCAGGGTCTGAAAGGGTAAAGAAAGGGACTGGAAATGAGAACCCAAACAGAGAAGCCAGGTGGAGACGGGCTCTGACCAGAGCGAGACCTTTGGTCAGGGGCAGTGCCAGCCTGTAGAGGGGCGGATACATACCCAGCGGTCCCTCTCCTCCTCACTCCCCTCTCTTCCTCTGCTCACCTGCCACTGTCTCCCACTAGCTGAACCTGAAGGCAGAGGGCAGGAGCCCACTGGTGTCATCAGCATAGGTCAGCTTCCCAGGCTTGGTGCCTGCTGAAGAGCGAACGGGATGTCCCAGCACCTTCACTAGCTGGGAAGGAGCAAGCCTGCACTCAAACTCAGGCTCACTCATCGCCAAAGGCCAAGCATTCAGCCCTTCCACTACCATCTTTCCATGGGGTAGAAGTCAGAGGCCCAGGGGCCCCCAGTGCCCTGAGTGTTGGCACCTGTGGCACCCCCACCCGTAGTGATCTAACTCCTGCCTTGCTCACCACACAGCTCTGACCCCAAAATGTGCTTTCTAGTTTTGAGAGAAGACACGGTACAGGAAGCCGAGGACGTCCGCAGCAGAGAGGAGCTGTTCGACAATGAACCTAAAAGCCTCGTATTAGCGTCTTTACCTAAAAGGCACCAAACACCCACACAGAAATGGGTCTCCCCCGACCGCCGACTGGCTTCTTGCTTGGGGTAGTGAAAGGGTTTCAGTGAAGATGTGAGCTGAGACTCTGCAGTTCAGAGCATCAGCAGAAAGCTTTTGGGGGGCCAGACGTGGTGGCTCGTGCCTATAATCCCAGCACTTTGAGAGGACAAGGTGGGCAGATCACTTGAGGTCAGGAGTTGGAGACCAGCCTGGCCAACATGGTGAAACTCTGTCTCTACCAAAAATACAAAAATTAGCCGGGTGTGGTGGCGCGGGCCTATAATCCCAGCTACTCGGGAGGGTGAGGCAGGAGAATCGCTTGAACCTGGGAGGTGGAGGTTGCAGTGAGCTGAGATTGCACCACTGCACTCCAGCCTGGGAAACAGAGCAAGATTTGGTTTCAAAAAAGAAAAAAAAAAAAAGAAAGAAAGAAAGAAAAGAAAAACAGAAAGCTTTGGTGGAAGGGGGATTAGGCTGTACCCTGTGACAGGAGGCTCAAGGCAAGCTAAGGCCACATCATCTCACTGAACCCTGCACCATTTGCAGATTTATTGAATCGAGAGCCAATTCTGGCACAGTTTCTTTCAGGACGATCTACCTCACAGGTGTGCGAAATGTATTTGAGATAAAGAAAACCATTACAGAGAGAACACAATCTTCAAAGCCCACCCTTGAGACCAGAAATAAACAAAAACAGTAGCCCGTACAAATGTGCAATTAAGTTTCCAAATACTTGGGAGCCACGAGAAACACCATCCCTGCAGAGAGCAGGTCTTTAAGGCAATTTTCTTGAACTCTATTCAGCACTCACTCAAAATGCCTTTTAAAAATAACATATGATTTTCCTCCCTCTCCAAATGCACCCTTGTTCTTTCTCTTTCAGGTAAGAATGAGCCAGCTCTGGAGTGAGAAAGGCAGTCACTCCTGTTGATAGGGAATGATGGACTATGTGCCCAGGAGGGCAAATCGCAAAGTCAGACAAATGCCCCTGCCCAGGGCTACAGGAGTCTTGCTGAGCCATGAGGAGGCCCAGAGGCAGGGGGTTGGCCCGAAGGGTCTTCACTCACCCCTAGAAGGTCATGGTTCCAGAGACCAGGCTCCTCTCTAAAGATGTGTCGGCCCACGGCCTAGTCTGTGTTCAAATAATGAACACTTTCCCAGAAGGAGATTGGAGTCCCTGTGAGAAGAACTCTCAGATTCACTGTTAGGTTTGCTAAAAATGAAAGGATCTTCTCTCTGCATGAGGCTGAGGGATTTACAACGAGGTTTAAGTAGTGTTGGTGCTGCAGAAGGAAATGGGACCCACATCCTGGCCCTGCCACTCAACAGCAGTGTGACTTGGGGCAGGTGGATTGGCCTCCTTGTGCCTCGGTTTCTGAGCTCCAGTGGGGTACTTCCCAGGGCTGTGGGGAAGCTGTGCAGTTTATCTGAGTACCTGGTTACAGCCCCTGAATCTGGACAAAAACCACTGCAGTTGGGGCTCAAACCATTGCCCCACTCCTGGAAAAAGACCACCACCCAGCCTGCAGGGCAGGGAGCCAAGGCTGACACGGTTCTGAGACAGCACAGGCCACGGTTAAAATTAAAGCCGGGGCCAGGCACGGTGGCTCATGCCTGTAATCCCAGCACTTTGGGAGGCCGAGGCTGTGGATCACAAGGTCAGGAGATCCAGACCATCCTGGCTAACACAGTGAAATCCCATCTCCACTAAAAATACAAAAAATTAGCAGGGCATGTTGGCGGGCGCCTATAGTCCCAGCTACTCGGGAGGCTGAGGCAGGAGAATGGCGTGAACCCAGGAGGCGGAGGTTGCAGTGAGCCACGATCATGCCACTGTACTCCAGCCTGGGCGACAGAGCGAGATTCCGTCTCTAAAAAAAAATAAAATAAAGTCAAGTCCAGTCTTTGGGTGGAACTCGGCTGGGACTCACTTGACATTTAGTGGCTATGTGCTCTTGGCCAAAGCACTTTGCTTCTCTGAACCCCAGGGTCCGTATCTGTGAAATGGGAACATTGATAACATGAGATCAAATGAGCCTGTCCAGGTACAGGAATAGCTAAACTAAGGTACAGTCCAGCTTAGCTAGTGCTTGGCTCGGAGTAAGTGCTTAATACGCAGTTTGTTACCATTGTGGCCTCTGAGATCAGACTCTCCGTGCTACCATTTAATCACATTTTGTTTCTTTGTATTTGTTTTTACAGTTACTTTCTATTTATGGCAGGTGATAGATACTCTGCCTCTCCACTGGATGCTGTATCCAGTTTCCTTTTAAAATACATTTATCTAAGTGAAAATGGGTCAATCTACGGAAGAAAACAGAAGTGCAAAAATAGTGCAGGTGCGCACAGACGGGCGAGACGCTGGGAAGGTGCGAGGCGGAGACTAGAGTCTGGGGAACACCCAGGCTATAGAAAGGCAGAGTCAGGCCCGAGAGCGCCCCACACCCACCCCACAGCCACCCCGAGGTCGTTCCACCCCAAGGTCATTCCAAGGCCAGCAACGGTAGTGGTGACCCTGACGACCTTGGAGCCTGCCCTTCCCCACCTTCGGGGTTCTCCCTGGATCCACCACCTCGTCTCAGGCAGAAGTCCCCATCCCCCCGAAGATGACTTCCCCCAAACAAGAGTGGGGTCAAGAGCCGTCCAGTGCCGCCCCCCACCCCGCCCGCCTGCCCGGGGTGTCTGGGACCCAGGAACCACCCGCGGCTGGGAGACCCAGGGCGGCCTGGCCAGAGACCGCGGGGCCTGGGGCTCGGGGAGGGAAGCGGTAAGTGGGGGCAGGAGGAGGTCTCTTTGCGGAGGGAAACCAATGTCATCCGTCCCCAACTTCTGAGGAGAGACCCGGAGCAGCCAGCGGATAAAAAAACCCATGCCGGCCCTCACCGAGGTGTTACAACTCTGTCCCAGTTGCCTGGCAACCGCGCAGGTGTGTGATAGGGCGAGCGGCGCTCCCGGGAGCCAACCAGCGGCCGCGGGCCTACTGGGTGGGAGCCCGCGTCGGGGGCGCATCCTGCATCCTGCACCCCGCACCTGCATCCGTGCCCCGCATCTCTCACTCCGCATCCTGGACCCCGCACTCCGCACCTGCATTCGCCCCCCGCATCCTTCACCCTGCATCCTGCACCCCGCATCCTGCACCTCGCACCCCTCATCCTGGATCCTGCATCCCTCATCCTGCATCCCGGATCCCGCACCTCTCATCCCGCATCCTGCACCCCCCGCACCCCTCATTCCGCATCCCGCACCCCGCAGCGGCGCGCACCGCAACCCCGCCTCCTGCGCCCTTGGGGAGGGAGGAACCACCATTGCCTGTGGGGGTCAAGGCTGGGGCAGCTGTCAGGCCCTGCTGGGCTGCATTTAACCCCCCAAGCTCCTGCCGCCCCTGCTGTCTCCAGGCGTTGCTTCACCGGCCTCGAAATCAGTGGCCAAGAGCCCCCACCCGTGCAAGCGGCCTCCAGGCTCCCCACCCCACTGGGATCCAAACCCGGCACTTCAGGGGAACCCAAGAATGGGGACGGGAGGCACCTCCCTCTCCAGGACCTGGGCTCTCCTTTGGGCCACACACACCTTCTCCTGTCCCCAAAGGAGGGGCTCGTGGAGCAGAAGCCTTCAGAACAGAGGCTTGGCCGACCATCCGCAGCAGCCATCCGGGTGGAAGCGCCCAGGTGGGCTCTGCAGCGGGCCTCCCCGCAACAGCAGGAGAGAATAGTGGCCAACAGCTCTTGCTTGGAATTAGGCCTGTGTTTGGATCCCAGCCGGTGACTGTGTGACCTTTTTTTTTGTTTTGTTTTGTTTTGTTTTTTGAGACGGAGTCTCACTCTGTCGCCCAGGCTGGAGTACAGTTGCACAATCTTGGCTCACTGCAACCTCCGTCTCCAGGGTTCACGCCACTCTCCTGCCTCAGCCTCCAGATTAGCTGGGACTACAGGCACCCGCCACCACACCTGGCTAATTTTTTGTATTTTTGGTAGAGACGGGGTTTCACCGTGTTAGCCAGGATGGTCTCGATCTCCTGACCTCGTGATCCACCAGCCTCGGCCTCCCAAAGTGCTGGGATTCCAGGCGTGAGCCACTGCGCCCGGCCCGGCTATGTGACCCTGAGCCAGTCTTGCAACCTCTCAGTTTGCTCATCCAGAAAATGCGGGGTGGGGGGTGGGCTGCTGTGCAGATTCAGTGAGGTAATGCACACTCAACATGGAGCATCCTGCTTAGCAAATACGTAGCCCTCCATTCAGCTCAGAGAAAGAAATGGTTCCATTGGGAACTGGAAGCTGTTGCCATTCCGCACAAGTCCCACAGTTGCTGGGGACATTCCCACCACAGCGCTCCAAGCTCCCCACCACACCCCACTTCCAGTAACCTGTGCAGGGAACCTCTCAGAGGTGGGGCCCAGAGAAGGGCGGAGGGCTACCTGGCTTCCCCACGTGGTGGCTATGCCCAGCCAGCAGAAGGTGTGCCCCTGCATCTACTGCCTCCTAGCGCCATTTCCAACAATCCTAAAGAAACACTGAGGCCAGGCACGGTGGCTCACACCTGTAATGCCAACACTTTAGGAGGCCTAGGCGAGTGCATCACTTGAGGTCAGGAGTTCAAGACCAGCCTGGCCAACATGGTGAAACACCATCTCGACTAAAAATACAAAAATTAGCTGGGCGTGCTGGCACACACCTGTAACCCGAGTTATTCAGGAGGCTGAGGCAGGAGAATTGCTTGAACCCAGAAGACCAAGGTTGCAGTGACCTGAGATAACACCACTGCACCCCAGCCTGGGCGACAGAGCCAGACTCTGTCTCAAAACAAAAACGGGCCGGGCGCGGTGGCTCACGCCTGTAATCCCAGCACTTTGGGAGGCCGAGGCGGGCGGATCACGAGGTCAGGAGATTGAGACCATCCTGGCTAACATGGTGAAACTCCGTCTCTACTAAAATACAAAACTAGCCAGGCGAGGTGGCAGGCGCCTGTAGTCCCAGCTGCTGGGAGGCTGAGGCAGGAGAATGGCGTGAACCCGGGAGGCGGAGCTTGCAGTGAGCAGAGATCGCGCCACCACACTCCAGCCTGGGCGACAAAGCGAGACTCCGTCTCAAAAACAAACAAACAACAACAAAAAAACAAAAACAAAAACAAAAAAACCTAATCTATACAAAATTATAAAAAATTAGCCAGGCATGGTGGCCCACGCCTGTGGTCCCAGCTACTCAGGAGGCTGAGGTGGGAGGATTGCTTGAGCTCAGGAGGTTGAGGCTGCAGTGAACTATGATTAAGCCACTGGACTCCAGCCTGGGCAACAGAGCAAGACCCTGTCTCAAAAAGAAAAGAAAAGAAAAGAAAAGAAAAGAAAAGAAAAGAAAAGAAAAGGACAAAGAAGGAAAGAAAAGAAATGCTGAATGGGGGGATGTGGGTTGGGGGTATCACTCAAGGCTTTGCCTAACTGTCCAACTCACTCAGCCTGTCTTGGCCCTAGCTTTCCTCTGTCCCTCTAAGTAGCATTCCCCACGGGAGTCTTCATCAGCCTATACTAAGATCTCTGCCTTCTTGAAGTAATCATTGCCCACCTGCAATTCAGCAGGGCCAGGCACAGACCAGAACAGAAAAGGGGAAAAAACAGGCCAGCCAAGTCCAGCCCTTTGCCCAGCGGGGCGGCCCTTCTCTTTGGAGCGCACCTCCCCACCCCGTCCCTCCTCCTCCACCCTTGACTGCCACTGACCGCTAGGCAGGCCAAGCGTGAAAGCGCTCAGACCCGGCATTGCGTGGAGAAGGAAATCTCTGTTCTTCAGGCGAACCCTGTCCAGCCTTTCGGAATGCCCCTGAGAAGCCATGCTGAGCCCCAGGAGGTGAAGGCCCAGGCCCTTTCCCACACACCCTGGCCTGGGGCTGTCTTAAAATCCCAGCACTCCTAATCCACTTGGCTCAGATACATTTTCTTTTCCTTTTTTTTTGTTGTTTGAGACAGGGCCTCACTCTGTCGCTCAGCCTGGAATGCAGCGACACAATCACGGCTCACCAAAGCCTCCACCTCCCAGGCTCAGGTGATCCTCCCACCTCAGCCTCCCAAGTAGCTGGGACTACAAGCTCGTGCCACCACACTCGGCCAATTTTTATTTATTTATTTATTTTTTTAGTAGAGACAGGACCTCACTATGTCGCCCAGCCTGGTTTGGAACTCCTGGGCTCAAGTGATCTGCCTGCCTAGGTAAACCGCTGAGATTATAGGCGTGAGCCCCCATGCCTGGCCTGATATGTTTTCTTAAAAAGACAAATTCCAATTTCATAGGATCCCAGGCAGCTTTTGACACTAATGTTTCCATGGGCTTTTTTAAAGCTTCGGCTATTCATTAGAGAGCAAACATGTTAAGATGCTAACTACCAGGCGCGGTGGTTCAAGCCTGTAATCCCAGCACTTTGGGAGGCCGAGACGGGCGGATCACGAGGTCAGGAGATCGAGACCATCCTGGCTAACACGGTGAAACCCCGTCTCTACTAAAATACAAAAAACTATCTGGGCGAGGTGGCGGGCGCCTGTAGTCCCAGCTACTTGGGAGGCTGAGGCAGGAGAATGGCGTAAACCCGGGAGGCGGAGCTTGCAGTGAGCTGAGATCCGGTCACTGCACTCCAGCCTGGGCAACAGAGCGAGACTCCGTCTCAAAAAAAAAAGATGCTAACCATAGGGCCTGGCCCTGCCCTGGGTATCTGCCTCCCTCTCACTTCTTTATACCGTTCTATACTTTTCAAACTTTCCACAGATGACATGTATTACTTTTATAGTAAAAATAAATAAATAAACAAACATAAAAGATTAATTCATGGGCCCGCTCAGCAACCTATTTAAATCCTTATCAAAGTGGAGCATTTGGGAGGCCGAGGCGGGGGGATCACCTGAGGTCAGGAGTTCAAAACCAGCCTGGCCAACATGGAGAGAAACCCGGTCTCTACTAAAAATACAAAAAAACAGTCGGGTGTGGTGGTGCATGCCTGTAATCCCAGCTACTCAGGAGGCTGAGGCAGGAGAATCACTTGAACCCAGGAAGTGGCGTTTGCGGGGAGCGGAGATCGCATCACTGCACTTCAGTCTGGGCCACAGAGTAAGATTCTGTCTCAAAAAAAAAAAAAGTGGAGCAGAGTTTCCCAGGGGGCCAAAACTGGCCCCTGTTCCTGGCTGCTTCCTAGAGCCACACTGGGCAGGAAAGACAGGAGGCATCGACGGGGTAAAGTGCTCCACAGGAGTCCCTTGTCACCACAGGGAATAGCTATAGTCACAGGGAAGAGGCCAGCAGTTTCCTGGGATCCTCGTGCCTAGGACGTTGGCAGCACTTTGGGAAGCTGAGGAGGGAGGATCACTCGAGCCCAGTTCAAGACCAGCCCGGAAAACATAAGGAGACTCCGTCCCTACAAAAAAACTTAAAACTATCTGGGTGCAGTGGTGCACGCCTGTAGTCTTAGCTACTTGGGAGGCTGAGAGGCTGAGGAGGGAGGATCACTTGAGCTCTGGGGGGTCAAGGCTGCAGTTAGCTGTGATTGTGCTACTGCAACTCCAACCTGGGTGACAGAGCGATACCTTGTCTCCAAACAACAACAACAAATCTAGAAACGAAGCTGACTCCGTCTTGGTATTCTTTTCTTTGCCTAACTCTGTTTTTGCAGAGACTAGGAAAAGAGGACTGCTGGGCCTTCCCTCCCTCATGCCCTGCGACTGCCTCCTGTGCAGATTGACTGTGCTGGGGTCTTTCCTCCCTCATGTCCTGTGCAGATTGGCTGACCTGGTCCACCCTCAGCAGCCTCACAGGAGTCACCGCCTCCTTCCAGCTGAGCCTGCCCCAGCCTGAGCTGTGGCTGATGTACCCGTGCACATTGCCCTGGGGGCTCCGTGCCTCAGCCTTGACCGCTCTTCTCCTAGAAAGCTCTAGAACTCACAGTGCAGTGCCTGGGACACAGCTTGTACCCAACAAGCACAGTCGTGCATCCCTTAATGACAGGGACGCATTCTGAGAAATGTGTCATCAGACCATGTCGCTGTGCAAACATTACATAGAGTACATTTACACAAATCTAGACGCTAGAGCCTACTGCACACCTAGACTATACGGACAGCCTATTGTTCCTAAGTTACAAACTTGCACAGCATGTTCCTGTGCTCAACACAGCAGGCAACTGCAACACAAGAGTGAATATTTATGTATCGAAACTGGCCGGGCACCGTGGCTCACGCCTGTAGTCCCAGAACTTTGGGGGGCTGAGGCGGGTGGATCACCTGAGGTCAGGAGTTCCAGACCAGCATGGCCAACATGGTGAAAACCCATCTCTACTAAAAACTACAAAAATTAGCCGGGCGTGGTGGCAGGCACCTGTAATCCCAGCTATTCAGGAGGCTGAGGCAGAAGAATCGCTTAAACCCAAGAGGCAGAGATTGTAGTGAGCTGAGATCACGCCACTCCACTCCAGCCTGGGGAACAGAGTGAGACTCAGCCTCGAAAAGAAAAGAGAAAAGAAAAGAAAAGAAAAGAAACGAAGGGAGGGAAGGGAAGGGGAGGGGAGGGGAGAGGGGAGAGAAGGGAGGGGGAGGGGAGGGGAGAGGCAAGGGAAGGGAGGAGAGGGGAGGGAGGGGAGGGGAGAGAAAGGGAGAGGGGGGGGAGGGGAGGAGAGAAAGGGAGGGAAGGAAGGAGGGGGAGGGAGGGAAGGGAAGGGAAGGGAAGCCAGGTTCAGTTGGCTCAATGCCTGTAATCCGCCTCTGGAGGCCGAGGCAGGCGGATCATGAGGTCAGGAGTTTGAGACCATCTCGACTAACACAGCGAAACCCCCATCTCTAACAAAACTACAAAAAATTAGCAGGGCGGGTGGCGGGCGCTGGAGTCAGCTACTCGGGAGGCTGAGGCAGGAGAATGGTGTGAACCCGGGACTGTAGGTTGTAGTGAGCCAAGATCGCGCCACTGCACTCCAGCCTGGGGGACAGAGCGAGATTCCGTCTCAAAAAAAAAGAGAAGAGGGCCGGGCGCAGTGGCTCAAGCCTGTAATCCCAGCACTTTGGGAGGCCGAGACGGGCGGATCACGAGGTCAGGAGATCGAGACCATCCTGGCTAACACGGTGAAACCCCGTCTCTACTAAAATACAAAAAACTAGCCGGGCGAGGTGGCGGCGCCTGTAGTCCCAGCTACTCGGGAGGCTGAGGCAGGAGAATGGTGTGAACCCGGGAGGCGGAGCTTGCAGTGAGCTGAGATCTGGCCACTGCACTCCAGCCTGGGTGACAGAGCGAGACTCCGTCTAAAAAAAAAAAAAAAAAAAAAAAAAAAAGAGAAGAGAAGAGAAGAAAAGAAACTCTGGGAAGGGGCAGTGCTACAAACACCTGGCCCCTGGATGCTGTGCAGGAAGCCCTCCCCTCCTGTGGTGGTCGGCCAGGCTCCCCGACAGCTCTAGGTTGCTGGGTAACCCTGAAAATGGAGTGAGGAAAGTCCCACAGCTTACTGAGCCAGAGGAAGGAGGAAAGGGGTGGCTGAGCAGGAGGTAAAGCGAACCTCAGGGAGGGGCAGTGGCTGACAGTCACTGTGTGCCGCAGGCTGGGCTCCCTTTGCTGTGAGCTCCTTGAAGGTCTGGGTTTTTCCCAGTTCTCTCTCGGGCACCCCGCAGGGCAGCAACCAGCAAAATGGGCAGGTGCCTCCGGGAGGCCATTTTGTGGTGGAGCTAGGCTGAGACCTCGCATTCTTCTTCTTCTTCTTTTTTTGAGACAGAGCCTCATCCTGTCGCCCAGGCTGGAGTGCAGTGGTGTGATCTCAGCTCACTGCAACTTCCGCCTCCCAGGTTCAAGCGATTCTCCTGCCTCAGCCTCCCCAGTAGCTGGGATTACAGGCATGTGCTACCATGCCTGGCTAATTTTTGTATTTTTAGTAGAGACGGGGTTTCTCCATGTTGTGCAGGCTGATCTTGAACTCCTGGCCTCAAGTGATCCACCTGCCTCAGCCTCCCAAAGGGCTGGAATGACAGGCGTGAACCACCACACCTGGCCGAGACCTCACATTCTTCTGAGGACACTTGTCTAGTAATGACATCAGTGGGGGCCAATTGACTGTGAGACTAACGAAACATCCACAAGCCCTTCCCAGGACCCTGCACCTAATTCGGGAACAAGGTTCACTGCAACCTTCACATCCTGGGCTCAAACGATCCTCCCACCTTAGCCACCTGAGCAGCTGAGACCACAGGCACGCACCACCATGCATGGCTAATATTTTCTTTTCTTTTTTTTTTTTTTTTTAAGTACAGGCAAGGTCTTACCAGGTGCATCCAGGATGATCTCGAACTCCCGGGCTCAAGCGATCCTCTCACCTCCGCTACTCAAGCAGCTGAGGCCATAGGCACGCACCACCACACCTGGCTAATTTTTTTCTATTTTTTCTTGTAGAGACGGAGTCTTACCAGGTGTGTCCAGGATGGTCTGGAACTCCTGGGCTCAAGCAATCCTCCCACCTCAGCCTCCCGAAGTGCTGGAATTACAGGTGCGAGCCACGGCGCCGGGTCCTGAACTGAACTCTGTACTCATGACTCATGACTCGTTTTCACAACAGGGTCCACAAAACCTTCAGCCTCCACCCAATCCGGATCGGAACCAGAATGCCAAAGCCTACAGACTCCCTCCACCCACACCAAGGCCCACTCCCTGCTCCCAGCTGGGACGTGTAAGCTGGTTTCCCCTGGCAGAACCAGGCTCGAATGAGGGCTGGCCAGAGCCCTGAGGCCAAGGAAACTCCTAGATCATGTCTCAAGGCCGCTGTATACACCAAACGCAGGTGGGCAGCACCTTCCCTTCCCCCATTTAGTCACAACAGCACAGAGTCCAAAGAAGTTCTTGATCATTTTGAATGGCGGCTCCTTTTGAGAAGCTGATAAAGGCCATGGATCTTCTCTCCCCTAAAATGCACCTGCACCTGTTGTTCTAGGGGCCTGTGGATGCCTGAGGCCCACCAGGTGCCCTGTAGGAGCCTGAGCAGCCGAGTCAAGGTCACTGCTCTGCTACGGAAGCAGCTTGGCGTGAAGCTGACATGGATGACAGTGAGGAGGCTGAGTTCCATCCCAGCTGCTGCTGCTTCTTTTCATTCTTTTGAGACAGAGTCTCACTCTGTCAAACAGGTTGGAGTGCGGTGGCTCAATCAGAGCTCATTGAAGCCTTAAACTCCTGAACTCGAGCGACCCTCCCTCCTTAGCCTCCCAAAGTGCTGGGATTACAGCCAGGAGCCATGGTGCCTGGCTCCATCCCAGCTTCTAAGTCACTTCCCCAAACCTCTGCTGAGCTTTGCATGAGATGTTCTCAAAATTCCTTCCAACTTGAGAGTTCTGATTCTTTCTGCGACTTTCAACTTCTGCAGGCCTGAGCACTGCCTCCAGGCCTTCAAGAAAAACAGGAGAGCTGGGCAAGGTGGCTCACGCCTGTAATCTCAGCACTTCGGGAGGTCGAGGCCGGTGGATCATCTGAGGTCAGGGGTTCGAGACCAGCCTGGGCAACATGGTGAAACCCTGTCTCTACTAAAAATACAAAAATTAGCCAGGTGTGGTAGCACACGCCTGTAACCCCAGCTACTCAGGAGGCTGAGGCAGGTGAATCGCTTGAACCTAGAAGGCGGAGGTTGCAGTGAGCCGAGATCCTGCCACTGCATTCCAGCCTGGGTAACAAGAGAGAAACTCCATCTAAAAAAAAAAAAAAGAAAAAAGAAAGAAAAAAGAAAAACAGGAGAAACGGAGCTCACTTAGGCTGAACACCCCGTTATATGCGACAAGCATTTTTCATACACTACTCATTTGATTCTCTCAATGACCGTTTGGGGCAAATATAGTTTGTTCCTTTTTAACTGATCATGAAACTGTCCTGTCAGGTGAAGGAACTTCCCTGAAGGTGCTTGGCAAGTGAGGCTTGGATTTGAACCTGGGCCTGATGGACTCCACGAGCCTGTGCTCCTGGCACCAAGGCGCTTATTCCCTGTGTGCCTGCACCAACGCTCTAGGTCCCCTGCTTCTTCTCCCCCCCTCTGTCAACTCTGCCCGGAAATGTGGGCCTTCCCTCTACCTTTGGAACCTCTTGGCATCAAGCCACCTGCCTCCCACTCTCTGTCCCCAGGGCTTGCAAGCCGCCTGGCAGATGGGAAATGAAGGTCCCATTCCCATCCATCTGGATCAAATCCTACTGAGTCCACCCCCTCCTGGGTCCACTGCTTCACTGGGGGACAATTAATGGCTATGGTTGATTATTGGACACTTATGCACGGAGCCACATAAACCGGGTTTACATTCCTGGCTTTAAAAGCCCAGATTAATCGCCCTGGGCTGGTTCTGTCACACATAGGGATATATTTTCTTCTTGGAATTTACAAGTAGTTCCATCTGAGAAATAAACAACCAGAGATAAAAATTACATTGTCACAGTACAGGTGTGATAGATGTAGGACGCCAGCCGTCTGGTGGCTGAGGAGGTACTGTGCCGATGGGATCCACCAAATGAGCCCGGGAGGAGTCCCAGGTAAGGGGGATAAGATGCTGATGGGATCTCAGCCGCAGGGGAAGTGTGGAATCTCTGCAATTTGCATTGCACCCCTGTAAATCACAGGGTTCCCAGGCCGGCTTCCAGAGCCAGGGTGAGAGGGTGATTGGCAGGAGACCTCCTCAAGCTGCCCCGCCTCCCAGCTGCAGGCCTCAGGAACCCCAGCCTTCAGGGACAGTAGGATGGCCCCAACTAAGCAACAAGCAGGAAGACACTTGCCTATAACCTTGACAGCTTTGTCTCCATCAAGACACGAACCACCTCTCTTGTCTCTACTGCTACTAGCAGAGAGGAACTAGGCCTGTTGGTGGAAGAAAGCTATCTCCTGAAGGTCACAGGAAAACCAGGCGGGATCTGGGGTCAGCAGAGTAATAATAACAACTAACATCTCTTGAATGCTTTTACCAAGTGCTCAGCACCCTGTGAAGGACTCGGCGAGGATTATTGTGTATTAATCCTCACGACCACCCGATGAAGTAGGCATTATTATTAACCTCACTTTACAGATGACAAAACTGAGGTGCACGGAGGTTAAGTGACTTGCCCACGGTCCCTGGAGTGAATTGAATGGTGGCCCCCAAAAGGGTGTGTCCACCTCCAAATCCCGGGAGCCTGTGGCCTTATTTGGAAAGAGGCGTCTTTGCTGACGTAATTAAGTTAAAGATCTTGAGATAAGATCATCCTGGATTATCCCAATGGGCCATTAATGCGATGACAGATTTCCTTACAAGAGACAGAAGAGGAGGAGACAGAGGGAAGCCACATGAAGACGGAGGCAGAGACTGGAGTGATGTAGCCACAGAGAACCTCCATGGCCCCGAGAAGCTGGAAGAGCCTTGGTAAGGGGCACAGTCTTGCCAACACCTTGATTTCATATTTCTGGCCTCCAGAACTGTGAGAGGATACATTTCTCTGGTTTCAAACTACCGAGTGTGTCATGACAGCCATTAAAAAAAAACAAAAACAAAACTCATAGCTAACAATCACAGAGCCAGGAGTCAGGTCCAGCAGGCTGACCCCAGACTCAGGCCCTGCCCACCGCATGACACGATGCTCCCAGGTTTCCAGGCCTGGGCTCCAGGCTTGGCTCTGCTGCAACTGAGCCGTGTGACCTTGAGGACATCTCCAAGCCTCAGCTTCCTTATCTGCAAAATGAGAGGGCTGGACCAGATAAGTAGGTGCCTCAGAGGCTGCTGCTGCGACAAGGGGACCAAGTGGGGTTCTGAGTAACGCAGGCAGGTGCGAAGGAGAAAGAAAAAAGGCTCAGCAAACCACTTGCAGGCAACCATTTACAGGGAGTTTTGGCCACCCGTGATATGGTCCCCTCCTTTTGGCCACAGAACCCTGCTTTTCCTTCGGGAGAGCTGGTCCCCTCCCCCAGCTCTCCACCCATGCCCGTGACGGAGCCGACTCAGCCCCCACCTTCCGGAGTGGGCTTGTACCCAGTCAACACCTGCTCCCAGGCCTCCAGGACTGGTTCAGGGCTGAATTTGAGCCAATGTTATCAGACCCACAACTTTTGTTCAAACCTGTGGGGGAAGAGAAGTTCTCCCTTTCCGGGAGGAGGGACAGATGGAAACCTGGAGCTGCCGCATCCTTCTGAGAATGATGCCAACTCCGGGAAGCCATGCCAAGAAGCCATGAAGGAGAAACCACGTCCGGAGACACCACGGGCTCACGATGCACCTTAGGAGGAGACTGTCCGCTTCATGAGCCTGTAAGATTCCTGCTCTGTTCCAGTGGTTTTGTTTCCGTCTTTTGTAACCAGAGTCTCAACCTTCAGGTCCCCAGGCATGGCCATTTCCAAGGGTCCTTCTAGCTCTGAAGCAGTGGGATTTCAGGGTCAACAAAATCACAGCACCTGTTTGCCTGCACTGCAGATGTGTGTGAGTTCAGAGACACACACACACATACACACACACACGGACTTTCCACACATGATCCCACAACATCCCTGACCAGAAATAATTAAGCCCTCATGCTGGGCGCGGTGGCTCACGCCTGTAATCCCAGCACTTTGGGAGGCCAAGGCAGGTAGATCACCTGAGGTCAGGAGTTCGAGACCAGCATGGCCAACATGGTGAAGCACCATCTCTATTAAAAATACAAAAATTAGCCAGGTGTGGTGATGGGCGCCTGTAGTCCCAGCTACTCTGGAGGCTGAGGCAGGAGAATCACTTGAACCTGGGAGGCAGAGCTTGCAGTGAGCTGAGATTGCACCACTGCACTCCAGCCTGGGAGACAGAGCAAGACTCCATCTCAAAAAAAGAAAAAAAAAAAGAAAAGAAAAAGAAAGAATTAAGTCCTCAGTGCTGGAACACACCTCCCCTCTCGAGAGGTGTCTCCACTGCGTCCCTAGCACCCAGGAGTACGCCTGAACCCCCTGATGTCTTACATGCTTGCTGAAGGAATGGAGAAATGAATGAACGGATGCTGGATGCTGTAGGCACATATAACTGGAGGACCTGATCTTGTCTGGAAGGCTCAGCACCACTTCCCAAGGAAGCATCCTTTGAGCCGGGCTCTAGAAGAAGGGTAGGAATCGTCCAGGTAAGCAGACTGAGGCAAGGGTAACGTTCCTGGCAGCACAGCCCGCATGTGTGAGGGCCCTGAGGGCGCAGAGAGACAGGCACATGTGAGGAACAGAAAGAAAATAGTCAGCATGAGCAGAAACTGGTGCGAGATGAGGCTGGAGGATAGGCAGGGGCCAGATCTCACGAGGTCAGTTAAAAAGCCCTGTTAAAAACAGGGGCCTCTATTTCAAGAGCCATGGGAAGCCATTAAAGGATTTTAAGCAATCAAAGTGATATGATCACATCATGTTCCCTAACATCCCCTAATTGCGGTGGCGAGGAGGCTGGAGACCAGAGAGTAATCTAGACCACCAATCAGGAGGCTACTGCAATAGTCCAAGCAAGAGAGGTAGGACACTGGTTTAAGACGGTTAGCGGCAGCAGGGGAAACGGAGAGGAGGGGATGGAGGTAAAGGAAGTGCAGGAGATGGACTCAACCGATGGAAGATGACGAGGGAGAGGATGACTCAGTGGGTGCTCAGCGCACAGCAAGCCAGATCCTGCACCGTCCTAGATTTGTACACTTCTATTAATGTGGCCCAAAATTATAGAGGCTTTTTTTTTTTTTTTTTGGAAGGCACATCAAACTTTCTGACTCACTGTGCTTGCAGGCAAATCCTTCCTCATCATCATAACCCTTACTGGGACGAGACGGCTCTGCTGTGAGCACGCTGGAGGGGCCCTGGAGCCAGGGCAGACTGCTGGATTGCAGGCTTGAGAAGGGTGCCGGAGCCTCACACTGACTGAGAACAGAAAGCTGGGGGGTGGGAGTGTCATATATTATTTACTTATTTATTTATTTATTTATTTATTTATTGAGACAGTATTGCTCTTGTCGCCCAGGCTGGAGTGTAGTGGCGTGATCTCGGCTCACTGCAACCTCCACCTCCCGTTTTCAAGCAATTCTCCTGCCTCAGCCTCCCGAGTAGCTGGGGTTGCAGGCGTGTGCCACCATGCCCAGCTAATTTTTGTATTTTTAGTAGAGAGGGGATTTCACCATTTTGGACAGGCTGGTCTTGAACTCATGACCTCGTGATCTGCCAGCCTCGGCTTCCCGAAGTGCTGGGATCACAGGCGTGAGCCACTGTACCTGGTCTGAGTGTCATTTCAAGAAGAAGAAAGTATGCTTAAGCCCAGGAGTTCAAGACCAGCCCCAGCAAGATAGCAAGACCCTGTCTCTGCAAAAAAAAAAAAAAAAAAAAAATTCATGATAGTTTGTACAACAATGTGAATGTGTTTAATGCCACATAACTGTACACTTAAAATGATTACCATGGTAAATTTTGTTGTGTAATTAAAAAACTTTTTTTTAATTATCAAGGATACATAGAATATTTGGGAAGCTGAGGCTGGAGGATCACCTGTGGCCAGGAGGTTGAGACCAGCCTGACCAACATGGTGAAACCCCATCTCTACTAAAAATAAAAAAATTAGCCAGGCGTGGTGGCGGGCGCCTGTAATCCCAGCTACTTGGGAGGCTGAGAGGCTGAGGCAGGAGAAGCACTCGAACCTAGGAGGTGAAGGTTGTAGTGAGCTGAGATCACGCCACTGCACTCCAGCCTGGGTGACAAAGCAAGACTCCATCTCAAAAATAAATAAATGAAATAAAATAATAAAAAATAAAAAGTTATTGTAGGCCGGGCATGGTGGTTCACATCTGTAGTCCCAGAACCTTGGGAGGCTAAGGCAAGGCAGGAGGATGGTTTGAACCCAGGAGTTCAAGACTAGCCTGGGCGACAGAGGGAGACCTCATCTCTATAAAACATAAAAAACATTAGCCAGATGTGTGGCATGCACTTGTGGTCACAGCTACTTGGGAGGCTGAGGTGGGAGGATCGCTTGAGCCCAGGACGTTGAGATTGCAGTGAGCCGTGGTGACACCACTGCGCTCCAACCTGGGCAATAGAGCTAGACCCTGTTTCATAAAACAAAACTTAACGGTAATAAAATCAAGCTAGCATAAGAAAGGAAGGAAGGAAGGGATTATCATGGAGCTTTTTGAGTCCACTACAGATGCACTTCTGAGTCAGAATCTTTACAAAGCTGGGTTTTCTGTCTATCACACCGTTGTTCTGCTGTACCTCTTAAAGTCTCTCTGAGCTGTGTCTCCAGGAGAGGAGACGGTGTGTACCAAGCCCTACACCCACCCTTTCTTGCATGTGTAGTGCTCCCCCTGCATGGCCACAGTGGAGAAAGGGAGAGCATCCGGGGAACTAGTCCCTCTCGAGATTCACAGAGCGCCAACTCAGGTGGAATCTGGATGCCTGACCTTGGCCAATTAGTACCTTGCTCAGTGTAACCAACCAACTCGCAGATTCCATTCGATTCAGCAAACATTTATTGAGCATCTCAGTGCCAGCTGATTTCTGTCTGTTCTATAAGTGCAATGAAGCTCAGCCTTCTCTCTAGATTAGAGTCATTTGTATTTCAAGGCAAAAAGATAGGTTTTAAGTACCTGTGAGAGGCCGTAATGGATGCTCTGGGGAGGGGCAGGCATAGGCTTGTGGGGAGGGAGAGGACCTGAGAATCAGGGCGGTAGGACCTGGCTGGAAACGGAAGAAAAGGTGGACTGAGAAGCCAGATAAAGCCTGCGAGTTTGTTTTTTTTGTTGCACCTCCCCCCACTTTCTTTTTAATTGAAAACATAATGCATGCATATAGTAAAAATAAAAAAAAAAAAAGACTTCAAAGAACACAAAAGGGTACACAATAACAAGTAAGTCTCCTTTCCTCTCCCAGACCTCCAGGCCCCAGAATCTTTCTTCAGAGGTATCCCACTGTTAACAGTTTCTTTTGTGTTTTTACAGAAAATTTCTATCACACACAAGTATATCTTTTTAGAACCCAAATGGTAGTGCCGTGTATTACCACTGCTTTTTCACTTCGCAAGGCAGCCTGGCATCCACCCCACCTCAGTGCATGCAGTCACCCACTCCTCGCAGCAGAGAATCCCATTGCACTGAGGCTGTTGTCATCTACCCAGTGGATCCCCTCCTGATGGACAAGGAGGTTGCTTCCAGTTTCTAAACTTGCTCCCACATGTGCGTTTCTGCCCGCAGATACAAGGGCAGCCGTAGATCAATCCCTGGAAGTGGAATTGCTCTATTTACGTAGCTGTAACTGCGACTGTGACTGACAAGTCCAGGGAGAGCTGTGTCCTAGAAGAGGAGAGACGTGTACTGAGCCCCACGCCCACCCTCCTTCCTTGTACACACAGGCCCCCAGATCCCTCATGACGTGGGCCACGTAGGAGCAAGGTTGGACTGCATGCAGAAAAAGAGTTCTCGTGCCGGGCGCGGTGGCTCACGCCTGGAATCCCAGCACTTTGGGAGGCCAAGGCAGGCGGATCACGAGGTCAGGAGATCGAGACCATCCTGGCTAACACGGTGAAACCCCGTCTCTACTAAAAATACAAAAAATTAGCTGGGCGTGGTGGCGGGCGCCTGTAGTCCCAGCTACTCAGGAGGCTGAGGCAGGAGAATGGTGTGAACTGGGGAGGTGGAGGTTGCAGTGAGCTGAGATCGCACCACTGCACTCCAGCCTGGGCGACAGAGCGAGACTCTGTCTCTAAAAAAAAAAAAAAGAAAGAAACAAAGAAAGAAGAAAGAAAGGAAGGAGGGAAGAAA
>NW_016803136.1:1819516-1822821 GCF_001698545.2 Rhinopithecus bieti
GGCTGAGGCAGGAGAATGGCGTGAACCCGGGAGGCGGAGCTTGCAGTGAGCTGAGATCCGGCCACTGCACTCCAGCCTGGGCCACAGAGCGAGACTCTCCGTCTCAAAAAAAAAAAAAAAAAAAAAAAGGGAGGCATGGGCAGGGGAACCTCTACAGGCAGGAGGGCCTAAGCTTGGCTCTGCAACGACCTTTGTCCTTCGCTCACTCTCCTCGTCCTCGTAGGGTCATGCCCCAGATAAGGGAGCTGACTCTCCCTGTCGCTGGAAGTCCCACCTGCCATAAGGCGGTAGAGCTACATGGTTATGCCTGGCACTGCGTGCTGAAGAAATACCCCTGGATCATTATCATCCCCCTCAGATGGCTCACTGCAAGATCTACCGTCAAAGATAAACAAGTCCTTATCTTCTTGCTAATTGGTTCGAATTGATTGACCTTATAAGTGGGTCTAATGTACAACTGGTGAAAGATGGCCTGTATGCCAAGCAACCCATGCACTTAACTAGCTGTCGCTCAAGCACAGAACAAGGCATATTAACCCAAATTTCTCAGACCGCCTTCTCCTGAGAGGCTGCAGAGCCAGCGTCTCCCCTGTTGGGCTAACATTTGCTGGGCCAACAGGCCCGCTTAGAGGCACCTGGATGCTATTAGGCGGGTGGTGATAACACTGCTGTAGGTTCCTCGGAGAGGTGAGGAAGTGCTGAGCCTGTGACAAGTGTCCCTGGGCCCTGCCCTGGCTCAGGCTGCCTGGCAGGAGAAGGGGCTGAGTCCCAAGTGTTGGCAGGGGAGAGGCAGGAAGGCAATTTTCCTGGTACTCTCCTCATCTGCCTTCCATGTGCCTTTTGATCTGTTTCCTTACTCGGCCTTCTCCCAGGAAAGCTTGAATCTGTCTCATTGAACCCATCTCTGAGGCCAGGTCACTG
Organism: Rhinopithecus bieti; assembly: GCF_001698545.2. Classification (NCBI taxonomy): domain Eukaryota; kingdom Metazoa; phylum Chordata; class Mammalia; order Primates; family Cercopithecidae; genus Rhinopithecus; species Rhinopithecus bieti. Next base: position 1,820,438 of record NW_016803136.1, read on the forward strand.
CTGCTTTCCAGGTGAGAGTTGATGTTCAGTCTTTAATCACTGCCAGTGTCTGAAATAGTCCAGAAACTGGTAAAGACAACGGACACCAGGAGATGGCCTAAAAATCTTGGGCAGAGTACGGGTGAACAGTAGCTCTCCCCACCTCCCCTCCCCCCACCCAAGTTCTCCCTGCAGACAGCTGGCTGCTGCCTTCCCCCCCAGAAGCGGCCAGCTACCCCCAACTTTTTTCTGCTCTATTAATAAACCTCGGCTGAGATCCTTGCGAGCCCCCTCCTCCGGATTTGATCCTCCCTGGCTCGCCTTATCAGCCTTGCTTTTCACAAGCACTTAAATTCATGAGAAAAGGGAAAAAGTGAAATCAGATAGAAATGCAGGTCTGTTTGCTGTTTTCTCCAATGAAATGGTTCTGGGTAAACAGCAGACGCCTTTGATGAAATCCCAGCAGGCTTAAACAATAAAGCTGGTTACAAACTCAATCTGGCGGAGATATCAGATCTGAAATTGTTTCAAAAAACATGTCAACATTTTCTAATGCTCCCCCAAAAAAGAAACTTCCTGGGCTGCCCACTGTGGAGTCTGGGTCAGGGAGACAGGACAGGGGCTACCCCAGCCTCTGCCCAGGCCCACTGGGACTTTGTGCACCAAGAGTGAGGAGCAGGCTATTCCTGGCTGCTGGGGGCCCTGCTAGCTGCAGATGTGTAAATGGCCACTTCAGAGTCATAACCTAAGCCAGGCAGGGGAGCAGCATCCCTTGTGTACACCACTGCACCATCCCCCGCAACCAACCTGGCCTCCCCACCTTCCCTCTTAGCTGTCTTCCATTCTCCACACTGCAGCCAGCAGAGGCTTTTAAAAATGTAAATCAGATCATGTCATTCCTTTGCTGAAAACCTCTAATGCGTTCACACTGCACTTAGAATAAAATCCAAACTCCTCCGTGGCCTACGAGATCTTCAGGGATCTGCCACTCACTACCTGCTCCTTCCCTAACGACACTCAACCTCGCTGGCCTTCTTTCCAAATTATTTCCTGCCTCTGGACCTTTGCACTTCCTACAAACTTTGTCCTGGATGTTTTTACCCCAACCCATCTTCATCAGACAGCTCCAAGACCACCCCAGCGGATGTGGCTCCTCTCCTGGCCAAGTGCAATATCACATAAGAGATTTATTCTCTACACTGAGTCTAACCACGATCTGAAATCATTGCATGTGTTTACTTCTTAACTATTGCTCTCTGGAATGCAGTCCCTGGGCAGGTCTGAACTTGACTGACTGGTAGTCGACAAGTATGACTAGCGCATAGTAGGTGCTCAATCATTATCACTGCATGAATGAATGAGCTGTGAGGATGTCACCATCCCCTCTAGGATATTCCCCAGGCAATGCCCAGGAAATCAGGAGCACCACCAGAACACTAAGGTATCCTACTCCAAGGTATAGGAATACCTTGCCGGCCTCCCTCTAGGGCCCCTCTAGCTGCCCCTGCCCCACCCAGGCCTCATCCAAGCCCCTGCTGGCGTTAGGCCACTAGGACTTGGAGGTCAGGCCTGAGCCGGGGCTGGGAGGTCCCTGCCCCCTTCACAGCCCTCCTCCTCGGGCCTGCATCCCCGCAGACCACCCCCCGCCCCAGCTGACGCCCTCTGAGAAGGGAGATGTCAGGGACAGGCCGGTGGGGGCCGGCGCGCTCCTCGCAGGCCTTCTTGGGAAAGCGTGGGCGCAGGTGCCTTCGGTTGGGCTCCTGGGTCTGGGGCCTGGGGGCGGACAGCGATGTCACCCCCAGGGTGCCGGGCGCCCCACCCCCACCCCTGCCCCAGGCCTCATTGCGATCGATCCCTGCCTCTCCCGGCCTCATTACCGAGGGAGAGCTGCCGGGGCTGGCAGGGGAGCCAGACGGCGGCGGAGGGGGCGGGGAGGCCTCCTTGGCTCCCTGGCCCGGATTAAATATTTACTATGTTTTGTTTGGCCTTTGGGGGAGGGGCGGGGAGCGCTGTCGCATCGATCCAGAGCTGCGGGGCGAGGCCGGGCCTGGCCTGGGGCGAGGGCGGTGCCCAGACCCGGCGCCCCAGGGCCTCCCGCAGGCCGACCCGAGCCGAGGGCGCCCTTTGGGCACCGGCCCCGCCCGGGGGGGTCGTCTGGCTCTAGAACCGGGGGCCGCGCTGAGAAATCGGGGTCACTGCGCGGGGAGCCGCGGCCGCGCTGGGATCCGTTCCCTCCTGCAGGAGCCGCCGGCCGAGGATCTGCGCGCCCCACGCGCCCCGCTCGGGTCGGGCCTCCTGTCCCCTCGGCTGCCCCCGGGCCGGCCACCGCTGCCCAGCGCGCAGGTCCCTGCCGGAGCCCCGGCGGCTTTCCTGCCCCCACTTCACAGACGCGGACGCCGAGGCGG
>NW_016803136.1:1826228-1846594 GCF_001698545.2 Rhinopithecus bieti
TTCCCTCCCTCCCTCCCTCCCTCTTTCTTTCTCTCTCTCTTCCTCCCTCCAGCCCCTCTCTCTCTGTTGAGATTGTAACATGGCTAGCTTGTTAGTAAAAACACTCTGGCCAGTTCCCAGTGAGGGGAGGAGGGAAAGTCAGGTCCTGGCAAGGAGGCAAGGGCAGCAGCCGGGGTACTCCATACCCCAGCTACCAGGAGGGGCCCAGACCCAACTCAGGGTGGGGCAGGAAGGATCTGTGCCCCGTTTTGGGCTGCACAGGCTGGGTCCGAGGCGGGTGTGTTGCCCCAGCTATTTTTTTATGTACCTGCTGCTCTCTCGGGACAAACCCTCCATGAATAACAGGCCTTCCCCTGGGTTGCTGTTCTTTTCAAGGGAGTGGTGAGAGAGAAATCGATTCCAGCTTTCTCTGTGGGGGAGGTGGCAGTTCTCGCCCCACGCTTCTGAGGGCTTCACCAGGGGGCACTGCCAGCTTCCAGAACACACCCTTATCTTCCCAGGGATTGGATCTGCTTGCTGAATGGGGGCCAGGCATAAGCGTGGTGCAAAGATGCCAAGGCAGCCTACGAGGGTCCTGAAGGCCTCCGATACCTGACCCTGCAGGCTGGCATACAGGCGGGTGACACCCACAGCCTCTTTTGTTGTGGCTCCTAAAACAGGGCAAGGCAAGAGGGATGTACAGTGAGGAGAAAGGCCAGGGAGGCACGCCCACCGAGAAGAGGACTGTGGCATTTTCATTTCGGTGCCCAGAGTCCCCCCAGAGCCTGGCGCCAAGAGGCGTCGTCCACAGCTGCAGTGACAGAGGACAGTGACGCAGAAGGAACAGCAGCAGGGGCTCCCGGAGACCTTGCTCTGCCACAAGAAGGCATGTTACATCCACTTTGTCACAAACTCTCAAAGCCCCAGAAGGCAGATGGCATTAACCCCACTTTTCAGATGACAAAACTGAGGCCAGAAGGATTTAAAGCATCTGACCAGGGTCAGGCACCTGGTAAATGGCAAAGCAGGGGCCTGAGTCCCGCCTGCCTGGCCCCACGGCCCTTGCCCCTGTCTGCTTGGCACAATCTGTGGAAGCAGCAGGAAAACCTGAGCAGACCAACATTAACTTCAAGAGGAACCAGGCAAGAAGCAGTGTCTTGGCAGGGTGTGGTGGCTCACACCTGTAATCCCAGCACTTTGGGAGGCTGAAGTGGGCAGATCACTTGAGGTTAGGAGTTCGAGACCAGCCTGGCCAACATGGCAAAACCCAGTCTCTACTAAAAATACAAAACTTAGCTGGGCGTGGTGGCAGGTGCCTGTAATCTCAGCTACTCGGGAGGCTGAGGCAGGAGAATTGCTTGAACCCGGGAGGTGGAGATCGCAGTGAGCCAAGATCGCGCCACTGCCCTCCAGCCTGGGTGACAGAGTGAGACCCTGTCTGAAAAAAATAAAAAACAGGCCGGGCGCGGTGGCTCACGCCTGTAATCCCAGCACTTTGGGAGGCCGAGGCGGGCAGATCACGAGGTCAGGAGATTGAGACTATCCTGGCTAACACGGTGAAACCCCATATCTGCTAAAAATACACAAAATTAGCTGGGCGTGGTGGTAGCGCCTGTAGCCCNGCAGGAGAATTGCTTGAACCCGGGAGGTGGAGATCGCAGTGAGCCAAGATCGCGCCACTGCCCTCCAGCCTGGGTGACAGAGTGAGACCCTGTCTGAAAAAAATAAAAAACAGGCCGGGCGCGGTGGCTCACGCCTGTAATCCCAGCACTTTGGGAGGCCGAGGCGGGCAGATCACGAGGTCAGGAGATTGAGACTATCCTGGCTAACACGGTGAAACCCCATATCTGCTAAAAATACACAAAATTAGCTGGGCGTGGTGGTAGCGCCTGTAGCCCCAGCTACTCAGGAGGCTGAGGCAGGAGAATGGCGTGAACCCGGGAGGTGGAGCTTGCAGTGACCCGAGATCGCGCCACTGCACTCCAGCCTAGGCGACAGAATGGGACTCTGTCTCAAAATAAAATAAAATACAATAAAAAATAAAACACAAAAAACATAACAAAGAAGCAGTGTCTATTTTGCAGGCCAGGAGGTGGAGGCACTGGGCTGAGGCGGGGCTTTCTTTTCCAGTCAAGGAGACCCTGTTTCAGAGACAAGGAAGAAGCGGCCGCCTGGAGGTCAAGGCTGTGGACTGGCTGTTCTTGGATGGTGTACCAGTTTTCTGGGGAGGCCTTCACCCTCATCTCACTTTTCCAAGCCAATGAAAACCACTTTAAAATGCTTTCCGCAGTTCCGCCTGCACCGCCTTAGGAGACTTCTCCCTGGCCCTGGGCAGAGAGGGCAGAGGGTTCAGGACAGAGCAAGGATAGTCCTTGGCAAACAGGGTGGCCCCCTCCACTCTAGGTGACCTGTCCCTGCTGGTCTTGAGTTTCCTGCCCCTGGCCAGGACTGGCATGTGTCCGTCCTGACCACTCACACAGCTCTGGATGCAGAGAGGCCAGACTCCAAAGGGCAGTGAGTTGTGGGCTGTAGCCAGGTCAGCCCATGAAGTGCGCTGGGAAGGAAGTGACCACTGCTACTAGCGGTAGGAATGGCAGCGTTCATGGAGCTCCCGTTCTGGGTCAGGCCACAATAAAGTGCCAAGAGCTTTTTAAATTTTTATTTATTTGTTTATTTTTTGAGGCAGGGTCTGGCTCTGTTGCCGAGGCTGGAGTGCAATGGCATGATCTTAGCTCACTGTAGCCTCCACCTCCTGGGCTCAAGTGATCCTCCTACCTCAGCCTCTCCAGTAGCTGGGACTACAGGTGCCCGCCACCACACTTGGCTAATGTTTTCCACGTTTTGTGGAGACACGGTCTCACGATATTGTCCATGCTGTTCTCAAACTCCTGGATCCAAGTGATCCTCCTGCCTTGGCCTCCCAAAGTGCTGGGATTACAGGTAAGAGTCACCACATCCGGCCACCGAGAGCTTTATAAGCACTGTCTTATTTCATCTTCACGACTGAACAAGTACTATTATTAGGCCCATTTTACAGATGAACTCAAGTCTGGAGAAAAAAGGTCATTCTCAGGATTTCAACCTGGCTCTGGCTTAATCACTCCACTCAGAGGCGAAGGGCTTGGCCACTGACCTTTGGAATTAGGCCCTCCCTACCAAGTCCTTTCCTCTGATGAGGAGGAAGGCTCCATTGAGCAAGGACAGTTACTGGTATGTCCAGAGAGGCCACAGGGCTCATGGCTGGCGTGGTGGTGCACACCTGTGGTTCCAGCTACTCAAGAGGCTGAGGTGGGCAGATAGCCTAAGCCCAGGAGGTTGAAGCTGCAGTGGGCTGGGATAGCGCTGCTGCACTCCGGCCTGGACAACAGAACAAGACCATCTCTCTCTCTCTCTCTCTCTCTCTCTCTCTCTTTCCTTCTCTTTTTTCTTTTCTTTTCTTTTTTTTTTTGAGACAGAGTCTCGCTCTGTCGCCCAGGATGGAGTACAGTGGCACCATCTCGGTTCACTGCAACCTCCGCTACCCGGGTTCAAGAGATTCTCCTGCCTCGGCCTCCCGAGTATCTGGGACTACCGGCGCCCTCCACCACGTCTGCCTAATTTTTTTTTATTTTTTAGTAAAGACGGGGTTTCACTGTGTTAGCCAGGATGGTCTTGATCTCCTGACCTGGTGATCCGCCCGCCTTGGCCTCCTAAAGTGCTGGGATTACAGGCATGAGCCACCATGCCTGGCCTCTTTTCTTTTAATAGGTAGGGTAAGGGGAATTAGGAATGTCATATTTGGGGGAAGTTTGCAATTTTTTTTTTTTTTTTTGCAACAGAGCCTTGCTCTGTGGCCCAAGCTGGAGTGCAATGGCATGATCTCAGCTCACTGCAACCTCCGTCTCCTAGGTTCAAGCAATTCTCAAGCTTCAGCCTCCCAAGTAGCTGTGATGACAGGCGCGTGCCACCAGGCCCAGCTAATTTTTTGTATTTTTAGTAGAGACCAGGTTTCTCCATGTTGGTCGGGCTGGTCTCCAACTCCTGACCTCAGGCAATCCACCCACCTCAGCCTCCCAAAGTGCTGGGATTACAGGCGTGAGCCACCACACCCAGCTGGATTTTTGAGACAGGGTTTTGTTCAGTCACCCAGGCTGGGGTACAGTGGTGCAATCATGGTTCACTGCAGCCTTGACCTCCCAGGCTCAAGTGACTCTCCCGCCTCAGCCTCCCAAAGTGCTGGGATTATAGGCATGAGCCACCACACCTGGCCAAGTTTGTTTTGTTTTGAGACAATCTCTCGCTCTGTTGCCCAGGCTGGGGTGCAGTGGCACGATCTCAGCTCACTGCAACTTCCGCCTCCCAGGTTCAAGTGATTCTCGTCCCTCGGCCTCCCAAGTAGCTGGGATTACAGGCGCGCGCCACAACGCCTGGCTAATTTTTGCATTATTTTTTAGTAGAGACTGGGTTTGGCCATGTTGGCTGGTCTTGAACTCCTGGCCTCAAACAATCCTCCTGCCTCAGCCTTCCAAAGTCCGGAGATTATAGGCATGAGCCACTGTGCCCAACCTTTTCTTTTCTTTTTCTTTTTTTTTTTTTTTGAGATGGAGTCTCGCTCTGTCACCCAGGCTGGAGTGCACTGGCCAGATCTCAGCTCACTGCAAGCTCCGCCTCCCGGGTTCATGCCATTCTCCTGCCTCAGCCTCCCGAGTAGCTGGGACTACAGGCGCCCGCCACCTCGCCCGGCTAGTTTTTTTGTATTTTTAGTAGAGACGGGGTTTCACCGTGTTAGCCAGGATGGTCTCGATCTCCTGACCTTGTGATCCGCCCGTCTCGGCCTCCCAAAGTGCTGGGATTACAGGCTTGAGCCACCGCGCCCGGCCGCCTTTTCTTTTTTTTAATGCGTGCTCAGCTGGGTAGAGGTACAGGAAGAGGTTGGCGATGGGGTCCTGCAAAGATGAAGGGTGTGTTACCCGCCATGCTCTATGGAACACATTGGCTGACCATTTTCAGTGCCGGATGATGTTGGGCAAAGCACTGCAGCTCTCTGAGCTTCAATCTTCTAGCTATGAGGTCCCTTCTAGTGCCACAGTTGAAATCTACAAATATGTCAGAATTACACAAATCCCCTGGCCCAAATCAGAAGCAAGGGGTATGCCCCTCCTCATACTCCAGCCACGGTTTTCTGATGCCACAAGCCACCCGGATCCGAAAGAAAACGAACGCCTTTGCATACTTTCCTCTTCTGGATCACCCACAGTCAGCTTCACTGGAGACCTAGGCCATGTTCACAGCCCCAACACACACACACACACACACACACACACACACACACACTCTCTTCCTCTCCAAATAATTGGATGATAGTAATTCAAGTCCCGTCTGGCTGCTTGGGGTGGTGCCAATGGATGTCACCGACCTCTTGCTCTGGCCTCTACCCGGCCAGCTCCCTGTGAAGGCCTTGGCCTCTCATCCTGCTCCCCCGCCTCTGCTCAGAAACTCACAAAGTGGGTAGGCCAGGATGCCAGATGCTGGCTGTGGCATGGTCTCTAACAGTGGTCTTGCCAATCTGAGGGTGCTAGCAGATTCCATAATGGAGCATTGTGCAGTCATTAAAACTGAGGCTTGGCTGGGCACAGTGGCTCACGCCTGTAATCCCAGCACTTTGGGAGGCCAAGGCAGTCAGACCATGAGGTCAGGAGTCTGAAACCAGCCTGGCCAGCATGGTGAAATCCCATCTCTACTAAAAATACAAAAGAATTAGTTGGGCATGGTGGCACGCACCTGTAATCCCAGCTACTGGGGAGGCTGAGGCAGGAGAATCGCTTGACCCCGGGAGGTGGAGCTTGCAGTGAGCCGAGATCGCACCACCGTACTCCAGCCTGGGTGACAGAGTAAGACTCCGTCTCAAAACAAAACCAAAAAAACAAACAACACCAACAACAAAAAGCTGAGGCTTGGGCCAGGCTTGGTGGCTCGTGCCTGTAATCCCAGCACTTTGGGAGGCTGAGGTGGGAGGATCGTCTGAGGTCAGGAGTTTGAGACCAGCCTGGGCAAACTCCATTAAAACAAACAAACAAAGTTATCTGGGAATCGTGTGCACGCCTGTAGTCTCAGCTACTCGGGAGGCTGAGGTGGGAGGATTGCTTGAGCCCAGGACTACAGGCTGAAGCGAAACACAATCACACCACTGCACTCTAGCCCAGAGGACAGATTAAGACCTTGTCTAAAAAAAAAAAAGCTTAGAATTACAAACATAATAAAACATAAAATAAAAATTGGACACATTGAAAAAAAAGGAATTACCAACATAGAAAGGTGTTTGAGAAATACTGTTAATTAAACAAGACGGGTGCATCTGCATGAATGTAGGAAGGAAGCGTAGCCGGATTATGAAATGCACGAACGCCTGGGAGGGAGGAGTTTTCCCACACTTTGCTCTTTGGGCTGTGGGGCTGTAGTGATTTTCTTCTTTTTGCCAATCTGTAGGTTTCCAGTGTTTGCTCCCTGGGTATGCATTTGGGAAGTTCAAAAAAATTCTGTGGCTGTTGAGTCAACCAACCCTCCTCCTCCCTGGTTCTTGAGGCTTTGCAACAGTTGGGCTCCCACCTATCTGCCCTACCACTAACTGATCCGCCACCGCTCCGTGGCACGAACAATGACTGTGGCCTAAGCACTGGTTGCCGTATTGCTCTCCAGCCTTTCCAACCTTCCCGTCAAGCCCATCTTTCTCTCACAAAGCCTCCCAGGTGCACCTGGTGGGCAGGTACCTCTCCTCCAGCCGCCTTCCCCCTGGCTTGAGAGTGCCTTCCTTATACCTACACCATCCTTTCACTTATCCAGCATGTGGCTTCTCTCTCCCAGCAGGTTGTAAATTTCCTGGGCCTGCAGACTGAGCCTCAGCCCAGGGTTTACTCGCTCCCACCCTGCCTGGAGCACAGTGAGAGTTCATTCAGGAAATGACTGCAGGACCCAGGGGTTCTAGTCTGGCTGGAACCGATGGTGCAGATGGGGAGAAAAGGGTGATGTACCAATGAGACAGTGACTGAAAAAGACAAGGCTGTACACAGAACCAAGTTCTATGTTGTATGCTGTGGAGTAAAAGGGCAGGGTTCGTCAGGCGCAGTGGCTCACGCCTGTAATCCCAGCACTTTGGGAGGCAGGTGGATCACCTGAGGTCAGGAGTTCAAGACCAGCCTGGTCCACACGGGGAAATCCTGTCTCTACTAAAAGTGCAAACGTTGGCCGAGTGTGGTAGCTCACGCCTGTGATCCCAACATTTTGGGAGCCTGAGGTGGGCGGATCACGAGGTCAAGAGTTTGAGACCATCCTGGCCAACATGGTGAATCTTATCTCTACTAAAAATATAAAAATTAGTTGGGCATGGTGGCATGTGCCTGTAATCTCAGCTACTGGAGAGGCTGAGTGAGGCAGGAGAATTGCTTGAACCCAGGAGGCAGAGGTTGCAGTGAGCCGAGATCACACCACTGCACTCCAGCCTGGGCGACAGAGCAAGACTCCATCTCGGAAAAAAAAAAAAATTAGCCAGGTATGGTGGTGCGCACCTACATTCCCAGCTACTCAGCAGGCTGAGGCAGGAGAACCGCTTGAATCTGGGAAGCGGAGGTTGCAGTGACCCGAGATCACACCACTGCACTCCAGCCTGGGCGACAGAGCAAGACTCCGTCTCAAAAAACAAAAAAAGGGGCCGGGCGCGGTGGCTCAAGCCTGTAATCCCAGCACTGTGGGAGGCTGAGACAGGCGGATCACGAGGTCAGGAGATCGAGACCATCCTGGCTAACACGGTGAAACCCCGTCTCTACTAAAAAATACAAAAAACTAGCCGGGCGAGGTGGCGGGCGCCTGTAGTCCCAGCTACTGGGGAGGCTGAGGCAGGAGAATGGCGGGAACCCGGGAGGCGGAGCTTGCAGTGAGCTGAGATCCGGGCCAGTGCACTCCAGCCTGGGTGACAGAGCGAGACTCCGTCTCAAAAAAAAAAAAGGAAAAGGCAGGATTCACGAGAATCAATCTCTGACCTTTTACTCAAACTGCAGCCTGGGCCACATAAACATCCGAGAAAGAGAAGCATCTGCCCCTGATGTAACGGGGGATCCCCAGCTCAGCTACTCCTCCTCCTGCCCGCCGCCATAGCTGTTGCTTTGGTCCCTGAACCCCCGGCCAAGTGGCTGATGGACTTGGGACTGACCGCAAGTTCTGGTTCTGATACTCTCCAAAGGAATCTCGAACCACTCCACAGGCCGCAACACAGAATGCCGGCCCTGCCCACAGCCCCAGCCACGGAGACAGCCAGGTACTGTAGCAAGAACACCCTGACGCAGGGCCTTTGCACCTGCTGTTGTTCCTTCTGCCAGGAGAGCCCTCCGCAGGGAGAAGCAGCTCTAATGCCTGCAGTGCCCTCCCTCACTCCCTCACTCTGCATAGGCCTCTGTTTGAATGTCCATCTATCAGAAAGACTTCCTGCCAATCTCCCTAAAATAACTGCTCTCTGGTCACCCTCTGTTCTACAACTATCAATTTTCTTCAAAGCACTTACCCCACCTGATAGAATATAGTTGTTTAGCTGGGCACGGTGGCTCACACCTATAATCCCAGCACTTTGGGAGGCCGATGTGGGTGGATCACTAGAGGTCAGGAGTTCGAGACCAGCTGGGCCTACATGGTGATACCCCATCTCTCCAAAAAATCAACAACAACAAAAAAAACTAGCCAGGCACGATGGCAGGCATCTGTAATCCCAGCTACTCGGGAGGCTGAGGCATGAGAATCGCTTGAACCCAGGAGGCGGAGGTTTCAGTGAGCCAAGATCTTGCCACTGCACTCCAGCCTGGGCAACAGAGCAAGACTCCGTCTCTCTCTCTCTCTCTCTCTCTCTCTATAATTGTTTATTGTCTATTTCTCCACCCCAACTAGAATGTCAGCTCCATAAAAACAGGAAACTTGGAATTTATTTATTTATTTATTTATTTTGAGGCGGAGTCTCGCTCTGTCGCCCAGGCTGGAGTGAGTGGCGCAATCTCAGCTCACTGCAAGCTCCACCTCCCGGGTTCAAGCCATTCTCCTGCCTCAGCCTCCCGAGTAGCTGGGACTACAGGCGCCCGCCACCACACCTGGCTAATTTTTTTGTATTTTTAGTAGAGATGGGGTTTCACCGTGTTAGCCAGGATGGTCTCGATCTCCTGACCTCGTGATCTGCCCGCCTCGGCCTCCCAAAGTGCTGGGATTACAGGCTTGAGCCACCGCGCCCGGCCTATTCGTTTATTTATTTATTTAGAGATGGGGTCTTGCTCTGCTACCCAGGCTGGAGTGCAATGGTGTGATCACAGTTCACTGCAGCCTCCATCTCCTGGACTCAAGCAATGCTCTCCCCTCAGTCTCCCAAACAGCTGGGACCACAGGCACACACAACCATGCCTGGCTAATTAAAAAAAAAAAAAAAAAGAAAACTTTGTGGAGATGAGGTCTCACTATATTTCCCAGGCCGGTCTTGAAATCACGGGTTCGAGTGATCCTCCCACCTCGGCCTCCCTAAGTGTTTGGATCACAGGTGTGAGCCACCATGCTCGGTGCCTTGGACTGTATTCATCGCTTCATCCTCAGTGCCAGCAGAAGGCAGGCAGTCAATTGTTGTTAAATAACGTTTGTCACATGGAGAGAGCCTTCTATATCCCTCCTGGCTGAGAAGATAAAAGGTGTCCGCTCATCCATGGATAGAGAACTGGTCAGTGATCAGGCCGGGCGCAGCGGCTCACACCTGTAATCCCAGCACTTTGGGAGGCCGAGGCAGGTGGATCACAAGGTCAAGAGTTCATGACCAGCCTGGCTAAGATGGTGAAACCCCGTCTCTACCAAAAACACAAAAATTAGCCGGGCATGGCGGCAGGTGCCTCTAATTCCAGCTACTCGGGAGGCGGAGGCAGAAGAATCACTTGAACCCAGGCAGCAGAGGTTGCAGTGAGCCGAGATCGCGCCACTGCACTCCAGCCTGGGTGACAGAGCGTGACTCCGTCTCAAAAAAAAAAAAAAAAAAAAAAAAAAGAGAGAATTGGTTGGTGATCATGGTCTGTAACACGGTCCAACAGGAGTCATGACATGGCTGGCTCCACTGGGCTTTTCCTTCTGGGAAATAAAGCTGGGAAAGCCAGGGATCCGAGGCACTGAGCTGTGGGAGGGGAAGGGGAAAGGTGGTGTTGGAGAGCAAGGGGTGGGTGGGTCCTTGGCTTTGGATGTGGGGCAAGAGGAGGAGCTGGTGGGGTGCAGGGAAAGGCCAGAGCAGAGAGGCCAGGAGAGGGACATGGAGGGCTGTATATCCTGGAGCTACTCCTTAGCCTGGAGGCTTTGGGAGTCCAGGTCACTCATCTCCTTGTAATAATCCCCCATTTCCAATGGGCTCCCATGAATCTCTGCAATCAGAATTGGCCTTGAAAGCAGAAATACCAGTCCATCAGGGGCAGTGGGCCAATTACGGTAAGATGATCACCATCACAATCTCAAGGCAGCTTGGGGCTAACTGCCGCCCCGCGAGTCACGCGAGTCACGTGTGAGTGGTAAAATGTCCCCTTTGGCTGGTGCATTCTCTTGAGCATGGCCCAAGAAGTTGCCAGGCCTCTTTCCCTCATCCCTTGCTGGCTAGGGGAGATTCTTTTTACAACTGCAGGCCTGAGCAACACCCCTGGAGCCCTCCCCTGGATGAGAGGAAGCAGTTCAAAGTAACAAGTCAATTTCACAGATGGGTGCGAAGACAAAAGAGGCAGAGCCTTCTCACCCTAGGCACCACCTGAGCTCAGCTTCCTCTGGCCATTTTATCTCGTCGTGTTTGGTCCGGCCGCATTTAAACATTTCAGATCGCTGAAGCCCAGAGAGCGTCCACGAGAGGTTTCCATTTGCCACAGAATCGATAGTGCAAATTTTGTTCCAAACAAATCTGCCAAGTACAACCCTAAACTTTTCCAAACGAGAGGTTATTTCTTTTCCCAACACAGCGCCTGCTCTGCTGGGCATCCTCTGTGGTCCAGAAGACCAGTCTTTCCATGCCTTCTGGCTTCCCGGGGCCACGAGGAACACAGCTGGGCTGCGGTGAGGCAGCAGCAGCCCTAGGGCCCTGCCCCAGCTACTTAGCCCCCGCCGGAGCCTCAGCGTCCTCATCTGTAACATGGGGCTAATGAGACCTGCGTTTTCTGCTTTTAATGAGGCGTTGCACAGCGAAAATTGCGTGGTAAGACTCTTTTCTACATCCTCCTCACTAAAAATTCCCCATTTCCTCCTGGTTCCTGGTACTGTTTCTATTTTTTCTTTCTCTTTTTCTCCCTCTCTCTCTCTTTTTTTAAAGCCCTAAATTATGATTTAATTTTTCTTATGGTTACAGAATAATTTAAATATTAGGTTTTGCTACTAAGTTTCTTGTGGTCCAAACTATGTGTACAATCATTCAATCAACATTTATTATCCAATCAACTCATGTTTAGTGATCCAACACTTTTTAACCTAATGTCGCTATGTGCTATGTTCTTTTGTTTTGTTTTGTTTTCGAGATGGAGTCTCGCTCTGTCACTGAGGCTGGAGTGAAGTGGTGCGATCTCGGCTCACTGCAACCTCTACCTCCTGGGCGACAGAGCAAGACTCCATCTTAAAGGAAAAAAAAAAAAAAAAAAAAAAAAAAAAAAAACAAAAAAACAAAGAACATCATTCAGTTGAATCCAAAGAAGTTTGGTAGACCTGGAGCTCAGAGTTCAAAGCAGTGGGGAGAAAGAAGGTCAGAGCTGTGGTGGGGCCAGGAGGAAGGATGTGGCAGGCCATCCCCCTGATGAAAAAGGGAATCGCTGAGGGGTTCTAAGACGAGAGAGACAAGAGCACAGGGCACTGTGGAATCCGGCCACTATGTAAGACCTGGTTTCAGCAAAGGCAAGATAGGAGGCTGCTGGGAGGGTCAGGAGACGATGGTGGCCTGGGCTTGGGTGGAGGCAGAGCAGGCAGTGGTGGAGGAGGTGGGAAGGGTGCCATGGGAGAAGGGCAAGGCTTTGCGAGGGACGGAGGGTGCGGGGAGGTCAGGGGTCAGCTCTTGAGCTGGCGGTGGCTGGAGAGCAATGGTGCCAGATGCCATGATGGGGAAAATGAGGAAGAGGCAATTTCAGACACGCTGGGTTTGAGAGGCCTGTGAGAGCACCAGTGAGGACACTGGTGGGCAGGTGGCTCTGGACATCAGAGGCTGGAGATGGGATATCAGGGGAGTCAGCCAATGGCCGGCCACTGCAGCCACGGCCGTGCTGAACGCCCCAGGAGCCAAGCATGGCGCTGCCCAGGGAGGTGCCACATTTGAGAAGTGGCAAGAGGAGGGAAGCTGGCCAAGACGGCTGAGGGGGCAGCCGTGGAACCACGGAGGCTGCCATCAGGGAAGCCAGGGAAACAGGACAGCCAACAGGGCCGATGCCCCGGAAGGTCAAGGAGATGAGGAAAAGGTCTGTCGGGTTTAGCGTCAAGCCAGAGCAGTGACTGTGGATGCTGGGGAAAAAGCAGGGTTTGGCTTGAGGGGTGAGAGGTGAGAATAAGGAGACTCCAAGTGTGGAGTCAACCCCTTCCTCCATCCGGGCGGAGAGAGCCGAGTGGCCGCAGGGGGCTGAAAGGAGGGGATGAAACATCCCACCAGCTGCAGGTGACAGAACTCAAACCCCTTGCCCTGTGGACAGCGGACAGTCCTCCTCGTTAACACACAACGCTCAGCACACCCAGTGGTTTCCTATGTCCTGCAAGGAGGGATCACAGGGGATTCCAGAGCCTCTAAGCTGGAGGGGCGGCCTGGGTGGCACTGAGGCCAAAGGAGGAAGCCCTTCCCCCTGGCTCTGGCTCTGATCATGGCCCCCCTGCCCTGGGCTCTGAAATTAGGTACCATTTGAAAAAACTCCTGCTGTTGAAAAACATTTGAAGGCCGGGCGTGGTGGCTCACATCTGTAATCCTAGCGCTTTGGGAGGCTGAGTTGGGAGGATCACCTGAGGTCAGGAGTTTGAGAACAGCCTGGCCAACATGGTGAAACCCTGTCTCTACTAAAAATACAAAAATTAGCCGGTTGTGGTGGCGCGTGCCTGTAATCCCAGCTACTTAGTAGGCTGAGGCAGGAGAATCACTTGAACCTGGGAGGCGGAAGTTGCAGTGAGCCAAGATCGCGCCACTGCACTCCAGCCTGGGTGACACAGCGAGACTCTGTCTCAAAAACAAAAACAAAAAACAAAAAAACCTTTGAAAGACCATCGATCTAGTCATATTACAGATGGGTAAACTGAGGCCCAGAGACGAGGAGACATGTCTGGGGTTCTACTGAGTCTGCCCCAGAGATGACCGGATGCAGCCCCAGGGTGCCAGCTTCAGCGATCTTTCCACAGCCCCACAGTTCCTGGAAAGGAACGGGCCGTGGCAAGGCCAAAGCCAGGGTTGCCACAGGGCTGTGGTGAGAGGCGGAGTCTGGCAGCGTGTGATGAGAGACAGAGAGACGCAGCGTGTGGCATGCGGCACATGCCAGCGACAGGCGGCAGCAGGCGGGCAGGCGGGCGGCCGGGCTGCGGCGCCAGAGCAGAGCCGCTGTGCCCAGCATCCGGCCTGCCCAGGTGCCCCACACTGGCCATCGAGTGACCTCCCTGGGCCCTGCCTCCCCTGAGGTTGGCCGGCTGCAGACCCCAGGCCCACCTCCACATGTGCCCCTTCCTTCTCCCAGCTTGCTCAGACAAGCCCATGAATAGAACATTAAAGGCAAAACCTTCTGAAAGAAACAGCAGCTCCCTGGTAGCAGTCGTCCCACTAAATGTCAAATGCAGAGCAAGGCTTCTTGCCTTGTGTGCGTCTCACTAATGGAGGCATCTTAGCCTCCAGATCCCCATCATCCCATTGCCCTATAAATAAATCATGGTCAGAAGAATGCCAATTTTCCCCCTAAGGCCTCATGAATCTCTCAACATAAGCATATGTAGAGGCCCTCTTCACCATGTGCTGGCTCTGGTGCCCGGAAAGAGATAGCAAACCCTGTGAGGATGATTTTAGAGGCAGAAGCAAACTTTCCTACCACCTCAGTGGGCTGAAAGTTTGGAGCCCAGCTTCTGTCCTGACTTGGGAGAGACTCTTGCTCAATTTCCCACAGACCGACCCTGGCCGATGTGGTTGTCACCATGATGCCACCACCCTCTGGAATCAACTCAGTAAGCTGCCAAAGGCCCATCGCTGGGGGCTGCAGTGGTCTGTCCCCTGGCAGACAAGTCATGAGTCGTGCCCACCCACCCCCTGTGAGGGCGAGCCACACACCCACTCAGCAAGTATTGTTCCTGACATGTAGCACACACAGCGCTGGCCTGCCCACTCCTGGGAGCCCCTGCCCCCACTGAGTGGCTCACCAGTGTGCCATGGCGCCAAACCCCGCTAGTAGACTGACGGTGTGGGTGCCAACAGAGGCTCTGGTGCACTTGGGGGGTACCGCTCTGCAACAGTGACCTCTGGCACACACACTCCAGGGAAGCTGTTGTGTGCTTTCCCAGGTGTGTTTCTGTACACACACACACACGTGCTATGGTGCCAACTCTTTATTGCTGTGCCAGCACAGAGGCCTCCAGAGTGACTCTCCTGAATCAGATAGCAGGGGATGTTTGCAGTTTCGTTTCCACGCTTCACTGACTGGTTAGACAGTGATCACAGGTTCGGAAGCACATGCCTCACCACGGCAGAGGAGGCCTCCACTCGGAGGCGGGATTCCACGCTCCTGCACCCTGAGATCGGCGACACTCCCGGCCTTGTTTCATCTTCTTTCTTTTCCTAAAGAATCACAGGGAGAATTGACCTCTCTGGGACTCAACTGTGGCTGGAAGGGGACAGGAGAAGCCCTCCCTGGAGGACAGCTGAGCCCTGCAGCTGCCATCCTGCCTGGCAGGCTAGGGCTGGGCTGTGGGAAGGCCCCCAGGAGGTAGGGAGCACTACAAGGCTAGAGGGGCAGGTGGAGGTGGAGGAACCGGTGTGTTCCAGGGCTGTGCTAGCAAGTCCATCAGGTCACCCTGGAAGGGAAGCCAGGGAGAGCAAACCATGGGCAGGGCTGAGAGCCCAAGCAGAGCCCAGCCCCCAAATAAACCATGGCCCTGGGCCTTTCTCAGAGGATGAATGCAGGCAGGAGGGTTCCTGGCCCACTGTCCCATCTCTGTCCCCAAGGAAGAAACCAGGGCAGGAGACAGAGGTGAGGACTGTGTCTTCCAGACACCAGGGGAGAGGGAGTAGGAGAGGGCATATGAGACAGCAGCTCAAGCCCCAGGGGTCCCAGATCCCTGCCAGAGAAGTTCCTGAGGAACCGCAGAGGGGAGTGCATGGGAACCACCAGCAAGCTCTGTGAGAAGCCAGAAATGAATCAGCAGCACCCAGCGCCCCGCAAAACAAATGTCAGAGAAATCAAGACAGATGGGCACGTGAGACAGTGGAGCACAGAGGTCCAGAGAGCAAGGGGGAGGGTGGGCTTGACAGACAGAGCGGGGGCTGCATCCTGACTCAGCAGTGTGCCGGCTGGGTGGCCCAGGGAAAGGGACTCCAACTAGCTATGCCTCAGTTTCCTCATCTGGAATAAGCACAGACGGATCCTGCAGGGTGGTGGTGGAGGTGGCATGAGATAAGGCATGGAGCACCCTCAGTGAGGCTCAGTAAACACAAGTGGCTATTGGCAGCACGTGGACAGGGACGGGCAGGTGGGGAAGAGCAGGTTATTGCCTGCTGCCTGTTACCAGCTAGCATCCATATCTCCTCGCAGCAGGCTTGGCTGGGCATACTCTGTGAAGCCCGAGGTGGCTGTGACTCATTCTAGTGATGGACACCAAGTTAGTGGGCTCCTTTCTCCAGTTCCTTGACATCCCTGGAGGCCCCTGCTCCTGCAGCCCTAGCCTTGGAGCTGACGGTTCCCTCAGTCTTCTCCAGGTCTTGGGGGGACCCTAGCGCCGGGGTCCCTTCCTGACTCCTCTCTCTGTCTCACTTCTGCCCAGGGAGGTCCAGCCACTGCACCCCGAGGAAAGGGCTGCTTCCGGCACTCTGCGTGGAGGTCCTGGCTTCTGCCGTCCCTGGAGGCTCCGCTCCCGTTTCGCCAGCTATTTTGCTGCCTCGGCCATCTGTTCCCTCCCTGTCATCTCCTCTCTGCTTTAACCTTAACCACTACTTCACTGCAGATGGTACCAGGCAGTTCCGCTCTCGACATCCTTCACGACGCCTGCCCCTCCTTCGCATCTCCAGCAAGTGAACCGCTCTGTCCTTTTTCAAGCCTCACCCCAAAGACACGGCCAGAGCTTGGAGCTGGACTCACCCCACACAACTCCCCCTCCTCGATGCCATCTGCTTTCAACTCCACCACTGGCCAGGGGCAAACACCTACCCCTTCCCCTGCCTTTTCCTCTCGAGACTTCTTCTTCTCAAACTCGGCCAGGAACCTCTCCTGGCGTGGAGTGTGTGTCTGCTCGGGGTGTCTACCTGGTCTCCATCAACAGAGCCATGTAACCGCCCAGAGGGCTCTGGGGGCAAGCTGAGGCAGAGGCCAGAAACTCTGAAGCTCATTCCTACTGTGGAGGAACCAGGGCTCGTGCTGGGAGTGTGGGTCATGAACAGTTTCCCTGTCGAAAATGGACCTGAACACTCTGCAGTAAGGAATTGTTTCCGTGCTGGCATGGTGGGAACTGAACCAAAACACTTTTTCTATGTTGTCTGAGCTCACAGGAACATTGCTCTGCTGTCCTTGCTGTTATTCTGGCTACTGGTGAGAAAATGCATGCATGGGCTTTACTTAGCAACTCGCTCTGCCTCTCCTCTCTGTCAGGGTGCTCCCCTAAAATCTCTCCTCTTGGCTTCTTTTTTTCTGGCATAAGGACCCAGAGCTCTGAGGAGAGCAGCAGCCCAGAAGCTCCTAAGGAAAGAAGCTGTTTTGGTGAGATTGGTTCCACCAGGCTACCTGCCTTGATTGGGACAGAAATGGGCTGGGAAGACCGAAATCTGACTTCTGCACCTGGATTTGGGCTAAAAAGTCTCACAGCTTGATAAGGACTCTTGTATCTCCCCTCTATACTTCCTCTGCAGCAGAAAAAGAGTATCTTGGCCGTCCATGGAACACTCTTCTCTCCCTCTCGCCACTGAGGCTAAGGGCAGCGATATTACTAATAGCTCCAAGTCTTGGTTGCCCCCAGAGAGAGGGAGAGATGTAGCCTGCCCACATCTGGCCACATGAAGGCTCTCCAAACACCTAGGGGAGCTCTGGATTCAAGTCAAGCAACCATCTGACGCCACCACGGTCCCTCCTTCCCTTTGCCTTCCCTTCTTTCCACAAAAGAGAAGCCCAAATCTGCCACCAGCCCAGCCCATCCGCCCATGGAAACCAACGGAACCAAATGCATCTTGCTGGGTTGCAGGCCTTAATCTAGCTCTTGCTGAATTATTCAGGGATGGCATTAACTTATAAATGAGTGTTTTGACTGATTTTGTGGTTGATGTACAGATAAATTCTAATGAAAGACAGTAACAAGATTTTAAATTATTAATTAGACTGCCACTTAACAAAGCCTATTTGGCACTCTGTTTTCTTGCTTAACAAGACAAAAACTTTAAGGAAAGGTCCTGTATTAGCCCAGAGGCTCTTGATTTGCATTCTGTTTTTATAGCTCTACACATGAAAACCACGGGTCCTGACCTTAAGTAGGCCACTTCTGGCAAAGCAAAACCCCCCAGCAGGCCTCCCTTCCTTCCTGGATGTTGCCGGGTGGCTTGGGGCCTCGCTTGCCCTCCTGCCTCTCACCTCTTAACCAGAGGCTTGCTTTTAATATCCTTGGTTTTGCCGGCTAGGCCATGAGATGGAGAAGCAGGGAGGGCAGCTGCTGAAGCCTTCAGCTACCAGGACTGTCAGCAGCTTGCTCCCTCCCACTGGGGCTGTTCTAGTTCACAGAGGTGGGGCTGTGGCCAGTAGTCCTTTCATTAAGAGACGCAAGGCAGTCCCCCCAGTCCTCCCAAAATGTCGTGCCAGGGGACAGCTTTACTAGGACAACCAGGAATCAGAAAGATGATCCTCATGGCCCAAGGTCTGTTCCTGCCTTCCTCCTCCTCTCGGGCTTCATACCACTGGACTCCTCACTGCACAGGGCACCCCATTATCAAGACCATGAGCCCTGCCCTTTGCAGAAAGATAAGGGTTTTCTTCTCTTCCCTCCCCCCCACAGGATCTAGGGAAGGCTACTCTTTCTTCATCTTTCAAACCCTTTTCAGAATCATAATTAAATTATTACACTCCCTCAGGTCCAGGACCCCACATAGGGCTCTGCATATTATAGGCAAGAAAATAGCAAGATCTGTCTAAACACTTCCTATATCTTTCTTTCTTTTTTTTTTTTTTTTTTTTTTGTAGATGGAGTCTCGCATCTTTTCCCGGGCTGGAGTGCAGTGGCGCAATCTCAGCTCACTGCAACCTCCGCCTCCTGGGTTCAAGCAATTCTTCTGCCTCAGCTTCCCAAGAAGCTGGAATGACAGGCATGTGCCAGCACGAATGGCTAATTTTTGTATTTTTAGTAGAGATGCGGTTTCACCATGTTGGTCAGGCTGGTCTTGAACTCCTGACCTGAAGTGATCCTCCCAACTCGGCCTCCCAAAGTGCTGGGATTACAGGCATGAGCCACCGTGCCCAGTCTGTGTTTTTTTTTGTTTTTTTTTTTTTTTTTTTTTTTAATAGCGTCTGGCTTTGTCCCGCAGGCTGGAGGGCAGTAGCACAATCTTGGCCCACTGCAGCCCCTACCTGTCAGACTCAAGTGATCCTCCCACCTCAGCCTCCCAAGTAGCTGGGACTACCAGCATATGCCACTGCACCTGGATAATTTTTTAAAATTTTGGCCAGGTGCGGTGACTCACACCTGTAATCCCAGCACTTCGGGAGGCAGAAGTGGGCGGATCACTTGAGACCAGGAGTTTAAGACCAGCCTGGCCAACATGGCAAAACCCCATCTCTACTAAAAATACAAAAAAATGAGTCAAGCATGGTGGCGTGCACCTGTAGTCCTAGCTACTTGGGAGTCTGAGGCAGGAGAATTGCTTGAATCTGGGAGGCAGAGGTTGCAGTTAGCTGAGACTGCACCACTGCACTCCAGCCTGGGCAACAGAGTGAAACTCCACCTCTACAAGGAGGCCACCGCACCTGGCCTCCTATATCATTTTTGTTTGGAGACTTTGGGAACAATTCTAGAAGCAGACACTTGAATGGCCACCTCCCTGGGCATTAGCCTCAGGCATGCTTTTGGCTTTGGGCACCTACCTAGAATCCATACAGAGAATCTGAGTGTCCTATACAGGTGTGCAGAAGAAGCAAATCCAAAGGATCAGGATCTGGGGCCAACAGAGAAAACTGCCCGCCCAGGAAAGAACCAACACAAGTCATCTGTCCACACAATGTCCTAGGGGCGGTCTCCAGGTCCCCAGGGCTTCTCTTCTCTACTTCCTTTAGGCCAATTCAGGTGGAAACCTATCGGTAGAACCTCTTCAGCCAACCAGGCTGTGCGGGAAGGAAAAAACAGCCCAAGTAGCAAACACACGTGACTACTAAGCCTCCAGTGGCCACCTCTTGTGCAGGGTCAGGAGGCTCCCCGCCCGGGGAGCCGCCTCCACAATGCAATGGGCTCATCCATAGCTGGGCCTCTGGCTAGCCAGGATGGGAGAGAAAGGCTCTTGGAGGCTGCTGGAGCCTCCCTGGGCACCTAAACCATATAAATAAAGTGCGTGGGCTGCTTGGTGGCTCATTTTTAACTATAAACTACCAAAAGACAAAAGACCAAAAGGGAAATGAGATGTCAGTGCCTCTCCATTATCCCTATCACAGACCCGCAGCCCAGACATGGCGGTCTCTTAGAGGTGCCCAGGAAGCCTTCCCGACTGGGGCAAGTTTGCATGCTCCAGGCCCAAGTTTCTCAGACCTGGGCTCGTGCTCAGCTCTGTAAAAAGCACCTTTTCTGGGCAAAGACACTTTGGCCAGCACTGCTCGGTTGCTGAAAGGATTTTTTTGTCCCTTTCTGCAGGGAAAAGGAGCATCTGGGGTGTGACTGCGAAGCGGTTTCTCCAACTAGCCCCAGAGACTCTTCCACACCACAGCGAAGGCAGCCAGCGTTTCCCCTCCCTGCACTGCACCGACCCACGTGGAGGGCACAAGTCACACACAAGTTTGTGACTCTTCCAAGACGACGGGGCAACTCAGCTTCCTCGGTCAGCCCAAGCTGCGACCACCAAACGGCCTTTACCATCCCACCAAAGGCGTGGTTCCTCCACCCACCTGTCTGACCTGCTTCTATCTGGGTCTCCGCCATCACCTCCACATCTGCTTCTCTCCGCCCATCTTAGGGCTTCGCTTCCCCCCCTCTCCCCCCCCTCCACCCCC
>NW_016803136.1:1846943-1856048 GCF_001698545.2 Rhinopithecus bieti
CCTGTCTGACCTGCTTCTATCTGGGTCTCCGCCATCACCTCCACATCTGCTTCTCTCCGCCCATCTTAGGGCTTCGCTTCCCCCCCTCTCCCCCCCCTCCACCCCCTCCCCGTGCGCGTTTTCTCCTTCCCCATCCTGCTGTGAGGTCAGAATCCTGTGCTTACGACACCTCGGTCTGTTGCCATGGAAACAGGGGCGGATTAAGGCTGGAGCGCGGAGCGCAGGGATCAGGCCCCTCCGCTACCTGAGCTCCC
This sequence comes from Rhinopithecus bieti, assembly GCF_001698545.2. Classification (NCBI taxonomy): domain Eukaryota; kingdom Metazoa; phylum Chordata; class Mammalia; order Primates; family Cercopithecidae; genus Rhinopithecus; species Rhinopithecus bieti. The sequence continues at coordinate 1,847,198 of NW_016803136.1, forward strand.
GCCTCAGCCGGCTCCCGCAGGGCCGGGGCAGCCAACCGCAGGCCCCGCGGCTTCTCAGCCTCCCGGCCGGGCCAGGCGCGGGGGGATCCCGGCGGGGCGCCACAGCCCGCTCGGACCTGGGAGGGGAGAGAGGCAGACGCAGAGGCTGGAACAGCTGGTGGCGGGGCCCGTGGGCTCCCGGCGTGATCACTTGCCCTCCCAGGGCCCGGGGGACGGCGCCCAGCGTGGCAACCACGTGGGGGCGCGGCGGGACTTCCCCGGTGCCCGCACCAACTTTGCCGCGCTCGGTACCGGGCCGGGCTGCCGGGGCGTCTAGCTAAGGTGGTCGCGAAGCCAGCTGTCCTCAAGTTGAGCTGGGCACCGGTCGCGCACACTGGCGGCACGGCCTTCGCGTCCCTCCACTCCCAGCATAAGGAAAGTTTGAGGAACTGGACATCAGGCGCTGGCTGCTCCCCACCCTCAGCAGCTGGATGCCCAGAGCCCATCCCTGGGGATCAGAGCAGGACTGCAGAGAAGACGTCCGCGTCCGGGCCTCGTCTGGGGAGCTAGGGCGCGCGGGGAGCGCCCGGGCCGCGCGGTCACTGACCGCTGGCTGCACAGCAGCGCCGTGCGGACTCGGCCTCCACAAAGCGGCAGAAGCAAGGGCGTGTGCCCGAGCAGGGGATGGAGCCTGCAAGTGCAAAACTTTATCACAGCAAAGCAAAGGTCCCAGGAGGCCGGCTCCGCTCACTCTGGTCTCCGACTGACCCCTCCGGGCCTGATCTCTAGGCCTGGCCACTCGATCCATGGAGCAAACCCCGTGTCTCACAGCTGGCCACCGACGGGAGCTGAGCCCCAGCAGCAGCCCCTCGGCGGGTGCGCCCGGCGAAACCCATCAGCCCGCCGGGGGCTACTTCCCGGACCCGGAGCCCCGGCGCCGGGCGTCTCCCGGGCTCACGGCTCTTTCCTGAGCGCATTCAACTTCAACTTGCCCCTGCGGCTCCAACTCACCTTTGCGAAGCATGTTGGCCACGGGGCCGCCGCTCCGAGGTCGGCCTAGGCGCACTCCCTCCCGGGGTCCAGATTCAAATCCCTGGGCGCCAGCTGCAGCTAATCCGAGCGCGTCGAGGCGGGGGCAAGCCGGGGATCCGCTTGTGCCCGGTGGCCCGGCCCCTCAGGGGCATGGTGAGCTCCAGCCCCGCGCCGAGGACACCGGCGCCAGCAAGCAACCGTGGTGCTGCCCGGCAGCCCCGCGCGCTTGCTCAGCCCCGGGGCGAGTGGCTTGCTCCGCGGAGCCGGCGGCCTGCTTCTGCCACCCGAAGCACTTTGCAGGCGGTTTTGAGGGGGGACGCCGCCCCCTGGCCGGCCGGTCGCAGCCCCCTCCTCTCCGCCCCTCGGACCACCGCCGCCTCGGCTGCTGCAAAAGGGCGCTCGCACGCACCGCCGAGCTCCGGGGAAAGCGCCCGGCGCGCGTTTGCAGGACCGAGCGATCGGCGGAGCGGGGCGCCTCCCTTCCTCCCCCCCCACCCCGGCTTCCCCCTCCTCTCCTCCTCCCTCCCTCCTTTGCTCGCTAGCTCCCTCCCTCTCGCTCCGCTCCCCGCCCCCGCTCACGGAGCGCCTCCCATACAAAATTTATGAAAGTGCTCTCAGCTCGCAGTGCCGAGCGCCGTCCTATTCCCAGGGCAGCAGCGCTCAGCCGCGCGGCGCCGCCTCCCAAGGTGTTTTCACTGCACCCGCCCCCGGGGAAGATCCTCCGCCAGCGTCCGTCCAGGCACCTGCCCCAGTCCCCAAGCCGGTCCTCGGGCCACTCCACGCCCCTCCCCGGCCCCGCAGGCCTCCCGAAGCCCGAACCCGCAGCCCAGCCCCCGTCCGCTCGCCCTTCGCGGCTGGAGGTCATCGGGAGAGGCGGCTGGGACGCGAGGACCGCCGCCCAGAGTCTGGATCGCGAGTCCGCTCCCTGCCCGGTCTCCTCCCTGGCCAGCGCCCCTTCTCCCAGTCTCGACGGCTCTTCCCCGCACTGAACAGCTCCAGCGAACCCGGCTGCCCCGCACCCCGAGTCCCAGGACACTGTTCTTCTGTGGGGAGAGAAGAGGAGCAAGCTATTCGGGAAGGGTCAGCTGCGAATTCCAGGGAGAAGGAAGGGCCCGTGCGGGCTCAGGTGGGCTGTCTCCGCCTGGGTGGGGTGGTGGTGGGGGGGTCTTTGATCTCCCTTGGTCCACACAGACCCCTCCAGGGGTTCGCGGAAAATAGAGGAGACGCCCCTTGGAAAGTGGGTCCCGCAGGGGCCTGTTGGGCGAGGGAAGAGAAGGTTCGGGCCAGGCGAGATCCTGGGTGGAGGCGGCACCCCCTGCTGGCCTGGGATCAGAGGGATTCGCAGGGAAGGGAAAGTGGATGGACCAAGGCTCTCATTCAACACACATGCACCCAAGGCTCAGCATGTGTGGGGCACCGCTGTGGCTAAAACTTCAGCAGACGAAAAAGGCGTGTCTTTGTCCTGTCCTCAAGGAGTTTCCTTTTTTTTTCTTTTTTTTTTTCGAGACGGAGTCTTGCTCTGTTGCCCAGGCTGGAGTGCAGTGGCGGAATCTCGGCTCACTGCAAGCTCCGCTTCCTGGGTTCACGCCATTCTCCTGCCTCAGCCTCCCAAGTAGCTGGGGTTACAGGCGCCCGCCACCAGGCCCGGCTAATTTTTTGTATTTTGAGTAGAGACGGGGTTTCCCTGCGTTAGCCAGGATGGTCTCGATCCCCTGACCTCGTGATCCGCCCGCCTGGGCCTCCCAAAGTGTTGAGATTACAGACGGGAGCCACCGCGCCCGGTCGAGTTTCCATTTTAATAGGGACCAAATGAGGAAAGTCCAGAGAAGATGGGAAGATGGTGCTTAGAAGAAAACAAGCAGAGTATTATTCTGGAGCTGACACGGGTAGGGGTGGCAGTGAAGGAAAGTTGCTCTGAGCAGGTGACATCCAAGCAGAAATCCAACTGAATCCCTCCTTGTAGGAAAAGGTGACGTGATAGGAAGGTCAAAAAAAAGGTCAGGCTGGACGCAGTGGCTCACGCCTGCAATCCCAGCACTTTGGGAGGCCGAGCTGAGCAGATCACTTGAGGTCATGAGTTCAAGACCAGCTTGGCCGGGGTGAAACCCTGTCTCTATTAAAAATACAAAAATTAGCCAAGTATGGTGGCACGCACCTGTAATTCTGGTTACTTGGGAGGCTATAGGGGAATCTCTTGAACCCAGGAGATGGAAGTTGCAGTGAGCCAAGATCACACCACTGCACTCCTGCCTGGGCAACAGAGCAAGACTCTGTCTCATAAAAAACAAAACAAACAAAAAGAAGGCCAGTCTGACGTATTCACTCATACAAGCATTTGGTGGCACTGAACCTTCAGATCTGAGCTAAGGCTCTGGACTTGGGCTTCCAGAAGCTTCAGGTGTCATGGGAGAGGAAAGACCCACAAATCATCTTAGAGTTTGACAGAAGTCAAAAAGATTGAGAAAGGGCTCTGCTAGCTCTGCCAGGGACTATGGGATAATCAGGAAACAGTCACAGAAGAGGTACCCTTGGAGTTAGGTCTTGAGAGCTGAGTTCACCACATTGAGAAGGGGGAAGGGCATTCCATGCAGATACTTGAAGGTAAGAAGTAACCTTGTTCTGAAGATGAATAAGATTGGTCCTTGCTGAGGACCATAGGCTCACACCTATAATCTCACCGCTTTGGAAGGCTGTTGTGGGAGGATTGCTTGAGGCCAGGAGTTTGAGAGCAGCCTGGGCAACACAGTGAGACTCCATATCTATTTCAAAAAAGTGTTTAAAGATAAAAAAAGATTGATGGCTGCTACTCTGGGCACACTGCCCATGGCCACAGGAGCAGTTAAAAACAACGAAAAAAGATTGGTCCTTCTTGGGGTAGGAACAGAAGGTGAGGCATTCCTTCTCTTAGCCACCAGCTGCAAGGCAGTGCTGACGCCACTGCCTGCCTGAGCCCCGACACTGGGAGCTTGAGAGGTCCTCTTGTCAGTACACCGAGGCCCAGAGAGGATGAACAACTTGCTCAATGTCACATCACAGATCAACAATAAAGTGTGGGCCTGACTCAGGGCCTGAATGTGGGATAATTCTCCTTCCACCTCCCCAAGCCGCCTCCCCATGACCCCCTAGCCCACAAACTCTAGCATCTTAGGAAAAGTTGGCTGGGGCTGGGCGTGAGTGTGAGAAGCAGAGTTATTTCAGGCCTCAGGAGGGCTGGGTGCTGCCTTGGAGTCCAGCCAGGGGGTGGGGATGAGTGAAGGCGGGTGTTGTGGTGTAATGTGGGGGTGCGCTGTGCCCGCCTTCTTGTCAGGCAGTAATTACTCAGACTGCTGAGTAACTCAGGCAGGGAGACCCCCACAGACAGATGGAGGTGTCCTCGGCCCAAGCTGAATGGCAGCCCCCAGTGTCCTGCACTACGGGGTCTTGAGGAAGCATTCTCACGGCTGTTCTTCACATCCAGTTCTCCTAGACATCACCTGGCTTCCTAATGGGTGCCAGAGCAGTTCATTGGGCACAGTGGATACGGGGCGATGTTACAAGAGGATGGGACGTTTGCCATGAACAGGCCCCACCTCTGATGAGGGAAAGGTCCCAAGGGATATGGCGCCTGCTAGGGAGAAGCCATTGCTCAGTTGGAGCCAATCCTTTCCCCTTGAAACTCGATGCTGCAGCCAGAGCTAAGGCTGTCCACAGGCTGGCCAGTGGTGTCCTGAGAAAGGAGAGGCTGAGTGAGCTCCTGGAATTCAGATCTTGCACCTGGGGATCCGGAGAAGATGAGGGGAGATGGAAAGGTCCAGTCTGGATGCTTATCGAGTTGAGGGGAGTGTTCCTGGGACCCACAGTGGTCACGTTTCTGTCTAGAGCTACCTGTCCTAAGAGTGCTGATGGCCTGAGGTGCAGAGCACTGACCCTTGGATCAATCCCCGCCTGCCCGGCCATTCCTCCTCCCTGGGCAGCCTCCCAGGCAGGGCCTGTCTCTGGCTGCTTGTTTTCACTTCTCCCTGCACCTTAATTAGGGGTTTCCAAGCACGGAGGGCCTCTGGGGGAGCCCGAGGCCACAGAGCTGACTTAAAGGGCTAGCTGTGCTCACAGCACCACCACAGAGAGAAGAAGAGGATGCCAGGGGACTGGGTAGACCGTCTGCCCTGACCATTGTTCTGCAGGACATCTGCTGAGGGCCAGTCCTGCAGGTACTTTGCTCTTCCAAAGGTCAAAGCCGTTTCACTGGCTGTCTTCTCTTTGGGGTCTCCTGGGCTCTGTCAGTGATCAGGAGAAAGACGAGCCCTGAGGGGCAGGGCAAAGGTTGGCCAGGGTCCAGAAGGGTTAGACATCACAGTCCTCAACTGCCCACCCTCCCAGGAAAGCACCCTCAGGCTGCGGGCCTTCCCCAAAAGTGCAGTTTCCCCCATGTGAACCTTCTACAGGGTCTACACGGTGGATTCTAAAGGTGATAAGGGCTGGGTGCAGCGGCTCACGTCTGTAATCCCAGCACTTTGGGAGGCCAAAGTGGGAGGATTGCTTGAGTCCAGAGGTTCAAGACCAGCCTGGGCAAAACAGTGAAACCTTATCTCTACTAAAAACAAAAAACTTAACTGAAGGTACGCTTGTGGTCCTGGGTACTCAGGGGGCTGAGGCAGGAAGATGGCTTGAGCACAGAAGATTGAGACTGCTGTGAACAATGATCGCACCACTGCACTCCAGCCTGGGCAACAGACCAAGATCCTATCTCAAAAAAAACAATTTATTTTTAAGGTGATAAGGGCGATCCAGAAACCTGCACCAAGACTCTTAACTTGGAGTTAGGCTGGTGGTCCCTGAGTTCTGTCCTGCCGGACAGTGGGGTCCCCCTAGGTAGGGAACGTGGCCCCACACGGCGGCCGAGTGACCGGCCACCGCTTACCAGGAGGGGGAGACTGGCAGGGGGTCTGAAGGAAGATCTGGTGGGTGTCCCCCTTCACAAGACTCGGCCTGCAAAGCTCGTGCAGGGAGTTAGCACATAGGAGAGCTCTGGTCCGGGAGTGGCAGGCTCGTGCACGGCCAGGGAGAGGAGTGGGAGACTGAGTCGCAGGGAGAGGGAAACTGCAGTGGTCGGGGACCACTAGGGAATCCTGAGTCCCGGCATTCTGGGCTGGGGTGGAGCTCCGTATAGCCCCGCCCCTAGCTCCTCCTTTATGGCCCCGCCCAGCGGGTATCCCCGCCCCCCGCTGACCGATCGGCGATCGATCGCAATGTCTGCGCTCTCCGCGTTCTTCCAGCGCTGTCTTTTCAGTACGACGCGCGCAGGCAAGTGATGGCGGCGGTGGTTGCGTTCGCGGCAGCGGAGCAGGGCGGCCGAAACGGCCCTGGCAGAGGTGGGTACTGCAACGCTGCGCCCTCCAGACCTCGCACCTCGGGGCGGGGCCCCCCAGTTAGGGACAGGACCAACCCCCTTTAACGGCGGCAGCGTCTTTCTCCTCTAGACCCCGCTGTTAGTCGCCTTAGGCCGCTGTCACCAGCTGGGGGTCGCTGTCAACCGGGGCCCAGGGGTACCAGTCTTTTGCAGCTTTAGGGCGCGACCGAGAACAGCCCTTAATCCTCAAATCGGAAACTACAGCCTTGCCTTGGCGGGCAGACGGACGCAGGAAGATTGACGGATAAAACGGACTCGACGGGGAGGGAAGGGGCCAGGCCAGTTGCAGCGGGCATTTTACGAGTGCGCCCTCAGAAAATGTTTTCAGGGAAGAGGCACAAGGTTTCATTCGCCAGGCATTAACTGAGCGCCCACCGAATGCCAGGCCTGCGCTGGGTGCAGGTACTGGGATCAGAGATCTCAGTCTATTGGGGGAATGTTAATGTAAACATATAGCCTTGTGATAAAGGAGGAGGTGCCTCCTGGCCCCTGGGACACATTGAAGGGCTAACGTTAGCAGCTCCTACACCCCAACGACCACTAGGGACTTGTCAGAGGAGGATCTGTGATGGGCCTAGGAAGCCTAGGCTGATTGTCCAAGGCTTTTGAAACAACTGACCAAAAACCATAGCAGTGGTTCAAATCTGGTCTCGGTCCCGGCCTGCCAGACTCGATCTCCACTGGATCATCCCCACCTCCGCCCACACAGTGGGTGAAACCTCACATCTGAGCGGATCCCTCCTATCATAGCGTGGGGCCCTAGCAGAAGTTGTGGCACACAGTACAGTCTTAATACATATTCGTTGAATAAGTTAATTTCTTGCCTTTTCATATCCTCAGACTGGCTCCTAAAGAGATATGGGGGTTGAACTAAGCTTAATGTGGGGTCAGGGCATAGTGGCTTACACCTTTAGTCTGAGCACTTTGGGAGGCTGAGGAGGATTGTGTGAGCCCAGGAATTCCACACCAGTCTGGGGGACCCTGTATGCACAAAAAAATTAAAAAATAGCCGTGCGTGGCCAGGCGCAGTGGCTCACACCTGTAATCCCAGCACTCTGGGAGGCAGAGGGGGGCAGATCACCTGAGGTCAGGAGTTCAAGACCAGCCTGGCCAACATGGTGAAACCCCGTCTCTACTAAAATACAAAAATTAGCCAGTCCTGGTGGCACATGCCTGTAATCCCAGCTACTTGGGAGGCTGAGGCAGGAGAATTGCTTGAGCCCGGGAGGCTGAGCTTGCAGTGAGTTGAGATCGCACCACTGCACTCCAGCCTGGCGGACAGAGTGAGACTCTGCCTAAAAAAAAAAAAAAAAAAGCCGTGTGTCTTGGCACGTGCCTGTGGTCCTAGCTACTGGGGAGGCTGAGGTGGGAGGATTATCGATTGAGCCCAGGAGGTCGAGGCTGCAGTGTACCATGACTGCGCCCCTGCACTCCAGCCTGGGTGATGGAGTGAGACCCTGCCTTAAAAAATAATAAGCTGAACTGTGGGGAACAGGGTGAGACCAGAGTAAGGGCTGCAGTCTTGCTAAGCGCTACGGTTTCCCCTTTACTCCAGGAGTTGTAATTATGTATAAACCTGTCTTTGCTAGACTGCTGGTCCCTAAGGGACAAGGTCACTTTTCTGTCCTTACTGGTACGTCCACCACCCTGACTCAAGTGTTCTTTCCATCCTTCCTGATTTAAGAGTAAGGAGGAGCAATGGGACAGCTAAGTCCGTGTACGATGTTTATTTCCCTTTTACATGAGGAGAGGTAAGCATGAAAGAATTAACCAGTGTGGCCGTAGTCAGTGGGATTCGGAGTAAGGAGGGCAGTCTTTTAAGTTAGCATTCGTGTGTAATGGTTTGCTTATAGACCTTATATCTAGAAGCTCAGAACTTCAAGGTATCCTCAGGAGGTGGGAGAGGGAGACATTCTCCCAGGCTGGCTGGGCTGGCTAGACTGACTCTTGGGTTTTCCTCAGGGCTGTTCTCTATCAAGGAGCAGCATGTGGACTCAGACTCATTCTTTGCTCCTTAGCCCCCTGGTGTCGCCTCTACTCTCCTGAGGAAGAAGGTGAGCCATATTCTATTCATGGGCTCAAGTCTTCCATTCCCAGTAATCTCACAACATGGAAATTACACTGGTTACCTTCTGGCTTAATGAATTGTCTCTACCTTCGGGATGAATTCAGTGACAACGAAAGCTGGGCCAACCCCCTTGGTGTCTGGATCTGGCCCTTAAACTCGGTGGAGTTAACAGCTTAGCTGGGTCTTGTTACTGAACTCAACTTGGGTCTCCCCGTCCTCACAAAGCAAAGCCAAATACTGACATTGAGATTTGCAGGGAGAGAACAACCATTTATGGTAAGGCGCCAAGCAGGGAGACTGGGCAGCTAAGGCTTGGGACCTAAACTCCCTGATGGCTTACAAGCAAAGGGTTTTTATTTTTTAAATTTTATTTATTTATTTATTTA
>NW_016803136.1:1857754-1879868 GCF_001698545.2 Rhinopithecus bieti
TCCCCCTCCCCTGCTGCCTCCTCCCCCCCAATCCTGTTACCACAAACTGACTTCCCTGCTCCTACTCTCTTGCCCCTTGGGGATGCTCTCTGGGGCTCAGGCCAATTTGCATACATTTTAATCTATAAAAAATTAAGTGCTCTGGCTGACTCAGATGCCTGGGCTGCATTCTAAGGAGCTGAATAATCTGCTTCTGGGCACAGCCTGATTTGGGGAAGGGGGTGGAGGAGGGGGTGACTAGCAGGAGCTCAACTCTTCCACTGCCACACCCCCAGGGGAAGGATGGGGGGACCCCAGTCACTGAGCCAGGCTCCACACCCCAAGTGTGAGTCTCTTCCAAGGAAGAGGGGGTTCTCCTCCATTCCTAAGGTAAGTTTAGGGGTACAGGGTCTTCCCCACCCACATCTTCCCCACCCACGTCTTCCCCACCCACGTCTTCCCCACCCACCCCCTCCCCCAGTGATTCTGGCCTGGCAGCCGATCCCACGGCAGTGTTCTGGCCACAGCCTCCTCTTCCTGAGGCAGGAGGCGTGTAGGTGGCGCCATGTGCTGTGGGGGACCTGTGCCTGGGTCCCCCCGTCCTGGGCACTAAGGGTCCTGCCTATGGTGGGGAGGGAGTGGGGGTCCAGGCGAGAGGGCCTTGCCTGTGGTGGGGAGGGAGTGGGGGCCCTGCCTGTGGTGGGGAGGAAGTGGGGTCCTGTGATGGGGAGGGAGTGGGGGTCCGGGCAAGATGGGGGCTGTGTGTATCCATACAGCCACACCTATGCCCACCGCAGCACTCAGCATGGGAGTGAGGACCTTTGCGTGTGTGTGCGTGCTCACTGCTCTGGGTGGGTGAGTCAGGCCAGGGGGCATCTGTCTTTTGACCCCATGTGTGCCGGACTGAGGGCTGGGGTCCCTCCTGCAGCCTGAGCCTGGGCAGAGGAATGAGGGTCCTCGTGCAGCAACAGTTCCAGGAGCGGTTGCCAGGCTGGGGGAGGTGGCAGCTGTGCCCCTCCTACTCTTTGTTGGCAGAAGTGGCAGCTGCCAACCCAAGGAACTGGAGAAGTAGAGAGAGAGGAGCTGGGCCCTGAGACACCCTCCCAGCATTGGGTCTCTCCCACCCCACTCCCTGTGTCCCTGTCCCACTGTCCCCCCCACCCCCCTGACAGGTTCACGGAGGCTGAAGTGATGGTGATGGGTGACGTGACCTATGGGGCTTGCTGTGTGGATGACTTCACAGCGAGGGCCCTGGGAGCTGACTTCTTGGTGCACTACGGCCACAGTTGCCTGGGTATGGCGGGGCCAGGACATCTGGACGGTGGCGGGGCTGGCAGGGAGGCAGGCTGCACACTCATCTTCCCCATGGCAGTGGCTTCTTGTCCTGCTTGGAGACATGAGGTCCCTCCTGGTTTCTGGGGTGGCCTCTGCCTGCCTGCTCTGCAGGTAGATCTTTCCTTTGGATTTGGTTGCCTTGGCAACTGTGCTGTGTCCCAGATGCGGGTGTTTGAAAGGCTGCTGGTCGTAGAGCAGGCCAGGCCCTGGCCGGGTGACAGAGATGTCCGATTGAGAAGGAGCTTCTAGGGGACCGGTGACCCCCTCTTCTCCTACCCTCCCCTTTTACCCCCAGGCTGAAGCCACTGGGCCTGGTTGCTCAGAGACCTGAGCCTGGGCCAGGCCCTCTGCTGATCCTGCCTCCCAAACAGCCCCTGAACTCCTCCCTCCCGCAGTTCCCATGGACACCTCGGCCCAAGACTTCCGGGTGCTGTACGTCTTTGTGGACATCCGGATAGACACTACCCACCTCCTGGACTCTCTCCGCCTCACCTTTCCCCCAGCCACTGCCCTTGCCCTGGTCAGCACCATTCAGTTTGTGTCGACCTTGCAGGTGAGTGGAACAAGGATCCTCGGCCTCCCGCAGGGTGGACAGCAGCCACTCTCTGGCTGTTGCTGGATCCCCAGGTGCTCCAGGCTGTTTCTCAGCCCTGGCTCTCCTGCCCCAGCCACTGGCTTCCCTTCCCTTGTCATTCCTACAGGCAGCCGCCCAGGAGCTGAAAGCTGAGTACCGTGTGAGTGTCCCACAGTGCAAGCCCCTGTCCCCTGGAGAGATTCTGGGCTGCACATCCCCCCGACTGCCCAAAGAAGTGGAGGCCGTTGTGTAAGTTAAAAATGGGGGCCAAGTAAGTCCTAGAGACATGAATGTATCCTGGGAGGGAGCCTGAGGTTCATCATCCAGGAAGGAAATCAAATCTAATGTTCCTTACCTGCCCAAGGTCACACTGCAAGGTGGGGACCAAACAGGGACCAGACTTCAGGTTTACTGTCGCTTTCTCCATTGCCCAGTCCACCACCCAGAAGGCTGTGCAGGGTGGGGACAGGAGTCAGAGGGCCTGATGCGGGGGATGAGGGTGGGCTGGAAATGGTGGGAATGTAATTGGAGAAGATGGATGGGCACGCCCAGGCTGCAGCCCCATTAATTTACCATCCGGACAGCTAACAAGCAGAAGCAGTGTGTCTCCTGCCGCCTAATTATTTTAGGTAATGGAAATGCTTAATGTTGTGTGAATGCAGCCAGCCTGAGAGCCGACAGCTCCCCCGACTGGGACCAGAGAAGGGAGCCCCGTTCCTTACTAATGTCTGGGAGGGAAGGGCACACTCCCTGACTCAGTCCCACCTCTGGGGCTTCAGAGGCTGTTCCCACAGGCCTGACATCCCTGCCCCTAGACAGGTCCACATCAGGGCCTTCCCCAGCCCAGACCTGGCAGCCCTGCTCCCTGAGCCGAATTCCCCCTGTGCCCGCGCCACTCAGTTTCTACCCTTGGGGGCTTCAAAGTGTATGTTGGAGGGAGGGACACCCTGAGTGTTAGCCATTCATCAGAATGAAGTGTGGTCTCCAAGAGGGAGAGAAGGAGCTGCCACAGGCAGGTTATCTTCCACACTCTGGAGTCTTCAGGGCTGGGAAGCTACTGTCAGGGACAGCATGTCTGCGGGCACACTTGGTACAGCCTGGGGTGGAGCCTCAGATACACTGCTTCCTCGCTGTTTAATATTAGGCAAGTCTCTTAACATCCCTGAGCCTCAGTTGTATCTTCTGTAAAATGGGTATACTATACGTATCTTGGAGGATGAGTAGACAGGACTGCGTGAACTAATTCACTTCAGGTACTTAGTCTATGCCTGGTACATAGAAGGCACAAGTCCAATAAACAGTAGCTGTTGGCCGGGCGTGGTGGCTCATGCCTATAATCCCAACACTTTGGGAGGCCACGGCAGGAGAATTGCTTATGTCCAGGAGTCTGAGACCAGCCTGGGCAACATAATGAAACCCTGTTCTCTCAAAAAAAAAAAAAAACGAGAAAGGAAAAAGAAAGAAGAAAAATTGGCTGGGTATGGTGTCCATGCCTGTAGTCCCAGCTATTCAGGAGGCTTAGGTGAGAGGATCGCTTGAGCCTGGGAGGTCGAGGCTGCAGTGAGCCATGATTGAATCACTCAGGCTCGGCGACAGAGTAAGACCCTGTCTGAAAACAACAACAACAAAAAAATTAAAATGAGGTAGCTATTGTTATAACTCAGTAACTGGGCGCAAGAGCTAGTTTGTGCAGAAAGTAGCCGTTGTATGCCCTGCAACCTCATGTACAGCATAGATCAGAGGTCCCCAACCCCTGGTCCCATGGCCTGTTGGGAACCCTGCCGCACAGTGGAAGGTGAGGGTGGGCCAGCCAGCATGACCGCCTGAGCTCCACCTCCTGTCAGATCCACCGCGGCATGAGATTCTCGTAGCGCAAACCCTGTCGTGACCTGTGTGTGTGAGGGTTCTAGGTTGCATGATCCTTATGAGATTCTAATGCCTGATGATCTGAGGTGGGACAGTTTCATCCTGAAACCATCCCCCACTCCCACCCGTGTCTGTGAAAAACTGTCTTCTACAGTGCCAGAAATGTTGGTTACTTGAACACTACTGTCCACATCTGTATTGAGCTTGTAAAGGAGAATCTGTTCTCCAACTTCCAAATGAGGATCTCTAGAACCCCAGGTGGCCTCACCATGGCCGGGCTGCTCCTTCACTCTTCCCTAGAAGCTTGGGGTGGGACAGTTCTTAGATTCTGCATTATGTAAATAGAGTCATCCAATTCAAACTCCTTATCTCACATGTGAGAAAACCAAGGCTCCAAGAGGTGAAATGATGGCTTGTTCCAGTTTACACAGAGTCACAGCACAGCCAGCCGTGAACTCAGTCCTCTGGACTTTTTTTTTGAGACAGTCTCGCTCTGTTGCCCAGGCTGGAGTGCAGTGGTGCACTCTCGGCTCACTGCAGCCTCCGCCTCCCGGGTTCAAGTGATTCTTCTGCCTCAGACTCCCCAGTAGCTGGGACTACAGGTGCATGCCACCATGCCCAGCTAAGTTTTTGTATTTTTAGTAGAGACGGGGTTTCACCTTGCCAGCCAGGATGGTGTTGATCTCCTGACCTCGTCATCCGCCTGCCTTGGCCTCCCAAAGTGCTGGGATTACAGGCGTGCGCCACCATGCCCGGCCAGCCCTGTGGACTTCTAAACCAGCGAGTGCCTCTTCTGCTGCCCCAAACCACACTTACAGCCTCCTTTCCACCCCTGCAGGTATCTTGGAGATGGCCGCTTCCATCTGGAGTCTGTCATGGTTGCCAACCCCAATGTCCCCGCTTACCGGTATGGGCTGGGCCGGGCTGGGCTGACCAGCTGGTGTGGGGTGAGATTCCCTGCCACTGAGGCCTTCAATGGGTTGCATCCCCATTTCCTGGCCACTAAGCCACCAGCCCTAAGGGTCTGAGGCACTTGGGCCCTGGATCTGGGCATTAGCTCCAGGGCTGCTGTTGCGTACCCGTCTCCTGGGGTTTCCACTGAGATCCTAAAGCTGCCGTCTCTTGTGTTTGCCCCAGCTGTGGGACAGGTCTTCCTAATGACAATCCCCGCTCTTGCCTCTGTTCCTAATTACCTGTGTGGGGCCTAAAGGTTCAGGAGCCCACGGGGCTGAGTCAGGAGCTGTGTGCACAGTCGTAGTCCCCACGGTGGCTGCACTGTGACCCTGACTGCTGCTTTTCCAGGTATGACCCGTACAGCAAAGTCCTGTCCAGAGAGCACTATGACCACCAGCGCATGCGGGCCGCTCGCCAGGAAGCCATAGCCACCGCCCGCTCCGCTAAGTCCTGGGGCCTTATTCTGGGCACTCTGGGCCGCCAGGGCAGTCCTAAGATCCTGGAGGTCAGTGGGCTCAGGACAGCCTCTGGAGGAGGGCAGTAGCTGGGAAAACCTGTAGGCCACAGGTTCAGCTTTGGCTGCTTGACCAGGTGACCCCCACCCTGTCTCCCTCTCCCAACAGCACCTGGAATCTCGACTCCAAGCCTTGGGCCTTTCCTTCGTGAGGCTGCTCCTCTCTGAGATCTTCCCCAGCAAGCTTAGCCTACTTCCCAAGGTGGATGTGTGAGTTTCCCCACCTTACTTGCTTGGCTATGACCAGGTAAAGAAGCTTAGAAGCTGGGTCTTGCCCATCTCGTCTTGAAGGCTGAGCCAACAGGAATTGCTTCCATGGCCATGGAATTTTTTTTTTTTTGTTTTTTTTTTTTTTTTTTTTGAGACGGGAGTCTCTCTCTGATCACCCGGCTGAGTGCAGTCCTGGCCGGATCTCAAGCTCACTGCAAGCTCCGCCTCGCCGAGGTTTCACGCCATTTCCTGCCTCAGCCCCGGAGTAGCTGGGGAACTACAGGCGCCTGCCACCTCGCCGGCTGTTTTTTGTATTTTTTAGTAGAGACGGGATCATCACTAGTGTTTAGCGCAGGATGGTCTTCAATTCTCCTGGACCTCGTGATCCGCCCGTTCGGGCCTCCCAAAAGTGCTGTGGGATTACCAGGCTTGAGCCCGAAGCGCCGGCTTTTTTTGTCGTTTTTTTTTGAACGGAGTCTCGCCTCTGTCAGCGCCAGGCTGGAGTGCAATGGCCGGATCTCGGCTCACTGCAGGCTCCGCCTCCATGGATTGTTTGATGCCATTCTTCCTGCCTCAGCCTCCGAGTTAGCTGGGATACAGGCCGCGCCCGCCACCGTCGGCGCCGGGTAGTTTTTTGTATTTTTTAGTAGAAACGGTTTTCCACCGTGTTAGCCAGGAGATGGTAGGACGCGCTCCTCGATCTCCTAGACCTCGGCTGATCCGCCCGTCGCTCGGCTCCCAAAGTGACAGGGATTACGAGGCTCGCCAGGCCTGGCCATGGAATTTTAATGTTTACAGAGACCTCCCTGGGAGGGCTAACTGGGTCATCCCTGCTTTGGGACTCTGGGGCTCAGAGACAATGGCAGCATCACGTTTGTCCTTGTGAGATGCGTTTGAGTGGTGGCTGACACCTGCCCTGTACCAGGTACTAAATTTGGTTCTGGGGATACTATCACCAGTGAGCTGCCCTGGAAAGCTTTCGGCAGAGGAAACAGGAGAAAACACACAAGAATACGGTATTCCAAACAGCAGTGGGTCACTGTCTTTACTTTAGGATTCATAAAGCCTGTTAATGAATGGGTGTGCTGGGGCACTGTCATGGTCTTCAGCATGCTGCTGGCAGAGGAGGCCCTTCCTAGGGTCTGACCTGGCTTCCCTTTTCAGGTGGGTGCAGGTGGCATGTCCACGTCTCTCCATTGACTGGGGCACAGCCTTCCCCAAGCCGCTGCTGACACCCTATGAGGTAACACCAAGCTCTGGGAGAGAGTGGGCTTTAGACATGGTTCTCAAAGGCGAGGTCCGCAGTGGAGTGGTGTGGGTGGGCAGCATTTCGCTATGTTCATAGATTCCGGAGGCTGACTGTCTCCATTTCTCCAACGGAGTCACCTCCTAGCTGTGTAGCCTCAGGCAAGGCCCTGAACCTCTCTGAACCACACATTTCCCTTCTGTGGTAGTGGACAGTGTGCCCTTCACAGGCCATCGTGAGGACTGAATTCAGTAATCCAGGAGCAGAGAAACACTGGCAAATGTGATTGTCCGCACCCCTCCCCTAGGCGGCCGTGGCTCTGAGGGACATTCCCTGGCAGCAGCCCTACCCGATGGACTTCTACGCTGGCAGCTCCTTGGGGCCCTGGACGGTGAACCACGGCCTGGACCGGCGTCCCCAGACCCCGGGCCGACCCGCGCGGGGGAAGGTAGGCGGGGGCTGCCAGGAGGGAGGAGAGACCGCGCTTGGGCACTGGCCGCCTCCCTGGCGACACGAGCCGAGGCCGCCGCCCTGCGACCGCGGCGGGAAATGCACAGGAGCGGAGCGGAGGGAAATGCAGGGTCGCAGAAACGAGACCCTGACCAAAGTCTGCAACCTCAGGTGCAGGAGGGGTCCACGCATCCCCCTTCAGCCGTGGCTTGCGAGGACTGCAGCTGCAGAGACAAGAAGGTGGCGCCGCTTGCTCCTTGACAAGCTCCGGGGCCTCAGGTATCCGCCCTTGCTCTGGCTGCGCCACGCTCTTTGCCGTTGTCATGGGAACGCCTTGGCGCTCCGAGGCCCGCCTTCGGGGTGTTGCGGGCGGTTGGCTCCGCCCTTTGCATTCTACTTCCGGTCGGGGAAAGACCGCTTCCGGTGCTTCCGTCGCTCCTTGCCGGTCATAATGGCTGCGCAGCGACCCCTGCGGGTCCTGTGCCTGGCGGGCTTCCGGCAGAGCGAGCGGGGCTTCCGCGAGAAGACCGGGGCGCTGAGGAAGGCGCTGCGGGGTCGCGCAGAGCTCGTGTGCCTCAGCGGCCCGCACCCGGTCCCCGACGCCCCGGGCCCCAAGGGCGCCAGATCAGACTTCGGTGAGACAAGCCCTGCTCCGGAAATACACTGTTTTCTCCCTCTTGTTTCGTCCCCTCGACACCCCTCAGCATACCCCACCCTGCGTCCACCCTCATTCCTCCCACCCAGTCCACACCCTTCGTTTCTCGCCGCCCATACCCATACCCTCTTGCTCAAACTGCAGCCTGTCCTCCCAGGCTTCCGCCTTCGTCGTCTTCCTCCGCTGTCTCCTGTTTAGGCCAATCCATTCCCCGCCTCTCATTTCCCCCAGACTTTCGCCTCGATTCCCTCTTTTCCTGTCGTCTGGAACCCTCCCGCCCTTTCTCATTTCTTTCCTTCCTGGAGCCTCCCATGCCCTAATCCCATCCTCTTTCCCCATATCGCTGTAGGGTCCTGCCCTCCAGAGGAGCAGCCTCGAGGCTGGTGGTTTTCAGAGCAGAAGGCGGACGTTTTCTCCCCATTGGAAGAGCCCGCCGTATGCAGGGGCCTGGAGGAATCCCTGGGGATGGTGGCACAGGCACTCAACAGGCTGGGGCCTTTTGACGGCCTTCTTGGTTTCAGCCAAGGGGCTGCGCTAGCAGCCTTTGTATGTGCCCTGGGCCAGGCAGGCGATCCCCGCTTCCCCTTGCCACGGTTTATCATCTTGGTATCTGGTTTCTGTCCCCGGGGCCTTGGGTTCAAGGAATCCATCCTGCAAAGGCCCTTGTCATTGCCTTCACTGCATGTTTTCGGGGACACTGACAAAGTCATCCCCTCTCAGGAGAGTATGCAATTGGCCAGCCGATTCCCCGGAGCCATTACCCTCACCCACTCTGGTGGCCACTTCATTCCAGCAGCTGCATCCCAGCGTCAGGCCTACCTCAAGTTCTTGGACCAGTTTGCAGAGTGAAAGATCAAGAAATGTCTCTGCTCCTACATCCAGCTCCTCTTGGGGTAGCCTCCGTCATCTGTGCCCTCCCAGGGCCCTCCACTGCTGTGAGTGCGCCTCACCAGGACCAGTTAAGAGACAACTATCAATTCTTGAGACCCAAATTATATGGGCCCTGCCTTGTATTGAAGAAAAGGGGAGCACAAGGCCTTAATGGACATTGACTTGTGAACCTCAAACATGAAAATGATTGGAGAGCCCTGGATTAGGAGGGTGACCTGGGGAAGACAGAGGCTGGCACCATGGTGACTGCCACATAATAAAGTGGTGATTTGGATTTTGAGCATCTTTTTCCTAGTACACACACACAAAATTTTATAATGGAAGTCGGTTTCTTGGCCATCTACATGGTCTTATGGGCAGCACCAAGCAGGGAGATGTTTCCAGTTGTGAGTCCCAGGACAAGCTCGTGCATGGGTGCACATACTGACAGGTTATTGGTGGAAGTTTGAAGGCCCAAACTGAAGGGAAGGAGGCCTCAGTGGCACAATCAGGGAGGAATATACATCTGAGAAGTTTTGGGAAGACATCACCTGCAAGGCTGCCTGAACCACAGTAGCAGTTCAGTCTTCTCTACCCAGATCACCGAGAGTTGTGTGCTGGTCTTCTCTCAAAACCTGGCTGTGTTCTCTGCTTCTCTCTAAGTGCTCTAACCTCGCTGAACTATGAGCTTGAAGGGTGGTTGATGCCAGACCTTGGGTGGAGGCCAGAGACAGTACAGAATAAACAGCCTCTTCCTAAATTGATCCCATCTTCAGGGTTTCTGAGATTGATGCCATTCTTTAGTGACTACAGCCAAGGCCTAAGCAATCCAGCTGGTTTTCTCTTTGGGGAGTATAGTTAGTTGTTCTTGGATACTTTGAGGATTGTTGAGTTTTTTTTTTTTTTTTTTTTTTTTTTTTTTTGAGACAGGCTCACTCTGTCACCCAGGCTGGGGAGCAGTGGCCAAGATCCTGGCCCACTGCAACCTTGACCTCCTGAGTTCACGCAATTCTGTCTCAGCCTCCTGAGTAGCTGGCATTACAGGCATGTGCCACCATGCCTGGCTAATTTCTATATTTTTTTGTAGAGAGAGGGTTTTGCCATGTTGCCCAGGCTGATCTCAAACTCTTTAGCTCAAACAATCCACCTGCCTCAGCCTCCCAAAGTGCTAGAATTATAGGCCTGAGCCACTACACCTAGCTAGGATTGCCCACTCTTTCTTCTCTTTACTTTTTTTTTTTTTTTTTTTTTCTTTTTGCAGACGGCAGTCTTGCTCTGCCCCACCAGGCTGGAGTGCAGGGCCGATCTCAGCTCAGCTCCCACTGCAAGCTCGCTCCCGGGTTGTACGCCATTTCTCCTGCCTCAGCCTTCCCGAGTAGCTGGGACTACAGGCGCCCAGCCTCGTCGCGCCGCTATTTTTTGTATTTTTAAGTAGAGACAGGGTTTCACCCGTATTAGCCAGGGATGGTCTCGATCTCCTCGACCAAAAAAACAAAGTGATCCCGCACCGCTCGCCTCCCAAAGTGCTGGGATTACAGGCTTGAGCCACCGCGCCCGGGCCCCCTCTTTAAAGACAAGTCTGGGCTGGGCACGGTGGCTCATGCCTTAATCCCAGCACTTTGGGAGGCCGAGCGAGGCGGGGCGAATCCACAAGATCAGGAGATACGAGACCATCCTGGCTAACGGTGGTGAAACCCCGTCTCTACTAAAAATACAAAAATTAGCCGGCGTGGTGGTGGGCGGCTGTAGGTCCCAGCCACTTCGGGAGGCTGAGGCAGAGAATGCTCGAACCCGGGAGGCGCAGAGCTTTGCAGTGAGCCCGAGATTGTGCCACTGGCACTCAGCCTGGGCCGACAGAGAGAGACTCCATCTGAAAATAAACATACAAGACAAGGTGCTGATGACTCTATACCAGGCTGGAGTGGCAGTGGCCACCGTCTTGATGGCCTCCGCCTCCTGGGCTGAAGCATCCATCCTCCCACCCTCAGCCTCCCAAGGTAGCTGGGGCTGCAGGTGCACGATCACCATGCCTGGCTAACTTTTTGGTATTTTGTGTAGAGAAGGGG
Organism: Rhinopithecus bieti; assembly: GCF_001698545.2. Classification (NCBI taxonomy): domain Eukaryota; kingdom Metazoa; phylum Chordata; class Mammalia; order Primates; family Cercopithecidae; genus Rhinopithecus; species Rhinopithecus bieti. The sequence goes on from NW_016803136.1 coordinate 1,868,474, forward strand.
TTTCACCATCCTGCTGTGTGAGTGGTCTCCAACTTGTGAGCTCAAGCAATCCCACCTGTCCCAGCCTCCCAAACGTGCTGGAGATTAGAGGCGTGAGCCACCTCACCTGGCCAGTTGCCCACTCGTCAACGATTTGCCAGTCCCATCCGTCCAGTGCTCACCCTGGACAGCCACCCCTCCCTCCCCCCCCCGACTCTGTTTTCTGCTTCCCTGCCTTTGCAAGACAAGAAGTCCTGTTTTTTTCTCGGAAGATCACACAACTCCTGTTTAAGCCCCCAGGCCCTCGTTGCAGGGAGCCTAAGCACACTGAGCGGGAATTGTGGTCAGGGACACAGTACACAATACTCCAGCCCCCATTTTTCTGACAACCAGACCGATATCCCTTAGGGTTAGCCGAAAGTTCCAGGTTCCTCACTACGAGAGTAGCGTCCAAAATTAAAACCAAACCACAACCAAACCAGGATTATCCCCCAAGCGGACCCAAGTTACTGGGTGGTGGAACAAGTGTGTGGTGGGGAGGGGTGGGAGGTTGGTTCTCCCTTGCTGCCGTTGGCTTCTGCCTTGCCTGTTTTAAGGAAAACTTCTCCTTCAGGCAAAATGGAGACTTTGGGGATCCATTGATTACACCAGACTGAGTATCGCGACCCATTTGAATTTTAGAAAAACTTCTTGATTTAAAGTTTCAGAAATTGCACAGAAAAAATCCAGATTTCTGGCTCTCTGGAAATGATAGATTGCAGTTCAGGGCTCCCATTTATCCTCATGGCAGTCAGAGGCTGCCCCCTTTGGGCACAGTCCCAAGAGGTGAACATGACTTGCACTACCCCAGCTGCTTGGGATTATTGAGGATGAAAGTAGCGGAGGGGAGAAAGTATTGGGGAGTGAATTTTAAGCAAGGCTTAACATTAGAGAGTGGGTGGGGCACAGCCAGCAGTAGTAGGTGGAGCAAAGGGCTCCTGGTCGGGTGAGGATTCCTCCTGAGAACCATAGTGTCCCAAGCTAGAGGTGAAAAAATGGCGTCCACTATCTCTCACAAGTGGAACAGGTCACTCCCATCATGCGTCCAGGGCAAGAGAGACTCTTAGGGGTTGTGCCCTCTCCCCACCCTCAATGCACAGAGTCTGTGTACAATTTACATCCAGTCATTTGTTAAAACTGAACTTTCTGGCCCTGCGCGGTGCGTTCATGCCTGTGATGCCATGCACCTGGAGGCCGAGGTGGGCGGATCACCCTGAGGTCGGGAAGTTTGAGGCCAAGCCAGATTAACCAGAAAAACTCTGTTCATCCTTGCTAAAAAATTAGCTGGGCATGGTGGCGCATGCCTGTAATCCCAGCGATCTCCGGGAGGCTGAGGCAGGAGAATCGCATTGAACCTGGGAGGCAACAGGTGCAGTAAGCCAAGATGGCGCTGTTGCACTCCAGCTCTGGGCCCAACAAGAGCAAAAACTCCGTCTCAAAAAATAAAAATAAAAAATAACGTAACTGGGTGTGGTGGCATGCAGACCTGTAATCCTAGCTACTGGGACCTTGAGGTGGGAAGAATCGCTTGGAGCCGGGAGGTGGAGGTTGCGTGAGCCCGACACTGTGCCACTGCACTACCAGCTCTGGGTGGCACAGCAGGGAGACTGCCGTCTCCAAAAAAAAAAACCAACTTCAATTATGTGGCCAACCCAAGATGTACTCAGCCAGATCACTGGGACCCCAGGAATCCTGCCTTTTGGCAGATCCTGCCCCCCATCATATCCCAAGCAGGGTAAATTTGAAAAACCACTGCCTTACGGGGTTTGAAGAAAAGTCTCGCTGAGGTGTGTTTATTTGAAAAAACCCCTAGTGTGAGTCTCATGCAACCCACCAGGGAGCGGGAGCAAGCTCCCCAGAAAGAATCATCTGGTTAAACATTTTCCAGTTTACTAAGCCAAAGGAAAATTAGGTCCGAAGGAATAGAAATAGGAATTGCATTCATTCATTCATTCATTCGTTCATGTCAGAGACGTGAGTACCTCGCTCTGTCACCCAGGGCTGGAGTGAGTGGTAAGTCTCCGCTCTCTGCGGCCTCCACCTTTTTTTCTCCTTTATTCGAGTGATTCTCTCTTCTGCCTCCATGTCTCCCGAGTACTGGGACTACAGTGTATTTGGCTCTTACTCTACTCTCTATGTTATCATCACCACGCCCAGCTAATTTTTTTGCATTTAGTAATATGTTATAATGTATATTCTATATATATTATAGCATAATTTTAGTGATGTATCGGTTTGTGTTTTCGCTTCATGTCGTTGCTCAGTTGTTCTGGGTCTCGAACTTCCTTGATTTCTCTAAGTGATCGTGCTTCCACCTCAGCCTCCAAAGTGTTCGGGATTACAGGCGTCAAGCCACTGCCGCCCGGGCCAGAATAGCCATTTATTGAGTAATAACGTATACGGCAGACCATTGTAATGTAAGCCCGAAGAGCTTAATGTTGCCTAATTTAAGGACCAGAGGTTGCGAGAGTTGCCTCCATGGTGCCTGGTAATCCCAGCACTTTGCGGAGGCTGACGCATGAGGACTCAGTTGAGCCCAGGAGTTCAGAGACAGCCTTGAACACAGTAAGACTCCCTCATTCTTACCAAATAATTTAAAAAGTTAGCTGGGTGTGGTGGCATGGACCTTTGGTCCCCACGCTACTCAGAGGAGGCTCAGGTGGGAGGATCACTTCGAGCCCAGGAGGTTTGAGGCTGTCAGTAAGGCTGTGATGTGTGCCACTGTATTTCCAGCCTGGAGACAGAGCTAGAATAGACCTGTCCTCCAAAAGAAAAACAGAAAAAAAAAAAAAAAAAACTACAAAATGGGCTGGGGGGGGTGGCCACACACCTGATAGTCCCTAACTACTCACAGGATGCATGAGACAAAGAATAATTGCCTTGAACCTGGGAGGCGGTAGGTTTGGCAGTCGAGCCAGATCATGCCACTGCACTTCAGCCTGGGCAGACAGAGCAAGACGCGCGTCTCCAGAAAAAAAAAAAAAAAAAAAAAAAAAAAAAAAAAATATATAATATATATATAGTATAGACTACTATATATTAGGCTTATATATATATATATAGCTTAAACCTCACAACTTCATGTTTAATCTCACAGCTTCACGAGGTAGGTACCATTAGTATTGTTATTTGAGACGGCGTGTCACTCAGCCACCCAGGCTGGAGTTCAGTGGTGCGATCTCGGCTCACTGCAACCTCCGCCTCCCAGGTTCAAGTGATTCTAGTGCCTCAGCCTCCTGAGTAGCTGGAATTACTGGCAAGCACCACCATGGCTGGCTAATTTTTTGTGTTTTTAGTAGAGACAGAGTTTGACTATGTTGGCCAGGCTGGAGTATTATTATTATTTTAAGACAGGGTCTACCTCTGTCACCGGGTGCAGGATCATGGCTCACTGCAGCCTCAACCTCTTGGGCTCAAGTGATCCTCCCGCCTCAGCCTCCTGAGTAGCTTAGCTGAGACTACAGGTGCCACCTATCACACTGGCTTTTTTTTTTGTTCTTTTTAAGAGATGGGGTTTCGGCCGGGCACGGTGGCTCAAGCCTGTAATCCCAGCAATTTGGGAGGCCGAGACGGGCGGATCACGAGGTCAGGAGATCGAGACCATCCTGGCTAACACGGTGAAACCCCGTCTCTACTAAAAACTGCAAAAAAAAAAAAAAAAAAACTAGCCGGGCGAGGTGGCGGGGCCTGTAGTCCCAGCTACCCGGGAGGCTGAGGTAGGAGAATGGCGTGAACCCGGGAGGCGGAGCTTGCAGTGAGCTGAGATCCGGCCACAGCACTCCAGCCTGGGTGACAGAGCGAGATCCTGTCTCAAAAAAAAAAAAAAAAAAAAGAGATGGGGTTTCACTATGTTGCCCAGGCTGGTCTCGAACTCCTGGGCTCAGGCAGTCCTCCAGCCTCGGCCCACCCCCGCAAAATGGTGTGATTACAGGCATGAGCCATGTCTCCCAGCCCTAAAGATTTTTTTTTTTTTTTTTGTTTTGGACAGGGTCTCACTCTGTCATCCAGGCTGGAGTACAGTGGCACAATCACGGCTTGCTGCAGCCTCGACCTCCCAGCCTCAAGCAATCCTCCCACCTCAACTTCCCAAGTAGCTGGGACTACAGGTGTGCACAACTAATTTTCTTTTTTTTTTTCTTCTTTCCTTTATTTCTTTTTTGTAGAGATAGGGGTTGCATTGTATTGCCCAGGCTCCTCTGGAACTCCTGGGCTCAAGTAATCCTCCCACTTCTGCCTCCCAAAGTGCTGGGATTACAGGCCTGAGCCACCATGCCCGGCCCCTAAATGATTTCTAAGATGCTAAACAACCCTGACATTGTACGGTCAATCCTCTGGTTCTTTCCCCTCTGACCACACTGACCTCTTCTCAGAACATCCCAACCATTTCTCTTTTCTACCTCTGATTCCACCTTGAATTCCTAAAGCTTTTAGGAAAGAGAGCCCCCTTAGCAAGGAACCCCCTCAAAAGCCCCAGGCCCAGAGTGAACCCAGGAGGCAGAGCTTGCAGTGAGCCGAGATAGTGCCACTGCACTCCAGCCTGGGTGACAGAGTGAGACCGTCTCAGAAGAAAAAAGAAAATATGTATAACATATATAATATAGATTATACATATATTAGACAATAAATATAGCCTAAAGCTCAAGGTGTACCCCCCGCATCCCGTTCATTCTGCCTAAGTGCCCAGAGCTCGGGTCCCCTCCTAACACCACCCCCTCACAAACATGTAGTAGCCTAACGGAATACTTAAGATCAAAATAACTTTCTGCTGTTTTCGGCTTTTTACTTACATGATCCTATTTAATCCTCACAATGCACCTGCCGAGGAGAAGCGATTATTATCCCTTTTTGCAGAAAGCTCGGAAACAGAACATGGCCCCTTAAATAACCACCAGCTGCTGATGGTGCCAGGTTGAACCTCCGGCTTCCCAGAGCACTACATCCAGCAGTACACTGCAGTCCACCCACTGACATCCACTGGAACCCAGAAGCAAGTGCGTTTTAATCTGCAAGACCTCGGGGCCCTGGGGAGGTGGGATGGCTAGCACGTGGGTGTTGATTAGCTGGAAAACCGGCACCGAGTGTCTTAGAAATCCTGCACAAAGGCGCGGGGTGGGGAGTGAAGCGGGGGGAGTGGGGCGTGAGACGTTAAGAAAAATTGGATTAACGTGTGGTGGGCTGGGTTGCATTAACCATTCCCAACACTATCTCTGGGCAAGTCTCACACCTGATATTCAATAGACATCCCCTGCAGTGGGTGATGTTGGCAGTGGCAGGCAACACACACAATATTTTTAGAGGTCCTTGTTCACACTACACCTGCACCAGAGGACTTCAACCCTGTGGTATTCACTCCTCTTTAGGGCTAATTTGAGAAACTGTCTCAAATTGGAATCCAACACCTAAAGACAGGCTGAGGTGGGCATGCTGATCTGTTGAGACGCTTCGGGGACCAGGTTAACTTTACAAACGCACTGGCTTCCAGAGGGCTGGGGACCCTTCTTATCCTCCTAGCTCAGAGGGAAAAGGGGGGTGGAGGGAGGAGAGGCTGTGGCTCTATCAGGAAAGGGATTCAAGGGTTTAATTTACTCTTCGCCCAACGCCCACTTCAGCTGGGAGTTCCTGGAAGAACGGGGCTGTGGAGGTTTTCAGAAAACTCCTCCCTCTACTGTCTTCAGGTCCCAGGAGACAAACCTTGTTCCAAGCCTCCTGGTCCCAGTGGCTTCCCTCCCGCCGAAATCGAAAGAACCCGAGTCCCAGCCCGACCCCTTCTCTCGCCGAGCCCTGGATGGGATACCTTGTGCGGGAGGACAGCACGGCCTCAGTCGGGCCGCCAGACGCACTCCGCAGGCCGCGCGCGCGCTCGAGCCTCGGTGGACTCAGCTGCCGGCCCCGGGAGGCCGCCACCCCGCGCAGCACCTCCTGCCACCCGCGCGGGCACGTGGGATCTTTGGACTCGCTGCCCCCGGCCTCCTCCTGCTCCGGCGTCCCCCGCCCGCGGCTCGGCGCGGCGTGGCGCGGCGTGGGGCGTGCTGCGGGGCGACCATGGCTGCTAGACTGTTACCTCCGCTCCCACAGTAACAATCGAAAGCACGGTGCCCTGGAGACGGCGGGGGCGGGGCCGCGGACAGCGCCAGCGGGGTCGGGGCTGACGTCAGCGGCCGCGGTGGCCGGCGGCGCAGTGGGAGCTGAGGGTGAGCGCCCTGCCGTGGGCGCCCGCCCTCGCAGTCCTAGACCCGGACGGGGCGGCCCGACGCGGCGCCTGCGTTGATCAGCACCGCGGACAGCGGGGGGCGGGCAGCGGGCCGGAGGCGGGCCCTGAGGGACGACGGGGCTGGGGTCCGGGGCGCGGGCGCGGCCGGGCCGCGGTCCTGGGCGGGGCCAGGCGTCGGTGGCCGTTGACTGGAGACTGTTACTGAGGGCGGCCCGGGCAGTAAGCAGTCTAAAGCCAAGGTGCCCTGACGCGCTGTCCGGGCGGGGTTGCCCCGGTCCCCCGGTTGGGGGCGCTGCTCTCCGCCCTCCCCGTTCTCCGCTGTCCCGCCCGGCGCTGGCCAGGCACGCGGCCCCTGACGTCAGAGGGCCGTGACGTCAAAGATGTCCCAGAGGGGGCACTCGGCGGGGGCGGGGCCGGGGCGGGCCTGCCGAGGCCCGCCCCCCGGTCCTGAGAGGACAGCTCCGCTCGCAGGAGGCGGGAAGCCGTGGGCGCCACGGGGACCCGCTGGACGGGACGGCCGGGGAGGGGCGCCCGGCGCCATGCGGGGCGGGTGTCCAGGAGGGCGAGGGGCGGGGTGGCGTCCGTCTGTCGCCTGCACCCCGCTCAGCCGGCCTGGGCAGCGAGGCTGAGTCACCGCGCCGCAGGGAGGGAGAGGAGGGGCGCGTCTCCTGGGGCGCCAGCACCTTCGCCCCACTTTCCTGGCGAGGATTGGCGCAGGAAGCCCAAGAAAGCCGGGGGTCCTCCGAGGGTCGGTCCTCCACTCGATGCTCCTCCGAAGTGCTGGTCTCCATCGGGCGCCGGCAAGGTGCTGCGCCGGGCTCGTGGTCGTCTCTGGCCCCGGCTTCCACAGCCGGCGAGGACCCCGGTGCCCCCCGGCCGCCCCCGCCCCCACCCCGGAGGCCGCCCACCGCGCCTGTCCCGTCCCTTCCTCGCCTTCCCGTCCATGTCCGCACATCTGTCCCTCCGCGGCCGGTCCGTCCCGCTTACCTGGCGGGCCGCGTCGCCACTGCCCGGTCGCCTCCCGCAGCTTGGCCAGCGCGGCGGCTTTTATAGGCGCGCGTAGTACTCGTGCGGCGGCTCATTCATGCGGCCGCGGCTCCTACACACTGACGCGCTGCCGACGTCAGCGGGGAATTTAGGAAATGGGAAAAGGGGCTATTTATAGTGGCGAGGCGGGGGGTGGGGACCGAGGCGACCGGGAGGGGAGGAAGGGGCGCGGAAGCAGCGGCGGGGTGGGGGGAGCCGCGCCCCTGCCCCGCTGACAAAGGGTTAATTTTCCGGAACCGCGGGCCAGGGTGCCGGGGAGGCGGCGCTGGGGGGCGCGGCGGGCCCTTCGTGCTTATTCACGCTCTCCTTCCGGAGCCCCGCGGCTCCTGGGGGGTCTTCACCTGGCAGCCCCTTCCCCCTCCTCAGTTCCTGGACCTGAGGGCTCTGCCGTCACACCCCGCAAGGCCACTGCGGTGTCGCCACCCTCTCGTCCTGCGGGGTGTGCAGGAGAGGAAGCTGGATTCCCTTGGGAGCCTGGGGCGCCGCTAGGGCTGTGGCATCGGGGGCCAGGAGAAGAGTAGAGGAGCCCAAGGTAGCCCAGGAGTCTTTAGCGGAGGAGCCTGGGCCTGGGAGGGAAGGCCCAGCGGGGGTTCAGGTACCACCCAGGAACTGGAGACCCTAGGGAAGGCAGAGAAGTTGGGGAAGGTGGGCCAACTTCCCCAGAAATGATGAGCAAAGGGATCCTCTATGAGGGAGCTGGGGGAACGCGCCAGAGGTAGGAGTGAGAGAAATGGGCAGCCTCAGCAAGAGAGAGAGGAAAGGCTGTCAGTGCCACGGTCCAGAGCCTGGCAGCCAGGACCCACCTTCGGACCATCTGTGGCACGATGGACGCTCCCAGAGCTCATGTTAGGGTGATAGAAAGTGGAGGAGACCAGCACTTTGGCCAAGAGGGGCCCCCAGGGGATGAGAAGGACCGTTTCCTGGAGGAGTTAGTGTTCCTGGATGCCAGAATTGTCAGGGAGAGCCCATGACTTGTGGGGCAGTTCCCCTGGTTAGGAGCAGGGAAATGCATGGTCCTGGCCCAGCCTGGCTCCATCGAGATGGAGGAAGGGTCTAAATGGGAGGAGAGTGTTCAGACGAGGAGCTGGACCAGGATGGGAAGGGCTGTGCATGGCATGGCCGGAAGAGCGGGCAGGGAGAGAAGGGTGGAGGAATTAAGTCCACGGGAGGGCAAGGAGGTCTTCTCACTGCCTGGGCTGGGGCAGGACTGTGAGACCCTCCCTTACAGATGCAATTAGGGCTTGAGGATGGGGGATAGGGGTAGTAAGATAACTTGGGGAGCTGAAGAATAAAGACTGTGGGTACGGCAGACCCCCGTGGCAGGTTAGCAATGCACAGTACATGGGACGGAGGGGCTCTTTGGAAGTAGGGGGGATCTGACTCTATCAAAAGGAAAAAAGATAAAAGAGATGGGGTCAGAGAGGCCCTGCATAGTCTGGATTTAGCCTCCTAGAGCTCCCGTTTTCTTGCCGCTAGCCTTTGTCCCAGGGGTTCCATTATTCACAAATGCCTTCCTGCACGGTGGGAGAACTCCTATTCATCCGTCAAAGCCCAGCTCTAGGAGCCCTTCTGAGGAGCCTCCCCACCTCCCCTCAGCACTCCGTAACTTCCGTAACTTCCACCTCAGGCCGCAGCACGTCCCTCGGCCAAGATGTTGGGGTCCGCCTTCCCTAGAGACCGGCAGCTCCGGAGGCCTCCGTTTTCCTCTTTGGGACCTCACTGCTTCTAAAGTGAGGATGCTATGAGGAGACATGGGAGAGGGCGTGGGTAAGATGGATCCAGAACATGGGGCGGACTCAGGCAGCGGCGGGAATCAGGCGGACTTGTTTGGACCAAAGCCTCTACCAGGCACCGAAGCCGTGAAGTCGCCTGCGCTGCAAAGGGAGCCTCCGGGGGGCGCCCGAGACCTTGGTGTCGCTCGGGGGCCGCTGGTAGCCGCGCCCGCTGCCCCTCTCCCGGTGACTCAGCCGGTACCTCTGGCGGGGCCATGGGGGCCAGAGGACAGCGCGGGGGGCGGCGAGCACGGTTGCTAAGCTCTCCAAGGCCTCAGAGGGACGGGATTCGGGCGCACCTCATCGGTTGCCATGGTAACGCTGCGCCCCAGCCCCTCGCGCTCCGCGGCGGAGGGAGGCACAGCCAATCGGAAGCAGCGGAGTTCTCGGGGACCCCCCCCTTCCACGCCGCGTGTGGGCGGGGGTCAGGAGGTGCGGGGCGGAGGCGGAGCGTGGGCCGCGGAGATCCGGCGTTCGCAGGAGGCTTGGTGCGCGGCGAGGCCGCACGGGGCCACTTCCGGAATAGTAGTGCGCGCAGCGGCGCACCATTCGGGGTCCCCTTCCTCCCAGAAGAGACGTCACCCATACAAACCTGACCTTCACGTGGGGTGCGGGGCCTTGCAGGGTCCCAGCCGCAGGCGCCCCTGTTGTTTCCTTCGAGCTGGTGGGTTGGAGAAAAAGTTCACGTGGGATTCTTCAAAACGGCGTACACGGGGATTCTAGGGCCCCGGGGTTACTTCTGCGGACCCCCGGAGGCGCTGTCCAGCCATTTCCAGTCGCCCTGATGACTCGTCGTGGGTTCCTTTAGGAGCCCCGAAAGTTGAGGGCGGGCTGTGTGGGTAACACCTGTGCCCAGGTTCCCGGAGGGCACTAGGTGGCTGCCCCTGGAGTATCCCAGAGCGCCAGGGCTGCGGGAAGGGGCGGGTGTGCGTCTGGAAACGTGCGCGCCTGCTAGTACCAGTGCCTGGAGAGGGCTGGGGACAAACCGGTTTATGCCGCGCACACCGAATCCATGCGCCTGAGTGAGGGTGGGTGTGTTGGGGAGTGCGTCCAAGTGGACAGTGCCGTACAGTAATGTCTACGGAGAGTTCCAGGAGAGCTTGGCTACTCCTGCCCAGGATAACCTCTCCCCCACTACCCGAGTCCGGTGTCTGCAAGCAGGACTCTTCCGAATTGGGGCTGTGAGCCTAGAAATACGTACACGGGAGCGCTCAGCTGAAAGCTCCAGGGTTTCCGGGGCTCGCGTGTCCGGGGTCGGGATCCCTGGTGGGTACAGGTGGGAGGGCGAACCTGTGGATAGGGTGGGCCCCTCCCCGCCGGCTCAGCATCTGTGCGCCTCCAGCTCAGGTGCGCGGGAGGAAGACAGCGGCCTGCCCCGCAGAGCCCTGCGCGCCCGCGAGGTGGCGCTATAGCCGCAGCAGCGCCCGCCGGCCCGGGCCGCTCCAGATAAGAGTGTGCGGAAAGCGCGGCGGGGCTGAGACGCGACCAGGACGCGGGGAGGACGGACCAGCAGGACAGACCGACCGGGGGCCCGGCGGGCGGAGGGCAGCGCAGCCACGTCCCCCCTGGATCCGCCGGCAGCCGGGCCCGGGGCTTTCGACATGCCCCCCAGGTGGGTCCTCGAGCCGGGGACCGGGAGGGACGGGGGGCCCGGGACAGCCCCGTCCTCGTGCGTCGGCCGCCTCGGGCGCATCCTCTGGCGCGGGTGCCCCATCGCGGCTGGCGGCTGGCGTTCAGGGCTCCGGGTGTCGTCCCTGTCGGACTCAGGACCGCCGGGCCGCGACTCCGCGCCGGGTTCACGGCGGGGTCAGCGGCCCCGGGGCCAGCTCTGCCCGCACATGGGCTGGAGAGGCGAGGGGAAGGGAAGGGAAGGGAAGGGGAGCTGGCGGGCGGGGCTGGCAGGGGCGCTGCCTGGCACAGCTCGGGGCCTGGCAGCGGCGGGTGGGGCATCGGCTAAGAGCTGCCACCGCCGCGGGGAGGGGAGCCCGGCCCTCCAGGGCCGCAGGTAACGGGCCGCGGGGCCCCGCGGGCCAGAAGGGGAACGGGGTCGGGCGGGCGAGCAGCGGGCAGGGGAGCTCAGGGCTCGGCTCCGGGCTCTGCCGCCGGATTTGGGGGCCGCGAGGAAGAGCTGCGAGCCGAGGGCCTGGGGCCGGCGCACTCCTCCCGCCCTGTCTGCAGTTGGAAAACTTTTCCCCAAGTTTGGGGCGGCGGAGTTCCGGGGGAGAAGGGGCCGGGGGAGCCGCGGAGGGAGGCGCCGGGCCCGCGCGTGTAGGGCCCAGGCCGAGGCCGGGATGCGGGTGGGGCGCAGGCCCGGGTCAGGGCCGCAGCCGGCTGTGCGCCGTGCCCG
>NW_016803136.1:1881493-1947640 GCF_001698545.2 Rhinopithecus bieti
CCTGCAGATCCCCGACCTCGTGGCGCTGTGCAAGAAGCGCCTCAAGCGCCACGGCAAGTACTGCCACCTGCGGGGCGGCGGCGGCGGCGGCGGCGGCTACGCGCCCTACGGTCGGCCGGGACGGGGCCTGCGGGCCGCCACGCCGGTCATCCAGGCCTGCTACCCGTCCCCGGCCGGGCCTCCGCCGCCGTCTGCCGCGGAGCCGCCCTCGGGCCCCGAGGCCGGGGTCAACACGCACTGCGCCGAGCTGTACGCCTCGGGACCCGGCCCGGCCGCCGCACTCTGTGCCTCCGAGCGCCGCTGCTCCCCTCTTTGTGGCCTGGACCTGTCCAAGAAGAGCCCCCCGGGCTCCGCGGCGCCAGAGCGGCCGCTGGTTGAGCGCGAGCTGCCCCCGCGCCCGGACAGCCCTCCCAGCGCCGGCCCCGCCGCCTACAAGGAGCCGCCGCTCGCCCTGCCGTCCCTGCCGCCGCTGCCCTTCCAGAAGCTGGAGGAGGCCGCACCGCCTTCCGACCCGTTTCGCGGCGGCAGCGGCAGCCCGGGACCCGAGCCCCCCGGCCGCCCCGACGGGCCTAGTCTCCTCTATCGCTGGATGAAGCACGAGCCGGGCCTGGGTAGCTATGGCGACGAGCTGGGCAGGGAGCGAGGCTCCCCCAGCGAGCGCTGCGAAGAGCGTGGTGGGGACGCGGCCATCTCGCCCGGGGGGCCCCCGCTCGGCCTGGCGCCGCCGCCGCGCTACCCTGGCAGCCTGGACGGGCCCGGCGCAGGCGGCGACGGCGACGACTACAAGAGCAGCAGCGAGGAGACCGGCAGCAGCGAGGACCCCAGCCCGCCCGGCGGCCACCTGGAGGGCTACCCGTGCCCGCACCTGGCCTATGGCGAACCCGAGAGCTTCGGTGACAACCTGTACGTGTGCATCCCGTGCGGCAAGGGCTTCCCCAGCTCTGAGCAGCTGAACGCGCACGTGGAGGCTCACGTGGAGGAGGAGGAAGCGCTGTACGGCAGGGCCGAGGCGGCCGAAGTGGCCGCTGGGGCTGCCGGCCTAGGGCCCCCTTTTGGAGGCGGCGGGGACAAGGTGGCCGGGACACCGGGTGGCCTGGGAGAGCTGCTGCGGCCTTACCGCTGCGCGTCGTGCGACAAGAGCTACAAGGACCCGGCCACGCTGCGGCAGCACGAGAAGACGCACTGGCTGACCCGGCCTTACCCGTGCACCATCTGCGGGAAGAAGTTCACGCAGCGTGGGACCATGACGCGCCACATGCGCAGTCACCTGGGCCTCAAGCCCTTCGCGTGCGACGCGTGCGGCATGCGGTTCACGCGCCAGTACCGCCTCACCGAGCACATGCGCATCCACTCGGGCGAGAAGCCCTACGAGTGTCAGGTGTGCGGCGGCAAGTTCGCACAGCAACGCAACCTCATCAGCCACATGAAGATGCACGCCGTGGGGGGCGCGGCCGGCGCGGCCGGGGCGCTGGCGGGCTTGGGGGGGCTCCCCGGCGTCCCCGGCCCCGACGGCAAGGGCAAGCTCGACTTCCCCGAGGGCGTCTTTGCTGTGGCCCGCCTCACGGCCGAGCAGCTGAGCCTAAAGCAGCAGGACAAGGCAGCCGCGGCCGAGCTGCTGGCGCAGACCACGCACTTCCTGCACGACCCCAAGGTGGCGCTGGAGAGCCTCTACCCGCTGGCCAAGTTCACGGCCGAGCTGGGCCTCAGCCCCGACAAGGCCGCCGAGGTGCTGAGCCAGGGCGCTCACCTGGCGGCCGGGCCCGACGGCCGGACCATCGACCGTTTCTCTCCCACCTAGAGCGCCCCTCGCCAGCCCGCTCTGTCGCTGCTGCGCGGCCCTGGCCCGCACCCCAGGGAGCGGTGGGGGCGGCGCGCAGGTCAGCCGTGCCCGGGACAACTGCAGCGTCGCCGCGGTGGCGGCTCCACCTCTCGGCGGCCTCACCTGGCCTCACTGCTTCGTGCCTTAGCTCGGGGGTCGGGGGAAAACCCCGGGACGGGGTGGGAAGGGGTAAGGGAAATTTATATTTTTGATATCAGCTTTGACCAAAGGAGACCCCAGGCCCCTCCCCGCCTCTTCCTGTGGTTCGTCGGCCCCCTCCCCCGGCTCCGCGCTGCTCTTAGAGGGGGAGGGGTGTCACTGTCGGGGCACTCCTAGCCCTACCTCCGGCCCTTGCGACCACACCCATTCTCACTGTGAATCTCCCCGCTGGGGTCGGAGCATCGGGCAGAGTTGGGGAGTGGGAAGGGGACTGAGCCGGCCGGAGGGCCCCCCGCACCCCCACTCCCACTCACCCCGGGACTGATAATGTGAAGTTCCTCATTTTGCACAAGTGGCACTAGCCCCAGGGCCAACCCTTCCTTCCTCAACCACCAAGGGCGGGGAGTTCTGGAGTCAAGAGGGCGAAGAGCCCTGGCCTGCCAGGTCTCCCACTCCCGCGGTGCCCCACTTCCCTTCCCTTCCCTTGGGCCCCGGACCATATTTATTGCATGCGCCCCGGCGGCCCCGCCATCCCGAGCCCAGGTTGGGCTGGGCTGGAACGCGGTCTCTTTAGCTCCCTCCTCTTCGTTTGTATAATTTCCTACCTTGTACACAGGCTCTTCCAGAGCCGCTTCCATTTTCTATACTCGAACCAAACAGCAATAAAGCAGTAACCAAGGACCCCGACCCCGCTGCTCTCTTCTGCCTCTGCACAAGGACCTGGATGGGCTGCGCCCGCTGGGTGGAGGGGCCAGAAAGGGCCGCCCTCAATACAGGTGCAGAGGCTTGGACCTGCCTCCCTCCCCAGTCCCAGAAACAGATCAGTGAGAGGTCAGGTATGTTTCATAACTAAAAATTTATTAAGGAAACAAAACCAGTGCCGCAAACGGGACAGAAAGGAGAGATGGGTCTCCCTCCCAACCACCCAGTCATCGGCCTTCCAGCTGGGAAGAGAATCTTAAAGGAGAGGCCGGGGACCCTGTACTCCAAAGAGCCCAGTCTTCTAAGACTCTAGGGGACTCCTAACCCCAAACTATTGGCCTTGGCTCCCCTGCACGGGACCCCATTGCTTCTGGCATAGTCCTAGGCCTCAGGGAGGGCAGAGCTGTGCAGTCAGGCCATGGGCTCTGGGGTATCCCCCACTGGTCCCATTCAGATTTGCCCCTGGCTCCACCTAAAACCCTGTCTTCCCCTAAGTCGTCCTCATCTCTGGCCCTGGGTTGGAGGAACTCATTCCCGGGAAGGAAGCCTCCCCACTGAGGTACCAGCTAAAGGGACAAGGAAAGGGCCCTGTGTCAGTTCTCGGGAGTGAGGGCAAAGCTAGAAGCCAGGTGAGGCGATGTTGCCCCAGGCACTGGAATGCCTCAGGCTGGGCTGTCCACGCCTGGAAGTTTCTCCCAGCACAGGAGCTGAGGGTGGAAGGCCCTGGGGTGGGAGAGCTGTACTAGGTTCCTGCCATGGGTAGTAGAGAGGGAAGGTTCAGAGTGAGAACCCCTATGATGAGGAACCGCCTGAAGAAATGAAGTGGATCAGGGAGGTGAAAAGGATCAACTAGAAGGGAAAGGAGGATGAGGGGCTATTCTGCAGGGAGGGTGGGCAGGCAGAGAGGGATGAAGGGGGAGCTGAGGAGAGTCTGAGGACATTTCCTGAAGAGGAAGCTAGACTGAAAGAAAGGCCAGTGAGGAGAGGGAGCAGGTGGAGGCCACCCGAGAGCATGGGCCTGAGACCAGATGCCCACCTTTCCTCTCGACCCATGACTGTCCAAGGGGAAACAAATGGCAAAGTGTGAGGGACCCAAGCTGATAAAGGCAGGAAGAAGAGCAGCAGGAAGGGTGTGTGGTATGTCTGGGGTGGATGGCAGAAGAGGTGGGGGCCCAGGGCTGCTGTTAGGGACATGGTGTCTAGAAGCCAACTTGGGTCCATGGGCGAGTCCAGGCCTCAGGGAGATGGGGACACATGCCCTGGGCACTTCTTCCTGACATAACCAAAGCCTCTTGAACACATTTCAGGACAGAGATTCTAAGGATGAAAGGGACCTGTGACTTCACTGCATCTGATGGAAACACTGAACCCCTGCCCTGTCTCCACTGGAGAAAGTGGCTGCGTCCCCAGGCGAGAAGGCCCTCCCCCAGCCTTGGAATGAGACGGGGGAGGGAGAAAGGCTGAGAGCATGGGCGGCCTATCTGGCTTGCCCAGCTGCTGTCACTGTAGCCAGCCACCTCCCTGCTAAATCCTGGCAGCCCAGGAGGGTCCCAGCAACTTCCGCCCGATCCTTGGTAGGGGCTCTGTGAGGAGCAGCTCCCCCACAGCATGGCCACGGCGTGGGTTGGAAGAGGATGGTTTATTGTCTGGGTGGATTGGTGGCTCAGGCACGTGGGCATCTTCCGTGCTACACTGGGTACCTGGTAGCCTTTCAGGAACGGTTCCACAGGGGTGGACCCCAGTGTGGCGCCCTCAGCCCACCTGGGCCCACGTGAGGAAGGCTGGGATGTCCCGTACAGGAACATTCCTTGTGAGCGCCTTCACACGCAGGTTCCGGTCATCCGTCAACAGCACCACCTCCCGCAGTAGCCGGATTGGCTTCTCTGTGGGCACGAGAGAGCAGAAGGCTGTCACTGAGGACAGGAGGCAGAGGACTGGCTGCTCTTCTCACCCTGGGGAGAATGTGGTCCTGGGGAGGGGGTGCCACGCTAGCTATTTTTTGGCCCTTCTTCAAGTCCTTTCCTCTATCCGGGCTCTCAGCCCTGGGGGCCCCTCCCCTGCTGGCTTAGAGAGGGCTGCACTGGGCTTTTGCTTTGACTCCTGCCTCCCATACAGGACTCTCTTCTGCCTAGTTCCTGAGAGCGGCCCACCCCTGCCAGCCTCCAAAGACCTGCTTCCCAGGACCCTAAACTGAGGGAACAGAAGCAGGCCCTTGCCCTCTACTCCTTCTTACCACATGGCTGGCCCCCAGATCACAACACTGCTCTCCCCAAACCCCACTTTTTTTTTTTTTTTGTTTGTTTTTTTTGAGACGGAGTCTCGCTGTGTTACCCAGGTTGGAGTGCAGTGGCGCGATCTTGGCTCACTGCAAGCTCCGCCTCCTAGGTTCACGCCATTCTCCTGCCTCAGCCTCCAAGTAGCTGGGACTACAGGTGCGCACCACCACGCCCGGCTAATTTTTTGTATTTTAGTAGAGACGGGGTTTCACCGTGTTAGCCAGGATGGTCTCGATCTCCTGACCTCGTGATCCGCCCGCCTCGGCCTCCCAAAGTGCTGGGATTACAGGCTTGAGCCACCGCGCCCGGCCTTGTTTTGTTTTTTAACAAGTCCTCTCCCTCTAGAAGCCAGCAGGTTGATGCTTTAAGCATCCAGTAAAGATGGAACAGAAAATGTATCCAGGGTTTTCCAGATGTGGGGAGAGGGGTTAGCTCAAGGGAGCCCTGAGGAGAGGAGAGGGTAAGGGTCTTTGCAGAACTGTGCCAAGGGCACACCAAGGCTTTGGCCAACTGATCCACCCCTGCTAAATAACAGTAATCCATGTATACAGGCAAAAGTTTCTAAGAGAACAGAAGAGTAAAAAGGAAGAGCAGAGGTAGGATGATGATCCCAGCTCGCTGTCTTGTACACAACCCAGGGAAGATCTGTGTATCCTGCCAGGTTTCTTCAGACACATTTACAAGTACATACACTTGGACGTATCAGCTGTTTTTCCTACATCATCATGATCGTATTAGCCACACTTTCAGCGTATATACTTAAAGATCTTTCTATAGTGGCACAGATATCTTTCATTCTTTTTAGATGACTTTTTTTTTTTTTTTTTTTTAGCACAGTCTCTCCGCTACTTCTTTTTCCCTAACTCCCTAATCTTTAACACATTGGAGAGAATTTAAGCCAGGGACGAGCACTCACACAAGTGACATGCCTACCCTGGCATGCCTGCTTGGGTGGCAGGTCTACTCCTCAGTCCCAGGCTGGGCATTTCCTGATGGAGGTCCGGCAGACAGCAAGGCACAGGAAGCGTCCTGCCGTGCTCACTGACTGCGTGGGCTGGCGGGGGTGGGGGGCTGCAAATATCCATGTCTGACCTGAGCAGTTTCAGGCTTGCCAGCTCCAGGCAGGGAGGCTGAGAACTGGCTTTCAGCCTGGGGAAGAGTTTGGAGGATTTGGGAGGGAGAGTTTGTGGGATTGGTGGTGGTGAGAGAAGGACAGGAGGAAGGAGAGCGTGAAGGCAGGCAAGGGGCTGTGGTGGGCAGAGGGGAGAGGAAGGTGGCCTTGGGTGAGGGGATGCTCAGAGACCACTCAGCTGCTGGGGCCAGGCCCCTCTGCAGATAAGTGTGGCTGGGGTGGTGGTATGCAGGGCTGTGTGGGGCTCCCAGCTGGCTGGCTGTGTCTGTCCCAGCCCCACCATTCCTGCCCTGGGCCTCAGACCAGGAGCGTCCCAGGCCTTAGGTCAGCCAACCAAGGCCCGATGTTGCTGGCAGGGGTCTGCAGGGGTTTCTGTGGATACTTGGAGACATTTTTCACAATAAACATCCTCTGTTTTGACACTGGTAACTTCACTTTGTTAGAAACCAGAGACTGTCATCTTGTCAGGCTCCATCCGCCATAATCCACATGATTTTAAAATTCAACATCGTTTACACATAAACATTTAGTGACGGTTTCTCTGTGAATCTGACAAGTTAATCTGCTAAGAATTCACACTGACAAATGAGGTTTGATTACCCCAGCCATTGCTGATGTAATTCTGATAGAGGCGGTCCCCAGGATGGCAATGGGTTCCTGTTGGCTGTTTGGGGTGAAGTCAGGGGTGGGAGGACTAGTAGGGCCAAAGCCAAAATGCGTCCGTTCTGAGAAAGAACGTTCTGAGGCTGGGGTGGGGCCCAGCAGTCCTGAAACCATACTTCCCAGCAAGGCCTTCAGCAATCCTGCCTACCTCTCTCAGGAGGTACCCCTTTAGGAAGCTCAGGCGGGCCAGCTCCAGGCAGAGAGTCTGAGAACTGGCTTTCAGCCTGGGGAGGAGTTTGGAGGATTCGGGAGGGAGAGGTTTGTGGGGTTGGTGTTGGTGAGAGAAGAGGACAGGAGGAAGGAGAGTGTGAAGGCAGGCAAGGAGCTGTGGTGGGCAGAGGGGAGAGGAAGGTGGCCCTGGGTAAGAGGATGCTCAGAGGCCACTCAGCTGCCAGGGACAGAACATAAGCTCCTCTGTTGGCTCGGCCAGGTCTCCTTTTATCACTCTAATGCTCCTATCTGGTCCTGAGGGAGACGGCATGCAAACCTGGTGGCAGGACAGGACCTCTCTTGAGCAGCAGCTGTGGGCTCGTAACCAGCCCCTAGTAAAGAGACTCATGCAGGAGTGAGGGGCTGTGTCAGTGTGGAGAGAAGACGCAGGGAGAGTCAACTCCCAGAGCAGCCTGAATGCGAGGGCTAGAAACACCGACAGAAAGGAGACAGCAGCAGAGACGGAAAGGCAACGACAAGAGATCACTTATAGGTAGACAGAAATGAAACGGTGAGAACTGCCAGCTCTGCAGATGACACAGAGCCGGCAGGTCCTAGGAATTCCTTCCAAAGGAAAAAATGCCAGAATCCTGGGAGCCAGGAGCAGAAAACCTGAGTGTCACTGACCTGTGGGGTGATGCATGAAGGCCAGCCAGCTCAGGGTTGAGGGTGAGGTGGTCAAGCGCTTGGGTGAGAACTCCAGAGTGGGCCTTTGGCCCAAAGATGAGATTCTGCTTACCCCAAAAGGTCTTGAAAACCAGGCTGAGGGCTCAGTCCTCAAGCTCTCACCTACCTCCAACTCTAGCCAGCCTTCAAAGTGCTATAACTCGTGACCAAAGAGACCAGAAAGCAAAGCCCACTATTCACTGGGGAAGTGCCTCTGCCCCAGGCCTGAAATAGGGTAAACATTCAGTGGTGAACTGAGAAGGTAGGAAGGTGAGCATGGCCAAGAAAGGGAAGTGTGCCCTAGGGACCCCTGGGGGCTGCCCTCAGGGCTGCAGAGGGCTGGGCTCAGGAGACCACGGCCAGAACCAGCTACAGTGAATCATAAAGACATTCTTGCTGTCAGAGGAAACTCACCGAGGACACCCAAGAAAGGAAATGGATGCACGCTGGGTGAAGAGCCTCACGGCATAGGGCTGGGCTTCCTGGACTGGGCTCATCTCTAGTTGGCCCAGGGTGCACCTGGCTTTCCCTGGGGCTTGGGGGAGCCAGGACAGGGAGGCTGGGCCTCAGGCGTGCATCAGCCCCGAGCACTGATTCCTTAGACTTCCCAGGCCAGAGTCAGGGGCTGAGGATGGGTAGGACGAGGCAGGGCAGTGGGGATGGGAGATCCCAAAGCAGAGGGGCAAAGCTGTACCTTTGCTGGCAGGCATGAAGTCCTTAGCCTTGTCTTTGCAGTAGTGGAGGCAGCAGGAGAGGATGAGATCATCGTTGTTACCCTGGAGGAAGACACGTGTGAGAAGCATCACTGGGCAGAAGGGGGCGCCATGCGGAGCAGGAGGAGGGATCCTCTGCCTCTGGGGCCCTGGGCAGGCCCACCTCCGAGATCCCTCCCATGCATGCCCTGGCCCTGTCTGGCCTGGTCTGTGCTAAGAGGAATTTAGGGGAGAAGGAGCTCCCCCACCTGGGCCTCCACGGTGGCTGGCCCTCAGCTGCCCGGGCTGATGGGTCTCCTTCAGCCCTTCCTTCCTGGAGACCTTGTTCTGAAAGCTGGCTGTGGGCTTTCCCTTCCTGCCGAGGGGTCTCACCAGCTGGCCAGTGATGTCCTCACTGCGGAAGGCGATGGATTCAAGTTCATTGCCACGGCTGGTCAGGGCTCGCAGGCAAGAGTCCCGACTCTCGAATCGCTGCTCGAGGAACTCGATGGACTTGCGGGCCTTTTCTTGTACCACACGGGCATAGCCCCCAGCCCGGTGGTCTGTCTCCTGCCCCTTGGCCAGGCCGTCCAGCTCATTGATCACTGATGAGACAGAGCCACACAAGATATCAGCCTCAGCAATCAGCTTTCATCCCAGGCCTCGGTCCATTCACTTTCCCAGCCAGCACCTTCCCAGACCAGAATCCATCCTTCCCCCGCAGGAGTCTTCCAATGAAACTAGGGCCGGAGGGGAGCTTGTGGGGGCAACAAGTGTCTGAAACTTCCACAGGGCTCTTCCCCCTTTCTGTCTCTTCTCCTGGGCCCTGCCCTCCTCTTGGGAGGAACTTAAAGGAATCTTCTGGAGCTGCTGTATTTAGAGGAAGAAATCTGGTTCCTCTATTACATTCCTTGATTATAAGACCAACGTGGAAGGGTCCCTCAGGAGAGGCCAGGGTATGCAGTGGCTCAAGGGAAAGGGAGGAGTCCTTCCTCAACTTCTTGGGCCCCCACACACAGCAGTCCAGGAGGGGTAAAGTTCTACCCCAACCCCACTGGTGGAGTGCAGGGAGGCCACCATGGAGGAAGGGGCAGTCACAGCCTCATTTGCAAGGCCCTAGTATGCCTCAAAACCAGAACCTTGGCATATCTACCTTCTCTGATACTGCACGTGTGTGTGTGTGTCTGTGTGCATATCTGTGTGTCCGTGCGTGTATGCATGTGTGTGCATGTCTGTGTGTGTGTATGCATGTGTGTGTGTGTATATATATGTGTGTGTGTGTGTGTGCCTGTCTGCCTGCCTATGTGTCTGGGACATGGCTTCATTTTCTGGTGAAGATTCTTTCCAAAATTCCAGCCAAAAGCCTGAGGTCAAGTGGGAAATATGTACTCCTTGGGGGCTCTGGGAGAGTTTGGGGTCTGAGGCCTCTCCTTAGTACAGTGATTCATGGCTCAGGGAGCCGGCGTGAGCACGCTGTTCCATGGTGAGCCTGGCACTCATTGTCTGGGTATTCGGAGACACTTTCTGGAAAGGGCCCATGTGGGAATACACACACACACACACACACACACACACACACACACACACACACAGTGGCCATGCTTTCAGTACCCTGAGGCTGCAGTGTCCACACAATGCATGGCTGAGGTTCGGAAGCAGTGGTAGATGGGTGTACGGTACAGCAAACAACATCAAACAGGAAAAACGGGTATTCTATCCCAAAATCTGCTTTCCTGCTTCCAAACTAAACAGGCTTCAAAGAGGAAGCTTGTTTGTGCTTCTGCACCAGGCGGGGCTTCTCCATGCTGGGGTCAGGTCTACGGAGCACAGAGCAGGTTAAAGAGCACCAGAAACAAGAAGGGAAAGTTGGCGGCTTAACCCTTTGCTGCTCTGGGCACCGGGCGTGAGTCCAGCAAGGAAAGCATCAGTGAACAGGAGCCCTCCTCTTACAGCCCCTGAGAGAGTCCAGGGACCCGCCCAGCTGAGGCAGGTTCAGAAAGGCTGGCCTGTATGGTGGCTGCACAACTGTCAGTTCCCAGCACCCTCAGGCAGCGTCTCTTTGTCCTGCATGTGTTTGCTGGGTATTCTCATATGTTTGCTCCCTCCCCACCAAATCTGATTTCCTTACTAAACCCTAAGCTCCTCGGGCTACAGCTCTGCCATTCACTGGATCTCTCAAGAACAAGGAGACTGAGCCCACCGTAGGGGGTACAATCAGTGCTGGAGACCAAAAACCCTGGTAGCCTGGAATGGTGTCTGAGGCACCTTCCAGCTCTTAGGGGGCTCCTGAGATGTCCGCAGCCTCTTTCAGTTGTACCATTTCCTGACCATCTAGCAAAACACTTTCTTTCCCCTGAAAAACGCCTGGGTAGGAAAGCAGAGAGACGTATGACCCGGCAAGGCACCCCGCCCAGGACCCAGTGAGGGAGAAGGGAAAGCCTGCGACAACGTGATCATTCTGCTGCCCTGCCTTGGTGACAGAAACCGCGCTACTGTTGAAGAGCAGAAAGCCTTCCCTTAGGTCTAAGGGCCTGGATTTAAGAGGTTCTGGCCAGGCCACATGGGGAGGGGAAGGAAGACGGGGAGGGTGGAGGCAGGGAGGAGGGCTGCTTCAGTGCCAACATTCTCAGGTGGTGCTAACGTGTTTCCCACAACCCCCCAGGGTTCTGTAGCCTCTGCAGGGGCGGATGTTTCCTGCCCTTTGTTTCCACCCCCATCTGGCACTAAGACACTTGGGACTGGGAGGGAAGGCCCAATGGAACATCTTGGCATGGATGTCAAAGGTGGCTTGGCAGGCAGACTGCCAGTCTGGTGGCTTTTCCAGAAGACAAGGCTCTCAAACTTGCTCTAAGTAGCTGCTGAGAAGGGGACGTGTAAACGCCTGGGCCTCCCAATAATCTCCTAGACCCTCTCCCTCCACAGAGGCCATCAGCTAGATACGAGCCCAGAGCCCACCCTGACGCTGACCCACCACAGAGCTCCAAGAACTAAGGGTACCCAGACGGTCCCGTGGAGACGGCCCAGCTGGGCCTCTCTGGCTAGAGGGTGGGAAAGCAAGCTAGCTGGGTCCTGAGATGCTGACCCTGCACCAGCACCAAGGCCCAGACGGTGGAAGGGCCCAAGTGGTAGGAATCCACAGGCATGAGCCAAGGCCTTGCTCGGGAGAGGGTTCCTGCTGGCCTAGCCTTAGGGTGACACTGGCCAGAAGAATGCTACCTCGAACCAACAGAATGATCACGAAAAGCTACAAGACCATCAGACCAAAGGCATCTAAACCACTTCAAAATCCTCCCAGCCTCCCTGCCAGACCACCCAGCAGCGCTGCCGTTATCTGCCAGGGCTGAGTGTTTACCAATAACGGGAACCAGCTTTGCTGTTTTACTGCAAGCTTTATAAGGATAAAAACAAGGGCTGGGCTCATGCAGCCTCTGGTTGCTGGGACACAGGAGTCCATTTGCTCAAGCAGTTTAAGCCATGGATCAGCCATGATAATTTGAACTGCTTTGATTATTAAACAATTTTCTTTGCCCCACGCATTCCCTACTCCCCCGCAAATCCCGTCTTACACACGCACAGCAGGGCTCTGCCTGCCTGCCCCCAGGCCGTGGGGCGTGTGTGGAGGGGGCTGCTGTGCACGTGCAAGGCTGCTCTGCCCTTCCCGCCTGACTCACCGATCAGGGGCACCACCAGGATGTACTTCCTGCTCTCCAGCAGCCGCGCCAGACTGGCCAGGTGGTCAATGAAGCCATTGGTGTCTGGTACGAGGAACAAAGGTCTGATTTCGAGCTCCATCTGCCTCATCTGACTGTGGTCCTCCAGGACAGCCTACGGGACACAGAGCAGTGAATGAGCCAGGCAGTGAGCAGGCAAACAGGTGGGTGAGCCAGGGCCCTGATACTACGGTGTGTCAGCATCCTGCCCCTAGGTGCCTCTTCCCCTCCAGAGTAATAACCAGCCCCTGTCAGGCCTGAGGGACAGGCCCAAGGGCTGAGCACAGCACTGCAATAAAAACAGAGATCAAGTGGCCCCAGGAATGGCATGGTAAAACCCTGCCTAGGGCTGAGAAAGGATCCTGAGGATATTCAAAATAACAGGTCTCTCACAGTAAGACTGGGACTAAAATTCAACAAGGGAGAATTCGGTTCCGTAGATGTGAAGGTGGTTTCGTATATATTATCTAGAAAGCCTACAGAGGGGGTACTTTTCAATCTAGACATGAATATGCCAACAGAATCTGTTACTTTGATTTACTTCACTGTGCAGCTAAAACAAAACAAAACAAAATATAGCCTGGGCAACATGCTAAAACTCTGTCTCTACAAAAAAAAATTAGCTGGGTGTGGTGGCACACGCCTGTGGTCCCAGCTACTTGGGAGGCTGACATGGGAGGACTGCTTGAGCTCTGGAGGCAGAGGCTGCAGTGAGCTGAGATCGCATAACTGCACTCCACCCTGGGTGACAGCGAGACCCTGTCTCAAAAACACAAAAACAACAACAAACAACGAACAATGAAGTTTAAACTCAAAGGCTATATAAAAAAGTGATACTGACAGCTAGTAACACGAAATTCTCCTGCAGCAGCAGCCGAAGACCATGCAATGTGATGAATTAAGACCCAACTCATGTGTCTGCAAACAGCAACACCCAGGCCTATCACAATGGCCACCACCTTGCCCTTGTCCAGCGCAGTTTCCTAAACACTGGTCTTTTCTGTTCTACTTCTGCTCCTTTGCCACGAATCTGTACAAGCTACACTACTATTGGCTCAACGTTTTTCTTTAAACTGACTTTGTCATTTTTTTTGCTTAGCCTCTTCTTCAGCAACCATATCATGGTACTAAGCAACTGACAGCCTAGTCATATGCTTATTAGTGCAAGCTAAACTACCAAACAAAAAGTAGATAAAAGAATAAAAGCAGAAGAGTCTCCTTGGCCCCACTGACCCACCGCCTCCTCTAGCACCTCTCACCAAGCACGTGGCCCAGCGCTTGCCTTCCCTGTGGACTTCCACATTTCTCAGGAAGTTCCCGAGAGATGCACATTTGCGAAAGTCCGATTTTCTTCTCTGACAGCCTTACACGTGTGGTAGCGGCCCTTCGAGACAGGCTCTGGGTGTCTGTCACTACAAAACATGGCCACTACTGTACTGCTTCCTCTTCTGAGGACCACGGCCAAGACTCGAACTGATCTGCTGGCATCTGCCCAGACAGCATGCTCCCTGAGCAGGGAGGTAGAGGGCACCCACACAAACCTGGCAGGGCCAGGAGGGCAGGTCCCAGCCCTGTCACACCCTCTTATGGCCTTCTGCCACAGAGCAACTTGCAGAGACCCAGATGCAGGCACAGGGCAGGGGAAGTGGACGTGCGTGCCAAATGAGATGGGGCCCACAGTGCTGGGTCCTGGCCACCAACAGTCAGTGAGGAGGTTGCTCAGGTTTCACTGACAATGACAGTAAAACTGAAAGGGCATGCCTTCAAATGATGGGGGTGGCTTCTCTGTGACCTGCCAGGGACCTCTCCCTATGAGTAAGTTGTTGTTGCCACTGCCACCACAGCTGGTGAAGGCACAGGCCACAGGACGCTGGCAGGCATGAGAAATGCAGCTCAGGGGCCCGCTCTGCTAAAGTCTTCCTACTGGTCTCACCTCATGAGGGCAAGGTGCACTACTGCGGGCTACCTTCCCATGGCAGGTGGGGTCACTGACCCTCTGCATAGGGCTGCCACCTACAGGGTGACATGCATTCCAACAAACCTGACTTGGGCATTTTGTAAGAACAGGAAATGGTCCCCGCTCAGGTTCAGTAAACCCCTCTCTGCCCTTTCTCCTCTTGCGGAGGAACATCAGCACTCTCGTTCCTCATTTCCCAGGCCATGCGCTCTCCGTCCAGCTCTTCTGCTGCCAGGCATGCTTTCCTGGTACCGTGGCTCTCAAATCTGTCTTTCTGGGTGAGCAGGGACAGAATAAGCATGGCTCAGGGAGACTCAGGAGCAGTGGCAGCTGGAGTGACAGGGGCGGGGGGTCCAGCTCTGCACTGCACCTCTGCCCCGCAAGGCCACTCCCATCTCAGTTCTCCTGCCTTGAGAAACGACTGTCCAGCCTGGTCTGACTCTATCAAGGAAGTGGAACTGGCTGCCATTTTTTTTTTTTTTACCCTATGTGAACAGTCAGCTCCTAAGTCCTGGTACCATTCTACCTCTACTGCTGGCAATTAGGCAGGAGGGCCTTGAAGCCAAGTAGTCGAGGGAGGCTGGGGACAAACTGAGCCTTCCTGTGTGTTCTGATAGCAGGACGGGAGAAAAATCTAGAAGCAGGGTCGAGACACTCTAACTTCCCCGGGTTCTTAGCTCTGGCTTGCGGCTAGAAAGGTGAATAGGCCGCAGCCTTTCGGAGAGGGCAGCCTTGCCACTTCCCTGGGGGTGGGGTGGGGCCAAGCCCCGTGAGGGTGGTCGGAGCTGTACTGCCATCATCCGGTCCCAGGGACGCCTGCAGACAACTTCCCTTAACCTGGCTCTGCCCAGTGAGTCACCAAACAACTGCTTCCTGTTCCCCGCATGCCCTCACGGAGTCTCAGGAGATGAGATGAAGCTGCTCCCTCTTCTCCTGGGGTACCGGTGGGCCTCTGGGGGGGGGTCACACCTGGGTCACAAGACTGGCTCAGTCCCCTTAAAAAGAGCGGCAGGCCGACGAGGGCTTCGGAGTCCACAGGCACCCTTCTACGGGTGTCTGCATTTCCGGCCCTTTCTGAGTGGCGCTGTGTGTGTGTGTGTGTGTTTAGCATCTGCCCTCCCAACTTTTCCAGATTTTACCCGTCAGATTCCTGGCAGCTGTGCACGGCGCCTGTGCCGGCCGTCACGTCCCATTCCGATCTCTGGGTCGCACGGTAAGAGGAGGACACAGGATGCGCAGGGAGTGAAAAAGTGATGTTGGTGGGGAGACTGCCAAGTCCCCACTCGCAGCCATGGGACACTTGGGGAGCAAGGGAAGCATGCCGCTGTGGAGTTCAGAGGCCGGTAGTGAGGTTTATTTTGTTTTATGAGTAAAAAGCTGCAGAAGCCTCTGGTGGGGGTGAGGGGGGTGCAATCGGAATGCTGTGGTTCAGACAGACTGGCCCTGGCATGGAGTCAAGTGTGCTGACCCGGAAGGAGAGTTCCACAGGAACCTTCTAGCGGCAGCTAAGGTTGGGCCACAGTGATCCCTGGATAGTGCACTTGGAACTCAAGCAACGTATGGACACTCTCAATCAGACTGGTGGCAATAAGGACCTGAGTTGGCATAAAATGTGTGAGAGAAAAATAATTCTGTTTCTGGAAGGTGCTAAGTAACCAATTTTCTCTGAGGTAAGGGAGTTTCCTGGAGCAAGCTGGCAGAGAACTGGGAAACAGATACACAATAATACCTAAGGAGGAAGCTAACAGGCTTGGGTCTCCAGGAAAAACTCTTGCAGGTTAAGTTCCTTCTCTACAGTGGAGATGATCTTATGATGCTCACTGTTGCAAGCGGAGACACTGAGCATTACAAACAGCAGTTCTATGAGCTGACACAAGAGGTGTGGCACGTGGAGAACCTGGACCATGAGGCAGAGCAAGACCAGGAGAGGGCCTTCTGAGGTTTTCCTTCTGCTTAGGGGCTCCCATAGGGGCTGTGGCTGCTTCCTTCCCTCCACAGGGTGAAGAATCATTCATCCCTGAGCCTCTCCGGCCAGAGCAATGTCTTCAACAGAAATTAGAAGGTTTGTAACACAGGACATTTCCACATTCACCTGATACAGGAAAGTACCTAGCAAAGTGCCTGACACATATTAGTAACTCAACAAATGCCAGCTTCTTTTCTTCCTTCCCAACTCTATTTTTCATTTTCTACATATCCAGAGGATAAATATCTGGGGAAACCACCAGGAAATAGAGGGGATGAGGAGGGGTGGAGTAGAGGACTACTGATGTTTTTTTTTTTTTGAGATGGAGTCTTGCTCTGATGCCCAGGCTGGAGTGCAGTGGCACGATCTCTGCTCACTGAAATCTCTGCCTCCCGGGTTCAATCAATTCTCCTGCCTCAGCCTCCCGAGTAGCTGGGATTACAGGCGTGAGCCAACACGCCTGGCTAATTTTTATATTTTTGGTAGAGATGGGTTTTCACCATGTTGGCCACACTGGTCTCAAACTCCTAACCTCAAGTGATCTGCTGCCTCAGTCCCCCAAAGTACTGGGATTACAGGCGTGAGTCACTGTGCCCAGCATTTTTTTTTTTTTTAAAGAGACATGAGTCTCAGGCCAGGCACGGTGGCACACACCTATAATCCCAGCACTTTGGGAGGCCGAGGTGGGTGGATCACGAGGTCAGGAGTTCGAGACCAGCCTGGCCAACATCATGAAACCCCGTCTCTACTAAAAATACAAAAATTAGCTGGATGTTTTGGCTCACGCCTGTAATCTCAGCCACTCGGGAGGTTGAGGCAGGAGAAATGCTTGAATCCAGGCAGCAGAGGTTGCTGTGAGCCGACATGGTGCCAATGCATTCCAGACTGGGCAACAAAGCAAGACTCCATCTCAAAAAAAAAAAAAAGGGAGACAGAGTCTCATCCAAGCCTAACCAACATGGTGAGACTCCATCTCTACTAAAACTACAAAAATCAGCCGGGGATGGTGGCACATGCCTGTAATCCCAGCTACTCGGGAGGCTGAGGCAGGAGAATTGCTTGAACCCAGGAGGCAGAGGTTACAGTGAGCCGAGACCATGCCACTGCACTCCAGGCTGGGCGACAAGAGCGAAACTCCATCTCAAATAAAAAAAAAGGGGGCGGAGTCTAACTCTGTCACCCAGGCTGGAGTGCAGTGGTGTGATCACAGGTCACTGCAGCCTCAAACTCCCAGGTTCAAGTGATCCTCCCGCCTCGGCCTCCCGAGTAGCTGGGACTACAGGTGTGTGCCACCACGCCCGGCTCCTGATTTCTATTAAAAGACGTATTGTATATATGTATCTTCACTATGTGGATGTAAATGAAAATTGGAAATAAAAATAGGAACAGTGGGTGAGATAAGAACTGGCTGACGGTTCATCTTGGGCCAGCAGAAGCCAAAGGGGGCAGATATTGAGTGTGCTAGAGAAGGCAGCAGAGCCACCAGCAGCACCCCCTGGGAGCAGGAGGAAGAGCATCTTCGTCTGTGGTACACTGCTAGTAAAAACAAGTGCTGCTTAGAGCCACTTTTCTGGACGTCCAAACGTACCGCAGAACTTAACATATTCTTGCACTCTTTTAAAATATGATAACTATGGCAATTTGTTTGCTATTTCTTACTGTTTCAGGAGGACTGATCTTATTTTCAAACTAGACTGTAAAGTGCTCAAGGAGAACTGCCTGCTTTTCTGGTGGTTTCCACCGTCATACTTCGCATACCGCCTGTTGTATCACAGGACTTCAGGGGACAGTGGGCGCAGTCACTGGGTCTCAGAGCTGAAGGGCACTTAAAGATCATCTGATTGAATTTTAACTAACTTGATCTAAAAAGGCCAAAGAAGCGGGTAGGCCCTTTCCTGACGGAGGAGAGGGAGTGGCAGGGCTAAGCATGGCACCTCTGAGCTTGCACCAAGCAGGAGCCTGAGGGCGTTTCAAACAGTGGCCTGGCCACTCGGGGGGAAGACAGGCCCCCAGTGGATGGTGCTGGAGCAAGCTGGAGGCCCAGCACTCAGGTTTTGGGGAGGCTGGAGCGGGCCTGGGTGGGAAGGGCGGATGCCCGCTCTACAGGCTGATGTGCTTTCCTGCCTTGACGTGAACGTGCCCCCAGCCTGGTGGTGTGTTGGCTCCCACCCTGTCTCCGACAGCCAGGAGCCAGGGCTGAGTGTCTGCCTTCCGCCAGCTTCCATACAGGTGTGGGGGGCTCTGTGCATACCCCATTGTTCCACAACAGCCCCCCCTAGCTGGGTGGCAGTATGAATGGACGGCAGCTAAATTTAGAGTGGAACTCCTGGGGCCACCACAAAGGAGGGACTACATCTTCAGGAGGGGGGTGGGCGGGAAAGGGACAGGGGAGAGAAGCTATTTTCAGAACACATGTCATTGCTGGCCACAGAGCAAGACTGTGGCCATAATGCCGAGGGAAACAATAGATGTGGCCAGAGGAAGAGCCTGTTATGTTTCAGGTGGGATGTTTGCAACTGCTCAGGAAACCTGACCCCGCCCGACAGCAGCACAAATCACAGCAGAGCCTCAGAGAGGCAGTGAGGAAGCGGGGGATTCACAGGGCCAGCGCCAGCATGAGGTGCCAAGAGGCCACGCCTCGTGCCTGGAGGAGCATTTTCAGTGACTGCTGTGCCCTGGGGGTTTGGTTAGGAATGAAACACTTCCGACCCACTTCCCAAACCATGTACCCTGCCCTGGTCTCTGAACAACTCCAAAGAACGGCAATGGGAGCGAAAAGAACTCAGGAGAAAAGCAGCAAGGTGGGCAGCACCAACAGGAGGAGCTGTCTCAGGCAACAAGGCAGAGCGTGGGCTGAGCCGGAGAGTGTGGCCTCAAAGCCCTGGGTGGGCGGACTTGGCGCCCCCAGCATCCAGGGGCCTGCCTGGGTGCTGCAGCTCCAGCTGCACAGGCTCTGAGAGCTCCCCACACCCCTTTTCTGACCTCCAGTCGGCCCCACTCACCAGCCTCTGTGCAACGCCGGAAGCAGGGAGGGACAGGCTGCAGAGGGAGGCCAGGCCTCACCTCCCCCATGCTTGCAGAAGAGCTTAGGCCCAGGGGTCTAGGTAAGAGCAGGGAAGTGGGGGTGTGGTTACAGCCCTAGATCTCACTTGGACTTTATAGCTATCCTGGGGGCCAGGAGGATTTTTTTCAACCCCATCTTCATATCCCCTTCCCCAAACATGTGTGGTTCCTGTTTTGCTACATCTGTGAAAGGCGCTGGGAACTGGGGACTTGCCTTACACCTCTCGGTTAACACCCTGGAGACTGATGGAGTTCAGAGCAGTGTAATTTACAGCCCATCCCTCCAATCTTAATTCACTCGATGCTCCTTTCTTCCTTATTGTATTAGTGTGACCCAGGTACCTGCCAACAATAATGGCCTCTCCAGCTAGGAGCCTCTCCCCCACTCCCAGGACAATTTATACCTTTTCCTTGGATTTTCCCCCCTTAAATTAAACAAAAAGAGGAAAAATAAGAAAAGGTTAGCATGGGTTTGGAGCACTGAAGCCCCGTGGTTCTGGGCAGGAAGCCAATGGCCTGAGGGCACACATGTGTGTGCTCTCCCAGAAGAGCCTTCACCGGCCCTGTTTTACAGCCACCTCGGCACAGACTCCAGGGTTCACGCATATGGCCAGACAGATGTGTCTGGCTTACGTTCAAGGCTGGAAAATGAAGAATTATGGAAGTGAAGGGCCCCGGGCATTAAAGGGGGGGGGAAGGGAAAGGGGGACTTTTTCCTCTGCTGAGAAATCCTCTTGTGGCTGTGAGGCTGGAGGAAGGAGGCTGACAGGAGGCAGGGCCGCCAGCTTGGTGCATGTGGGGCCTGTTCTTAAAGGGGCCACAGTAACCCCAGCTCCAGCTGGCCCACAGCAGGCCTTCCAGGCTTGGGCCTAAGCAGCCTCCTCAGAAGGAGCTCATCAGGAGAACAGGCAGCCTGGACAGGGCCCGCCAGGGGCACTGGAAGTCAAGTGTTGGAGGAGACCTCCAATCCTGAAGGTGCTGTTGGTCGCTGGAGAGGCAAAAGCTAAACACGGAGCTCCAGAAGGGGATGGATTCTGGCAGCACGTGCTTCCTCGGCATCCTGGACTTCCGTTTTGTATGGACACTCATTCACACTTCAAATCACTTGTCAAGGACTCCACCACATTGTACCGTTGTACTACACTCTGGAATGGGATTAGTTCTGTGTCCCCCAGACACTAGCATAGTAAATGCTCAATGCCACTTGCTAAACTGAGCTGAAGACATGCCTCCCGATTCCAAGGAGTTCACAGTACAACGTGGGAAACAAGTCCACAAATAACTGTAACATGAGACATATAGCAGGTCCACAAATGAAGTCTGATGAGTGTCACAGGAGCACTAAGCAAGGGAGACAGATCCCTCCTGGGGGAGACCAGGGCTGGCCTCACTGGGGAAATGGAGTTTCATCTGGGGACTGAAGGAGGAATAGAATTTCAACAGGTAACAAGATATATGGAGCAGAAAAAGGGCACTTTGCTTTGAAGGACAGCATGAACAAAAACCCAAGAGTGGAAAAGGGCAGAGCATGTCTAGGGAGTGGAAAGGAAGGTTAGTGTCACTGTCCAGGCAGGAGGGCCTTGGTGTCTGGACAGGCATTTTACACGCACTGTGATTCATTCTGAGGCTTCACGGCAGCTCTAATGTTGGTGCTTTTATCACTTTCACTTTTAGTGTTTTAAGAGGTGGGGTTTTGCCATGCTGCAGTGGCTGTTCACAGGCAAGATCACTGCACACTGTAGCCTTGTACTCCCGGGCTCAAGCTATCATCCAGCCTCAGCCTCCTGAGTAGTCTGAACCATAGGCACGTGCCCACTGTGTCCGGCATTACTTCCATCATACAGATGAGGAAACAGGCTCAGAAAAGTTAGATAATTTGCCCAATGTCATATAACTAGTAAGGGTTCATGAGGGATGGGGTAGGGGGAGAAGAGGCTGGAACACAGACTGGGAACAGATCGAAAAGCCTTAAATGCCAATAATAGGGAATTAGACTTTATTTTACAAGCCAAGCAAAGGCCTGATGATTTCTGAGCAGGGGAGTGGCTCTTTCAGGAAAAGAATGATGGAGGCAGCTTGGTGAACAGAAGCCCGGTGGGCAGACTGTGTGCTACAAACTCCAGGAGGCGCCATTCACAGAAACAAGGGAAACAGCGCCTTGTGGGGCTGTGCAACACAGGGGCCTTGATTGCTACCCTCTAAGCAACTACTTGACCTAGAATAGTAGTAGTGGCAATGGAAACAGAGAGGAAAGGAGGGAATAAATGTGTGAATAAATAGTATTTAATATGAAATTAGATACTAGGGATTAAAAGCCAGGGTGGAATTTAAGATGATGCTCTAGTTGCTACTATTATTGTCACCAAATACATTGTTGTTGTTGTTTTTTTTTTTTGACAGAGTCTCGCCCAGGGCTAAAGTACAGTGGCTCGATCTTGGCTCACTGCAACCTCCGCCTCCCAGGTTCACCCGATTCTCCTGCCTCAGCCTCCTGAGTAGCTGGGATTACAGGCACCCGCCACCACGCCCGGCTAATTTTTGTATTTTTAGTGGAGATGGGGTTTCACCATGTTGGCCAGGCTGGTCTTGAACTCCTGACCTCAAGTGATCTGCCGGCCTCGGCCTCCCAAAGTGCTGGGATTACAGGCGTGAGCCACCATGCTCGGCCACTGAATACATGTCTGCTGAACACTAACTCAGCTTGCTGAGGCTAAGGAGTAAAAAGAAGCATGGTGGGGACCAAAAAAAGAATGGTGGTGAGGAAGCCCAGGAGGGTGGTCTGGTGAACAGAGAGAAGACAAGGGGTCATTCACTGATGCTAAAGTGAAGCTGAAGGAAGGTGGCTTTAGGGCCCAAAGACAAAGGGAGGTCAAATACGACACAGACTGAGTTTTGATAAAGATAGGTCATTGGTGATTTTCCCTTTTTTTTAAGATGGAGTCTTGCTCTGTTGCCCAGGCTGGAGTGTGGTGGCGCCATCTCGGCTCACTGCAACCTCCGCCTCCTGGGTTCAAAAGATTCTCCTGCCTCAGTCTCCCAAGTAGCGGGGACTACAGGCACCGGCCACCACACCCGGCTAACTTTTGTATTTTTAGTAGAGATGGGGTTTCACCATGTTGACCAGGCTGGTCTCGAACTCCTGACCTCAAATGATCCACCCACCATGGCCTCCCAAAATGTTGGCATTATAGGCGTGAGCCACCGTGCCTGGCCATGTTGGTGATTCTTGACACAACAGTCTCCATAACTGCTGGGTTGAGAGTCAAGAAACGAAGGTAGAAACAGAACTTCTCGGAAAACAGATGGTGAGGAAGAGCAAGAAAAGAAGCATGAGGGCACTTTGGGAGGACAAGGCGGGCAGATCATGAAGTCAAGAGATCAAGACCATCCTGGCCAACATGGTGAAACCTGGTCTCTACAAAAAAATACAAAAAATTAGCTGGGTGTGGTAGTGCACACCTGTAGTCCCAATTACTCGGGAGGCTGAAGCAGGAGAATCACTTGAACCTGGGAGGCAGGGGTTGCAGTGAGCCGAGATCATGACACTGCACTCCAGCCTGGTGACAGTGAAGACTCCATCTCAAAAAAAAAAAAAAAAAAAAGAAAGAAAAAAAAGAAGCATGAGGATGAAGCTGTTTTGAGGGTCACACACAAGTTTACATGCAGACCCACAGCAGGGCTGGGGAGGCAGCCACACAACAATGGATGATGCTGGTATTACATGGATGATCAGTATTACACACTGATTCCAATGGCAGCAGGGCCGTGGATCTGTCTAAAGAATGATGGAGGCTGGGCGCAGTGGCTCATACCTGTAATCCCAGCACTTTGGGAGGCCAAGGCGGGCAGATCACCTGAGGTCAGGAGTTCAAGACCAGCCTGGCCAACATGGTGAAACCCCGTCTCTACTAAAAATACAAAAATTAGCTGGTCGTGGTGGCAGGCGCCTGTAATCCCAGCTACTTGGGAGGCTGAGGCAGGAGAATCATTTCAACCTGGGAGGCGGAAGTTGCAGTGAGCTGAGATTATGCCACTGCACTCCAGCCTGGGCAACAAGGCAAGACTTCATCTCAAAACAAAACAAAACAAAAGAATGATGGATCTTGACCAGTGTGATGGCTCATGCCTATAATCCCAGCACTTTGGGAGGCAGAGGCGGGAGGATCACTTGAGGTCAGAAGTTCAAGACTGGCCTGGCAAACACGGCAAAACCCTGTCTCTACTAAAAATACAAAATTAGCTGGGCATGGTGGCAGGCATCTGTAATTCCACCTACTCTGGAGGCTGAGGCAAGAGAATCGCTTGAACCTGGGAGGTGGAGGTTGGAGTGAGCCGAGATTGCACCCCTGGACTCCAACCCGGGTGACAGATGGATCTCGACTGGCATTCATTCATTCCTCTTCCCTGGCCAGGGTGATGAGACAAACAACAGACAAAGGTGGCCCTTTATGGAGCACATACTAAGTGCCACGCACTATGCTAAGTGTGTTACATACACTATCCCATGTAGGCCTCACAGTGACTCTGGGAGATAGGTGCTACTAGCACTTTTTTTCTTTTTTTGTGATGGAGTCTCGCTCTGTCGTCCAGGTTGGAGTTCAGTGGCGTGATCTCGGCTCACTGCAACCTCTGCCTCCCGGGTTCAAGCAATTCTCCTGCCTCAGCCTCCTGAGTAGCTGGGATTACAGGTGCCCGCCACCACACCCAGCTAATTTTGTATTTTAGTAGAGACGGGGTTTCACCGTGTTATCCAGGATGGTCTCGATCTCCTGACCTTATGATCCGCCTGCCTCGGCCTCCCAAAGTGCTGGGATTCCAGAGTGAGCCACTGCGCCTGGTGAGCACTTTCATTTTACAGACGAGGGAACAGGCTCTAAGAAGCTGAATAGTTTGCCCCGTGTTACCAAGCTACTCAGGCGGCAGGGCCTAGACTGTCACCAGGTCTGCCTGATCACATGCATCAAACCCTGTGCCAAAGGAGAGGGTTGAAGTGGGCGTCCTTAAAAAGGCTGAGTGGGTGGCTTGACGCTTCCCTGTGCACATGGTTCGCCTTTAAACGGGGAGCAGGACTGCATCTTTCCTGTCTGCCCCGAGCCCTAGAGGATGGGAAGTGGGCTTATGGCACAAGGGAACAGACCTAGGAAGGTCAGGAGGAAACACTTGCTGGGGGTGAAGACGCAGGCCCATGAGAGGGCTGATAGAGGCCAAAGTCCCTCTGTGGAGACTAAGGCGTTTCTCTCTGTGAGGGTGTAGGGACTATCTTGTCCACAGGGGTCTTCCATTTCAGTGGGAATCCAGGTAAGCAGACTGCGGCCATGACATCCTCTCCCTGAGAATAGGTGTTCTGAACTGAGAATCCACAGCCTCTCCAGGAATATCTGGATAAGGCTCAGGGAGACTCTAAAACCCTCAAATTGTGTGAAAGATCATGTACGTGTGGTGTGCATTTGTAGATTCCAACTGGGGAAGCAGCTTTTCTCAGATGCTCTCAGAAGACCCTACCCCTGCCTTGGAGCCCAGGACAAGGGAGACTCTAGGCACCAAACTTGCTACCAGAATTTACTGGTAGAGTAAAAAACGGGTAGAGCTAGAGAGAACACTGCAACTCTTCCTTAGTGTCCTGCTCAGCTCTGCTCTCTGCCCACATCCTCTCATGCACTGGACAGCAACCCCCATCGTGGGAACCACACTCCCCAGGCCGACTTCACCTGGATCTTTTCCTGGCGACGCTGCTGCTCAGCTATCTTCCTGGCCAGAGCCAGCTTCTTGGCCCGAAGTTCCCTGATGTCATCCTCGCCCCCACTGCCTTCAGCCTCTGAGTCTTCCTCCAAGTCTTCGATCACCACATCCTCCTCCTTTGGGTGGTGGAGCCGACCAGGAGAAAGAGGAGACAGTTAGCTGAACCCATGGCACTTACTGAACCCGACATTGCCCTTGCGGTCCCTCACCCATGCAGACTGGGCCCATCCCTTGCAAAGGGTCCCCTGGTGTGTGCTTCCCTCTACTCAGGCAAAGGGAGGTAGACAGAAGCTGTCACTCTTCCCCCGGAGCTGCTCTCTCTTATACTCTGGGCCTCTTCCCTCAGAGAGTTACACCATAAGTCACTCGCAATCACACATGTACACCTGCGTGCTTGTACTCACACTCTGTGTTCTCCCTCGTACACAGAGAGTTACACCATAAGTCACTCGCAATCACACGTGTACACCTGCGTGTTTGTACTCACACTCTGTGTTCTCCCTCGTACACAGAGAGTTACACCATAAGTCACTCGCAATCACACATGTACACCTGCGTGCTTATACTCACACTCTGTGTTCTCCCTCGTACACACTCAGAGAGTTACACCGTAAGTCACTCGCAATCACACATGTATACCTGCGTGCTTGTACTCACACTCTGTGTTCTCCCTCGTACACACTCACAAAGTCAAGCTTTAGGCCTATTTTTATTCTGAAGTCACCAATGATTCAAGAGGGAAACAACAGAGAAAGTTAAACCACCCAATTTAAATCTAATTCATGTTAATGATCTGATAGGAATCAACTCTAGCCAACAGCTGGGAATCAGGCGTGGAAGTTCCCTTGCCCCAGACAGCACCAGGGACAGATGCTGCAGCTCAGCAGACCTTGCCCTGGTTTCTTTTTAAGACTCCAGCCTGGTGGTGTGAGGATTGCTGGACCCCTTTACAGCAACTCACACAACATGATCTTGCTCAGCTGCCCTTCAGGGCCTGGGCAGGGTAGGAGGTGGCTGGCTGGCTTAAGGAGCCTCCTGCCAGGCTGGTAGTGCATTCCCCAGGGATGGCACCTCCCTACTTGCAGCCTCAGCTCTTAGCAGCCATCACTCCCTGGGTGGTCCCAGGCTCCATTCCTTGCTTTCTTACTTTTGGCCTTGGTCAACAGAGAACATGCAGCTGCCCAAGATAGCTTCCCTTGAGGGAAAGGGTTAGCATGGGTACACGGGGAATAATTTAGTAGAAGGTTCCTGTTTCTAACTGGATTATAATAATGACAATGATGACAACAGGTATCACTTACTCAGTGCTTATTATTGGCCAGGTACTGGGCTAAGCATTTTTCATGTGTTAACTCAGTTAATCCTCACAACAGCCTGTGAGATAAGATAGGTGCTATCACCATCCCTATCTTATAAATGAACAAAGTGAGGTTTAGAGGTCAACACCTTGCTCAGGGTCACACAGCAAGTAAAGGCAGAGCAGGGATTCAAGTCCAAGTGAATCTGACTCCAAAGTTTATGCTCTTACCAGTAATACTGAGCCAAGCCATCCTGAATCTAGACCATAAGCTCAGATCCAGCCCTTAGTGGCTCAGCTTTGTTAGACCTGCTGTAGGCCATCCTAGACCTGTTGAGTACAGGCTGTTCTCTCCTCTAACTGTCCAGCTTGACCGAAAGGGATTACTTAGGTGGGTGGCTGGGTAGATGACAGAGGTATATACTTCGTCTTGGGAGCAGAATCTAGGGGTGTTTTGGTAACACCCTGAAGCAACTAAACTGTGTTCTATTCACAAAGAACAATGTCTGAAGAAACATCTTTCCCTACCTCTCCCAATCTGCTGAAGAGATTCAGTTTTGCAGTTTAGGGAGAGATGAGATCTGAGGATGAGGCCAGAACTGTCACTATCCTAAGAGATGTC
Organism: Rhinopithecus bieti; assembly: GCF_001698545.2. Classification (NCBI taxonomy): domain Eukaryota; kingdom Metazoa; phylum Chordata; class Mammalia; order Primates; family Cercopithecidae; genus Rhinopithecus; species Rhinopithecus bieti. The sequence goes on from NW_016803136.1 coordinate 1,908,167, forward strand.
AGGGGTCTGGGATGTTGTCCACAGTCACCATTCATCTGACACAGGCATGCTATAGTGCCACAGGGCTCACATCCAGAGAGGCCCAGACCATGGAAAGGAGGAAAACTCTGCACATTCACTTCCTTGTTCATGGAGTTAACCCAGACTGTAGTGAGTGGGACAGAATGCCTGCCTAGCCCACGGGGAAACACTGTCTCTGCCTGCTCTGACTAGGGATATACAAGGTTATCACGGGGCTTGAAGTGAGCTTGACGGAGGTCAAAAGAGGGTCAGAGAGGCTTGTCTGAGGTTCGCTCAGCTCTCACAGTAAACGAGGAAGTGCAAGGTTATGAAATTACACAGACCAGGGTAAGCAGAGTTTCCCAGAGGCCACTAACATGAAGGAACCCAGGAGACTCGTGGGAAAAGGAAGAAGTGGGCAGCCTGGCGTGGGTCACAACCTTTGTCTGGTCAATAAGCCTTAGAACGAGAAAAAAAAAAAAGTGTGGCACTACCAAGATCTGGGACCAGAGAAGTGATCTGTTCCTTGTGAGGGCAGAGGCCTTCTCTGGCTTTGATGCTGTGGCCCTCTCTGGGCCCCACTTGCCTCACTGTATTTGCGACTGCAGGCTCCACTGGCCAGAGGGCATCTTGGGGCAAGCCTGGGAGCTAACCTGGCTCTGCCCTCAGCCTTAAAGTGCGGGTGAAATAGCTGATGGAGGCACTGCCCCACCTGTGCTTCCCCACACAGTGCCCAGGGCTTGGGTGGCACTTGCTCTGCCCTGCCTGAAGCCTGGACACCCTGTCAGCTTTAGCAAGCCTGCTGTCCCCTCCCATGCTAACAGCTCATTCTTTCCCATTATTCCCTGCCCAGGTTTCATCTGGAGAGTCTGGAATCCCAGGCTCAGCTTTATCCCTGGAACCACCTCTGTCCTGGAAGCCGAGTTCTATGTCACCAGGGGTGGGGTGGGGCTCTCCAGTTATTCTAATGAAGCCCGTCCAAGACTCTGCTGCTCTCGAGTCTCTGATCCAAAGGTGGCTGCTCTATCACTGTTTCAGATCACAAACGACAGCTTCCAGCTGACATCTGGCTTCCTTGGCCTGTTGCTGATTTCATCCCTGTACCCCGCCCTGCTCTACCGGGCGCTTGAGACTGCTGCGGGCCAAATGACTGTGTTGGCCTATGGGTGACCTGGCCCCTGGCTAGAATCACTTCCGTCCCTTCCCTTAGTCCCATGTTCCTTCCCACCTAAGTCTCCTGTCTTTAACACTATGTGGTAAAAAGAAGAGTCAACCTTCAGGCAAAAGTGAGGTGTGTGTGAACACACACCCAGACAGAATTACCCACACCCAGACACACAGCAGGGCAGCTGGCAGTGATACTAAATGCATACATGCTCCAACAACATCACACTCACATCCACTCAGAACCCACAGACAGCAGGGAAGCTGGCAGCAGTGTTTACTCAAACTGACACACAAACCCACATCAACAATCACCCCCAGAAAGACACATACATGCAATAGCAATATATAGGGCAGGGCAACTGCCAGTGGAGTTTTGCAGGGGCGGGTACACAGGCTCATGCATGTGTGCGCGCGCGCGCACACACACACACACACACACACGAGTCTGGAGTGAAGCAAGGGCTACAGGAACAACCAAGGGCAAACAAACAAGAGGAGAATTCCTTAATCACATCAGGATGTGCAGGAGGGAGGGAGGGAACAAGGGAGGGAGGGGAGGCCGGGGGAGGGGTGATTTTCCACACAGGGCCAGCAATGTCAGCTCTTCCTGTATGTGTGCTGCAGGCTGGAGTTCAGGCCTGTGCTGCACTGGGCTCCACACATCTATAAACTTGATCCTGACCCCTCCTCTCTCTCCCTTTCCTAAGCCTCGAGAGCTGCACATTATTCAACTCCTTCCTTCTTTCTTTTCCTCCCTTCTCCTCCATGCAGCATTAAAAGAAGCATCTGGAACTCGTAGTGGAGTGGGATGGAGGCACCGGGGTGGACTGGCAGGAAGGGGCACCAGGAGAGCACACTCTCAAGAAGGTGGCTGGTCATATTAACACAGACACTGCTCTCTGTGCTCATAAATAAGCAGGAGTAGAAGCTGAAGCCACGGGTAGAATGGGGAGGGGGCCTTCCCTCTGCCACAGCGGGCTCTTCCTGCATAGTACCTCATCTTCCAGTCGTGTTCCCTCTTGGCTTCCCATTTCCTTTCCCATGGTGTCTGGGACGGGTGCCACTGACACATACTTTCCACCCTTGAATGCCAGCAGAGGCTCTTCTTGTCCACAAAGGGCTTCCAGAAAATACTTCAGCACTGTGACCCTTTTGCAGTCAGCTGCAATAACCTACAGGGTGAGAGGGAGAGAAGAAAAACAGCATTTTCTGAAAGGGAAGATGGAGACAAGATGTTGCTTGCTGGCTGAGGGGCACAGGGGAAGTGTGTCAAAGCTACCAGGCAAGGGGGTCAGAATGAATGACAGGGTGTGGAGGGCACCAGGGCATGTCAGGTGGTAAGTGAGGGCCCAGGGCAGGTTGAGGACCAAGACTGTCTGAGGGAAGGAAGGTCCCACCGTCTCTCCTTAGGTTATCTCTGGGGTAGCAGACAACCCCAGGGACCAGTGACAGGTGCCTTACATTTATTTGACTAAAGTCCTGATACAAAACAGAATACATGACATTCTTCCAAGTCTGGTCTAGAATCAGCAGAGGGAAGAGTGGAGTACTTTCACAGCATAGAGCTTTCTGGGGCCCCTCGCTGCCACTCTCCACTCCTCTCCCAGCACCCCTGCTCCAGACTCCCAAAAGGAGAATTTTCAGCCCAAGTGCAAAATGAATGCTAAGGGCTTTCTTGGCTGTTTCATTTCAACCAGATCATTTTGGACTTCCCCTGACAGGTTCCTGCCCTATCTAAGAGCTCCTCATGCTCAAGAGACTGGAGTCAGGCAGGAAATTGTCAGGAGAGAGACAGGTGGGGATGCTTCACCAAAGCTCTGCTCTTTCTGACGTTTAGGCCAAGCCGCTCCCGCGTGGTCATGTGAGCACACAAGTCAGTGCTGTCAGAGAAGCCTGGGCTGATTTAGCTGAGATGAAACTCAGTATCTTGAGCAACAGTCAAATCTGTAAGTGTCTCAGATGAAGGGTCCACCGTCCCCCAGTCTGGCCCCTTCTGGAGACACCACACATACACACCCTCTCCTCCACACCTGTCGGGCCCCCTCCCGGAGGCACCACACACGCACGCCCTCTCCTGCACACCCGTCTGCTTGGCTTGCACTCTCCTCCATGCTTGCCCCTCTGTGCCCTTCTCTTCATCTCTAGCCTCCAGCATCCTCTTCTCCCTATTGGCTGAGCGCTCAGCAAGGAAGACGGGCCCTGCTGGACCTGGAGCTTGAAAGCTGAAGGCCATTCCACATGGGAAACACACATCAGTGGCCAGATGTGCCACAGGGGACGGCCCCTTCATCCTCATTGACTAGCCCTGGCCTCTCTTTTAATGCATCCTCATTTCTTAATGTGAAAGGAGCTTCACATTAAGAAGTCCCTCCTTTTTTTTTTTTTTTTTTTTTTTGAGACGGAGTCTCGCTCTGTCGCCCAGGCTGGAGTGCGTTGGCCAGATCTCTGCTCACTGCAAGCTCCGCCTCCCGGGTTCACGCCATTCTCCTGCCTCAGCCTCCCGAGTAGCTGGGACTACAGGCGCCCGCCACCTCGCCCGGCTAGTTTTTTGTATTTTTTAGTAGAGACGGGGTTTCACCGTGTTAGTCAGGATGGTCTCGATCTCCTGACCTCGTGATCCGCCCCTTCTATCTGCAGCACACAGGGAGGTACTAATCTGGAGACAACTGATCATCATTTTACGGGTGCAGGTGTTCTCTCTCTCATGTGGACAGCAGCCCCTCTGGTGGCAAAGCCGCCTAAATCTCATCATTTTTGTACGTTACTGGCAAGAATTGTAAGGACAAGCTGTGCACACAGTTGACTCACAATACAGACAGACAGCACAGGGAAGCTCGGCTGGGTACCACAGACAGCAGATGAAGCAGGCATGACCCACGTTCTCTAAGACAGCGGAAATAAATGAGCACCGCTCGGCAGGCTGGCTGCCCAGGCAAGTGTGGCACACGCCAGTCAACTGTGGCACACGCCAGTCAACTGTGTGCTCCGTGCCTGCATCCTCTGCCACCTTCACCAAAAGCCAACCCCGCTTTCCTACCCAGTCTAGGGGTGTTCTCTGCTTTCTCTCACCATTGGCCCTGTTACCATTATAGGCTGGAATCTCAAGCTAAGTACTTTGACCACCTTCACCTGAGAGGCTGACGTAAAAGGTTCTCGGCCTCCCAGAAGGGCTTAGAAAAAGTTCAGCCCCTTGAGCTTGGGGTGCCTGGTCCTGGGGTGAACTTCTCCGTGAAGGAGAAGGAAAGCTTGTTTTGGCCCAGGGCAGGTAACCATGGTTCCATTGCGTGTATTCAAACATGTGATGAGGAAGGCTAGAAATACAGAAGCAGGGGCTAAAAGGCATTAAAGAACAGAGCCGAAATGAGTAATGCCTGGCAGGCAGCACGCACAGTGGCTCCCTGCATCTCCAGCCTCTCACTTGCATAGGAAACTTCTGCATTTCCACAAGACTGCCAGTTTCCTCTCTGTGGTCTAATTTTAACCACCTTGTCGTTACAGTGTGTGTCAGCCACCTGACCCCACTAGGACCTCTGACCTTATGCCCCAGCTACTGCTTGCACTATGGAGAATTATGTAACGGGTACAGGACTTTCCTTTTTGGTGTGAGGCTGCTGCCACTGAATGGAGAGGAGAGGGGAGCTAAGGGGTGAGAAGAGGACAGAGGAAAAGCTTGCAATGGTCCTTGGCCTCACCTGGACGATGAGAGGTACAATGGCACCCCTGCTAAGTGCACAGAGGAAACCTGCCCAGATAGGAGTGTGCCACAGGTGCATGCACAGACAGGTGGGCGGAGCGTTGCTGCCGCTGGAGCATGGGCTACATGGTACGCTGAGTGGCTAAGAAAGCATGGTTCCCGGCCGAGAGGGAGAAAGCCACATGTGTGGACGTGGGACTCCTGGAGATGGGGATTTCCAGGGCACAGCAGGACCCAGGGATGTGGACATCCTGAGGCCGCCTGCAGCACATCCTTACAGGGTCAGTGGGAATTGTCTATTCCATGGACACACAAGCAACGAGGAGTAGCCCTCTCCTGGTTTTCACTTCCACCCATTCAGAAGGAAGCTGGTTTCCTTGGGGATTGTGTCTGCCATAGCCATTAGTTCCTCCTCTAGGACAAGGACACTTCTGGCTGATATGCAAAAGGCTGTGATCCACTGGGGTCTCTGACCTCGTGTTAACAGGCCTGAAAAGGATTCTACTTGCTTGGAGAGAGCAAGGTTGTCTGTCTTGGAAAAGTGTCCTCTGTCCTTTGCAATCCAAGCAGCAGGGAGGATGGTCAAAGCTGTGTAAAGTGTACTGTGGGAGTGAGAAGTGCACAGTTTGAGCTCTTTAGGAGATGGAGAAACTGAGAGGCAGAGTGTCCAGGGCTTGCCCAGAGGCACAGAGAAACCTGTCTGTAGCTCACTGGCCTATCTGCAAAAGCATTCTGCTTTAACATGGGGGGAACAGGCCCACTGGGAAGAGGACCACAGCTCTCTTGATGCTGGAGTTCTGTAGGAGACTTACGGGAATATTCTCCTAGACAAAGCCTCCAGCACTTGAGTCAGGGAAAGAACAACACAGAACAGTTTAAATATGGTTAATAAGAGACTTCATAATGGAAGAAGCCTTTCAAATCACCGCCTAGGCCAATTCCAAGATGATCTTTGCTTGGTCTAGGAGGACTTCCTGGTAAGACAGGGGTTAAAGCTGGACTCCCTGCTTGGAGAGGAAGGACTCCAGATGAAGTCTGTGACATCATCCCACAGTAACTCTGCTCGTGAGCACATTTTTCCACTCTATATCAATGAAAAACAGAGAATGTAAGTGGCATGTGTATCGCAGCTCTGGGGGCAAACTCTGGATCCTCCAGAGGAGAAAGAGCTGGGTAGGAGAGGCTCCCTTCCTGGGCTACATTAGCACGTGGGGCTGGACTGGGGCTAGAGGCGACGAAAAGGGCTGCCAGACAGGGCACACCTCTGCGGCGTACCTTCTCAGTCACAGTCCTGGCCTTATCTGGAGGGAGATTCACCGTGTAGGCGACTGTCAAGAATTCCCAAGTTAATTGACAAAATATCAGATACAAATCATTTCAATCAGCTTGGGAAAGAAAACTGGGGCTTTAGGTCAGGGAAGAGCTGAGAGAAAGCCCCTTTCCCTTCCCCTGAAGACTGCCGGAGGCAGCTTACCACGGCAGCAGGAACTGAAACCTTTAGCTTCAGGGCTCCAGTTATCACTCTAATCAAGTCCACACGCAAAGAACCAAGCAGAAAGGAAAACTGAAAGTGAGATGTGGAGAGGCGATACAGGAGGCTGTCTTCTCCTAGGCTCAGTTCCTTAGAGAGAGAGAATGTAAGCATGGGGTAAGTAGGGGCTGGAGCTAAGGGGAGCGAGGAACAAAGGAGAAAACCTCTAGGTCAAGAGAGAAGACTGGGTTACTGTTCTGAGGTATTTAAGGTGGAAAGGTGGAGAAGTAAAGAAAAACGGCATTTCTTGGCTGGGCACGGTAGCTCACGAATGTAATCTCAGCACTCTGGGAGGCCAAAGTGGGCAGATCACCTGAGGTCAGGAGTTCAAGACCAGTGTGGCCAACATGGTGAAACCCCATCTCTACTAAAAATACAAAAATTAGCCAGGTGTGGTAGCATGCGCCTGTAGTCCCAGCTACTAGGGAGGGTGAGGCAGGAGAATCAGTTGAATCTGGGAGGTGGAGGTTGCAGTGAGCCGAAATTGTACCACTGCACTCCAGCCTGGGCAACAAAGCGAGGCTATGTCTCCAAAAAAAAAGAAAAAAAAAAAGACAGAAAAATGGTGTTCTCTGAAAACTGGTGACTCTTCACAGCTACTCAGTAGGGAACAAGCACAGTGTGGACAGAGACGCCTGGGGTGGGGTGAGCGGGCTGGGGAGAGAAAACGAGCTATATGCTCTTTATGGAAGGTAGGGAGGGTGAGACAGAGAATGGGAATTAAGCACCAGGTATCACATACTGATGTGCAAGGAGCTGCACGACTTAACGCCACAGGGAAGGGAGAAAACCTCCAAATCTAGCCGGGAATATGAGGAAGGCCTGGAGAGCCAGGACCCTGGATGCAAGCTCTAGGAAGTGAGGGACTCACTCTATCATTACCTGGTCCCCGTCTTCTCCAAACAGCCCTCTTGGAAGACACAACCATGGTTACTAGTCATTCTGCAAAATTTCTTTTTCTGAATTTTTGGTTTGGAGAAATCGGAGTTTAAACTTGTACTATAAGCCAGTTCTTTTTTCTAGTCTTAACAGTCCGGCTTGCTACTGTTCCTCTGGTTAAACAGAACAATCACATGGGTTTCCCCTGACAAACTCAAGTTTACAGGTTGTTTTTCTTGTTTCTCTAAATGGAGCCAATTATTCTCACATTTGTTGAAACCTTCAATCAAACTTTATAGCTTGTTAATTTTACAGAATGTCCTTAGAGCAAATAAGATGCAGACAGGAACGTGAAGTCTTGCTGACATTATTAAGAAACCTTAAAATAGCCTACAAATCCAACACCAAGGCTGGTAAAATACAGGCTGCTTGGCTGGCTTCTGAGGTCAATTAGCAATGGGTTAATTATCATCTTTAATGAGCCAAACCTCTAGGATTGGCCACAAGAAATTTAACTCCGACTAATGTGTTTTCACAAACTGGGAACCTCTAGTTACGCACTACTCACCCTCAGAGGAAACTGAAGGGTGGGAAGCAGCCAAGGGTGGGCCAGCCTAGGAAGGGGTCTGCCAATGGAAGTTCAGACACGAGAAATAAAAAATACCACACAGGGAATCCTCGGGAGCTGGGAGGACAGAGGAAATGGTTTATTCACATTCCTAGGGGGAGGGGCCTCCTGGCAGGAAGCAGACTCCAGAAGGCAGGAGTGAAACTGGCCACAAGGATGCATAGTCACTCTGAAGACACTGGCAGTAGCTTAGGATGGGGAGACAGACATTCACAGCCTACTTGAGTCAGAAGAAGTTGGTATGAAATTGGGAAAGAGGCTCATGGGTCAGAGAGGAGTGAAAGAAAGAACCTGTGCAGGGGCTGAATGATAAGGGGGACAGCATGAGGAAAAAGCTCACGTCCTTGGACCAGATGCATCTCCTGACAGCCTTGGAGCATACTGTCCAAGGGATCAGTTCAAACAGGATTTCACTCTCTCCCTACCCCGCTACAGCTGGGCCTCTTTCTATGTGAAGCATTAAGTACAGGCTATTTTCTCGCTGTGTCGCCCAGGCTGGAGTGCAGTGGCGAGATCTCGGCTCACTGCAAGCTCCGCCTCCCACCTTCAAGCCATTCTCCTGCCTCAGCCTCCCGAGTAGCTGGGACTACAGGCGCCCGCCACCTCGCCCGGCTAGTTTTTTGTACTTTTTAGTAGAGACGGGGTTTCATGGTGTTACTCAGGATGGTCTTGATCTCCTGACCTTGTGATCCGCCCACCTCGGCCTCCCAAACTGCTAGGACTACAGGTGTGAGCCACTGCACCCGGCCCCCTTTTTTTCTTATTTTTTTGAGACAGAGTCTTGCTTGGTCACCCAGGCTGGAGTGCACTGGCATGATCTCGGCTCACTGCAACCTCTGCTTCCCAGGTTCAAGTGATTCTCCTGCCTCAGCCTTCCTAGTAGCTGGGATTACAGGTGCGTGCCACCATGCCCAGCTAATTTATGTATTTTCAGTAGAGACAGGGGTTTCACCATGTTGGCCAGGCTGATCTCGGACTCCTGACCTCAAGTGATCCGCCACGCCCGGCCTTTCTCAGTCATTTCTAATCCCCGTGTCCAGATCCGACCCTCCCTAGTCCTATGGCTGGCCTGTGCTAGCTGAAGGGTCATTGGATCACAAGATGAAATGCTAACATCACTGGTCCCCCCACAGCAACCACATCATTCCATGTGTCTGGTCCCAACAGCTGTGTTTTCTTCTTAGAGGCAACGAGGGCCATTATCAATCAGTCACCACTGCACAGATGCTTGCTGTTCCCACCTGTAACCACCATGTGTGTGCTGAAGTCTCTCAGAGAGGGGGAGGTGGGAACTGGCAAATGGTCAGATGGCAAGACCTGGTGCTGGTGGGGAGACTATCCCAAGACAGGGTTATTGAAGATCCCAAAAGGTACAGGTATTTGGCTACTAGGAAGGAGATGATGTTCAAACTGAAGGGAGAACCAGGGGAACAGGGGAGCTGTGAAGCATACACAGGAAGTAATGAGGTAAATAAAGTAGAAAAAACGGGGCCATTCTGGCAAGAGGCAAGACAAGGCAATACAGGAGGTTGGAAAAGAGCCTGGGCTTCACAGTTACACAGACCTGAGTTCAAGTACTAACTGCCACTTCCTGGCTGTTTATCCTTAGACAAGTTACTTAACTTCTCTGAGCCTTTGTTTGCTCAAGTTGTTTGTGAGGTTTAAAAGATAATACAGGCCAGGTGCAGTGGCTCATGCCTGTAATCCCAGCACTTGGGGAGGCCGAGGCAGCGGACCACCTGCGGTCAGGAGTCCGAGACCAGCCAGGCCAACATGGTGAAACCCCATCTCTACTAAAAATACAAAAATTAGCTGGGTTAGTAGCGGGCTCCTGTAATTCCAGCTACTCAGGAGGCTGAGGCAGGAGAACTGATTGAATCCAGGAAGCAGAGGTTACAGTGAGCTGAGATCGTGCTATTGCAATCCAGCGTGGGTGACAGAGCAAAACTCCGTTGCAGAAAAAAAAAAAAGGTAAGACAAGCCTGGGCAACATAGTGAGACTGTGTCTGTCAAAAACAAACAAAAAAGCTGGGCATGGTGGTGCACCACACCTACGGTCTGAGCTAACTAGGAGGCTGAGGTAGGAGGATCGCTTGAGCCAGGGAAGTCGGAGCTGCAGTGAGCCATGAGCACGCCACTGCACTCTAGCCAGGGTGACGAGTGATATCGTGACTCAAAAAGAAAAGAAAAGACAGAGAGAATACATATCAAATACTCAGCCAGATGCCTGGGCCCAGTAGGTGCTTGATAATTGAGCAGCTATCATTTTTTTTCCCTCTTTGCTCCACTCTCTTCAGAGGTGGGAGGGACACTGCCTAACACGGCTGAGCTGTTTGGAAGCCAGTCTGAGAGGCAAGGTGGGAAGCATGGGGCTGGCACATAGCCTAGGGCCAAGGGGAGAGGCCCTGGAATGCTTACCTGGCTGTTGGAACTGCAAAAAAATTTCTTTTTAATTTGTCCAGGCTGGAGTTTGCAGCAGCCTCATCATGGCTTGCAGCAGGCTCAGCCTCTTGAGCTCAAGCGGGAACCTGGCTAATTTTTAAAAATTGTTTTGTAAAGATGAGGTCTTGCTATATTGCTGGTCTCAAACTCCCGTCCTCAAGTGATCCTCCCACCTTGGCCTCCCAAAGCACTGGGATTATAGGCACGAGCCACCACTCAGGGCCTGAAATATTTTCTTCAGAACTAAGGTGCTAGATCCAGGCTACTGGGCTGGCCAAGCAGGGGAGGGAAGACCTTGCCTCTCTTCAGCAATCCCTCTCCCTATTCTTCAGAAAGACTCCGGACCTAATCAAGAGGTACGCATGCATTACTCCAGTAATCTAGAGAGGCTCCAAGGTCCCGGGCTTCGGAATACGTGTGCCACTAGTACATATATCAGGAATACAGTCACAATGGCCTTGTCCATCAGGTCCCTTCACCGTGCGGTATGGGCAGTGGCTCTGCCTTTTTTAATGGGATTGTTGAGGGTTTGAGGAGGCCCTGCAAACCCTGCAACTGTATCTTTCTTTCTTTTTTTCTGAGATGGAGTCTGGCTCTGTCGCCCCAGGCTGCAGTGCAGTGGCGAGATCTCGGCTTACTGCAACCTCCACCTCTTGGGTTCAAGAGATTCTTCCTAAGTAGCTGGGAGTACAGGCATGTGCCACCACGCCCGGCTAAGTTTTGTATTTTTAGTAGAGATGGGGTTTCACCATGTTGGCCAGGCTGGTCTCGAATTCCTGACCTCAAGTGATCCACCTGTCTCGGCCTCCCAAAGTGTTGGGATTACAGGCGTGAGCCACTTTGCTTGGCCAATAGTATCTTATTTTATGCTAAGATGGGATCTCGCTTTGTTGCCCAGGCTGCTCTTGGCTGCTCTGAACTCCTGGCCTCAAGGAATCCTACTGCCTTAGCCTCCCAAAGTGCTGGGATTACAGGCATAAACCACTGTGTCCAGCCTGGTATCTTCCTTAAATAAGACCCAGCTGGATCCTTGCCTCATGTCTCCCAATATTAAAGCAGTGATGAGAAGATCCCCAATATGGTATTTTCTACCCACCTGCATTTCCTGAGCTTAGATATTCCAAACAAAGCCAGATAGGAGTCTGGTCTTCCATGGGCAGAGTAAGCTTGCTCTTCTTGAACTGTTCCTTCATGGACAGAAACTATTCTTTTCTAGAGCTCTCGGCTCCGGCTGTACCAGAAAGGTACATTCTCAGCGGCAAGAGCGTCACAGAGAGCAAGCTATAGGCAGCAGTAGCTCGGGCTTCAGTCCAATTCCGCTTCCCCTGCAGAGTGCTCTGAGAGCAGCCACCCACATTGGCAGGGGTTAAGGACGGATATTGGCACTGCCAACACAAGCCTTTCAGGTCTGGCTGGCTTCAGCTGGTCTGAAACCTGGAACACAGGCGCTGGGGCCCTCACTTACTGAACCAGCAGGGGAGGCTGCAGGCTTAGCCCCTGGGGATGAAAGTCCGGGATCCCGTCTGTCTCAGTCTGCAAATATCCACACAGTCTGTTTCTACACTGCCATTTAGCTCTGGGCCAGAAGCACTGAACTTCGGGCTCTAGTCACTCGGAACCACATTGTTTGCCTTCTAGACAGCCACGTCCAGGAGGCCTCCCCTTAGGTTTGTGTTTAGGCTCCTTTACCAAATTTGCTCCTAATTGTATTTATTCTATGTGTGGCACAAGAGTGGTCTCTCGGAGACATCTGTAGTCTTCAATGTACTTAGGCAACATGCAGTTCAGCAAAATGTAAGTGCCTACTGTGTGTGTGAGGCACTGTCCTCTAGACGCTGGGGACTCCTCACAGAACAAAGCAAAATCCCTGTTTCAGTTGGGGGGTTGGGTCACATTCATACCAGATACATCAAAAGACCCCCTGCATCAAGAGAGCACACGCCCCTGGCCGGGCGCGGTGGCTCAAGCCTGTCATCCCAGCACTTTGGGAGGCCGAGATGGGCGGATCACGAGGTCAGGAGATCGAGACCATCCTGGCTAACACGGTGAAACCCCATCTCTACTGAAAATACAAAAAACTAGCTGGGCGAGGTGGCGGGCGCCTGTAGTCCCAGCTACTCGGGAGGCTGAGGCAGGAGAATGGCATGAACCCAGGAGGCGAAGCTTGCAGTGAGCCGAGATCCGGCCACTGCACTCCAGCCTGGGCGACAGAGCGAGACTCTGTCTCAAAAAAAAAAAAAGAGAGCACACGCCCCTCCCTGGCTGCCATGACCTGCGGTACTCAGGAAGGCAGAATTCTCAGCCCAGGGGAGAAGAAAAGCTCCTTGCAGAGACCTAGTACACTGCACCTTCATTCCTTTCAGGCTGATGGGTCCTGAGGAAGTCAGGATGGAGAATTCCTTTGGGCTTAGCCTTGCTATAAAATGAAATCCCAATCTCTCTTAATGCTTCCCAAGCTCTTTGCAAACCCTCACCCACCCACCCCTCCCCCAAAAGATCACAACTGGCACTTCTGGCTATTATTCCCTAATCCTGAACTTCAGTCCCCAGGCAACCCCCTTTGCTATACCCTGCAGGCTGTCTGCTTCAGCTGGCACCTCTGAAAGTTCACATATTACTCCCCCAACCTGCAGTGATTTTACATTTAAGCAATCAATTCATTCCCTCATCATCATCTTTTTTTTTTTTTTGGAGACAGAGTCTTGCTCTGTCACCCAGGTTGGAGCGCAGTGCCGTGATCTCAGCTCACTGCAAGCTCCGCCTCCCAGGTTCAGGCCATTCTCCTGCCTCAGCCTCCCAAGTAGCCAGGACTACAGGCGCCACCACCATGCCCAGCTAATGTTTTTGTGGTTTTTTTTTTTAGTAGTGATGGGGTTTCACTGTGTTAGCCAGGATGGTCTCTATCTCCCGACCTCATGATCCGCCTGCCTCGGCCTCCCAAAGTGCTGGGATTACAGGCTTGAGCCACCGTTCCCGGCCCCCTCATCTTCTTTTAAGCTTGATAAGGTCTTTTCTTTTCTCTCTTTTTTCTGAAACAGAGTCTTACTCTATTAGCAATCAAGGCTCACTGCAGCCTCAAATAACTGGGCTGAAGCAATCCTCCTACCTCAGCCTCCAGAGTAGCTGGGACCACAGAGGCACACCACTTATGTCTGGCAAATATATATTTATTATTTATTGAGACAGAGTCTCGCTGTGTCGCCCAGGCTGGAGTGCAGTGGTGCAATCTCAGCTCACTGCAACCTTCATCTTGAACCTAGGTTCAAGTGATTCTTGTGCCTCGGCCTCCTAGGTAGCTGGGATTCACAGGTGCATGCCATCATGCCCGGCTAATTTTCGTATTTTTAATAGAGATGGGGTTTCACCATGTTGGCCAGGATGGCCTCAAACTCCTGACCTCAGGTGCTCCACCTGCCTTGGCCTCCCAAAGTGCTGGGATTACAGGCGTGAGCCACTGCACCTGGCTAATGGTTTTTATTTTTTTTTTGGTTGAGACAAGGTCTGACTATGTCCCCTAGGCTGATCTCACTCATAGCTTTAAGTGATCCTCCTGCATCGGCCTCCCAAAGTACTGGAGTTGTAGGTGTGAGCCGCCCAGCCCAGCCTAAAAGTCCTTCAAGACGCCAGTTAGGCTTTGTCCAATCTGCCAGCCTACCTTCCACAAATACTTCGTAACTCCCTACTATGGGACAGAGACTGCTAGATATCCTGGGCACACAAGACAAGACAAGACAAGACAAGACAAGACAAGACAAGACAAGACAGACAGATGCAGTCCTTGACTTCACATGACTTTCAGTCCAGCAAAGGGCTCCACAGGAACCTCGCGCTAACCTCTCCCAAGGACGCAGGTACCCCTTCAGCAAATGTGGACTAGGCCCACACTTCACTCATCTTCTCTGACTCCATTAGCAGCTCTCAACATCTGCACTACTTGTATGTCACAAAGTGAATTCTTTTGCCCTTTGGTGGGAAGAGACCTTAATAATCATTCAGAGCCACAAGAGAACCTCCTCTAAATACCCCTCAGTGATCCAGCTCTTTCTTGACTACTTCTGGTAGAGAGGACTCAAGGCCCTGGAGTAGTTTTTAAAATCAATCATTACTTAACTGGTGTGCAGTGGCACAATCACGGCTCACTGCAGCCTCGACTTCCTGGGCTTAGGTGATCCTCCCATCTTAGCCTCCCAGGTAGCTGGGACTACAGGTGTGAGCCACCACACCTGCTAGAGTTTCACCATGTTGGCATGGCTGGTCTCAAACTCTTGGCCTTAAGCAATCTGCCTGCCTCTGCCTCCCAAAGTGCTGGGATTATAGGCAAGAGTCACCACATCTAGCTAGTAATTTTGATTATCTACACTAATGGACTTTTTTTCTGACCATTCTGTATGAGGTGTGTTACTGTGTTGAATCTGTAAGGGGACACATTTCCTACTAGAAGGCCATTCTATTTTTGGACTTTACTAATTGGTAGAAATGTTTACAACTTTTAAACCCAGATCTGCCTCCCAATGCTTCTAATTTGGTTCTCTGGGGCCATGTAAAACAAAACAAAACAAAACAAAACAAAACAAAACAAAAACCCCCCAAAAACTCTAATCCTGCTTTTATCTGGCTGGCCTCAAATTATGTGAGGTCTGCTGTGTTATACACCTTCTCTAGGCTAAACAGTCCCACTTCCTTCAACTGTGCCTCACTCTGTCTCCTAAACATCCTGCTTATTCCTTCACTAAGACTTTCACTAAGACGAATGTGTCTCCTCCATTGAGTGCCCACGTGACCTAATAGCAGAGCAGAGAGTGGCCCATCCCCTCTCATCTCTGTTGGGGATACTCAATTTTAATAACAGACTTAACAGCATTACTTTCATTGTCCCCACCTTGCACTACTGATAAACTGTGAGCTGCTTTTTTCCTTTTCTTGTGGGGGACAGGGTCTTGCTCTGTCGCTCAGGCTGGGGTGCAGTGGCGAGATTGTGGTTCCCTGAAACCTTGACTTCTCAGACTCATGGGATCCTTCCACCTCAACTTCCTGAGCTGGGACTACAAGCATGTGCCACCACACCTGGCTAAATATTTTGTAGAGATGGGGTTTCGCCATGTTGCCCCACTTGGTCTTGAACTCCTAAGTTTAAGGAATCCTCTTGCCTCAGCCTCCCAAAGTGTTGAGATTACAGGCGTGAGCCACTGTGCCCAGCCAATTGTGAGCTTCTCATCAACAAATCCCCAAATTGTTTTCACTTATGTTGCTAAATCCTATCTCCCTTTATGGATTACAAGCCCTCCACCAACTATTCCCTTTCACGTCTTTTCCTTCACCACGGTCTTCTCCCCATGCCTGAAGAAATCTGATTATTTACCGTTGTGCTGCATGCTACACGCTACGTGTGGCTGACTTTTTGGACCAGGGTAGGGTTTTACATTTATTCTTATTTGATTTCATCTTGTCATTTACTTCTCCCATTGCAACCTATTAAGTTCTCTTTGGATCCTAAATTTTTCATCTGAGAATGCATTCCCTTCTCAGGTTTATGTTACATACCTTTTTTTTTTTTTTTTTTTTTTTGAGACAGAGTCTCAGTCTTGTTGCTCAGGCTGGAGTGCAATGGCGTGATCTCGGCTCACTGAAACCTCCACCTCCCGGATTCGAGTGATTCTCCTGCCTCAGCCTCCCGAGTAGCTGGGGTTACAGGCACCTGCCACCATGTCCAGCTAATTTTTGTATTTTTAGTAGAGACGGGGCTTTCCCATGTTGGTCAGGCTGGTCTCAAACTCCTGACCTCAGGTGATCCACCTGCCTTGGCCTCCCAAAGTGCTGGGATTACAGGTGTGAGCCACTGTGCCCGGCCATATTACATGAATTTTATCAGTTGGTTTTATTTACAATTCTCATTAACTTTCTTCCATTAATCTGTTGTGTTTTTTTCTCCTAAGTAAGATTCTTGAGGGGAGGCACTAGTGTTAAGTGTTTATGTGTGTGCTTAAAATAAAATCTATCTGCAGTATTTAACATGCACTGTGGATACCTGAACAATGTGGATGAGTGATCACGGGGGTCAGACGGCAGCCTCAGGACAATCCCAGAGGACATCACGGAGGGGGTGCGGCCATACTGTCTATACTGTGTCAATCATGCTCCCTAGGCTGTGCAACACAGACACCTGGACACACTTGGAGATGCTACCTTCTGTTTGGGTGGTGTTCCTCATGGAGGCTTGGACTCAATAAGGAATAGGGACTCCTCTTTGACAGGCTGCCTCCCGTTTCTCATGTGAAACCAGATACCACAAGAAGCCACGCTCTGGGCATGTCTTGCTTCATCTTAACTCCATGGAGGCTGCTGTACTAGGTTAAGGTAACACATACCTCTAAGAAGTGAGATTTAATGCTCTTCAAAGCACTGACGTCATGCTTTGAAAAAAAAAAATTACATCCACATCTGAAGAACCCTCACAGCATATTAAAAAATGTAGTATAGAGACGTTCTCTGAGATTTGGGCTGAGGTAGAAAGCCATTTTAAGTTGCATTTTTAGGTTCTATGTTTCTGGAGTCCTGAATTAAAACACAACCCATGCCTCATAGTTGGAGACAAGACAAGCTTTGTTAACACAAGCGAACTAGTCTGTTCACAGCTCGGGACACGGTGTAAGTCAACAAATAGCTGCCATACAGAACCACCTCAATCAATATTAGTTCCCCCTTCTTCACATGTGAACTTGAAAAAGCATTTTTCAAAACCAACTGTATCACAACCATACAATGAGCTTATTAAAAATGCAGATTCTAGAACCCCAATTTTTTCTTTTTTCGAGTCTCACTCTGTCGCCCAGGCTGGAGTACAGTAGTGAGATCTCCGTTCACTGTAACCTCTGCCTTCCGGGCTCAAGTGATCCTCCCATCTCAGCCTCCTCAGTAGCTTAGCTGGGACTAGAGGCGCCTGCCACCATGCCCGGGTCATTTTTACCTTTTTTTTTTTTTGGAGACGGAGTCTCACTCTGTCGCCCGGGCTGGAGTGCAGTGGCCGGATCTCAGCTCACTGCAAGCTCCGCCTCCTGGGTTTATGCTATTCTCCTGCCTTAGCCTCCTGAGCAGCTGGGACTACGGGCAAAAGTGCCACCACACCCAGCTAATTTTTATATTTTTTGTAGAGATGAGGTTTCGCCATGTTGGCCAGGCTGGTCTCAAACTCCTGGCCTCAAATGACCCACCCGCCTCGGCCTCCCAAAGTGTTCAAGTACAGACGTGAGCCATCGTCCCTGGTCTAATCTTTGTATTTTTTTTTAGAGATGGGGTTTCACCATGTTGGCCAGGCTGGGCTTGAACTCCTGGCCTCAAGTAATCTGCTGTCCTTCGCCTCCCAAAGTGCTGGGATTATAGAAAGTGCTGGGATTATAGGCATAAGCCACTGTGCCCAACTGGGTTTTCTTTTTACCCAATACTACTCCTTGGCTATGGATTCTACTTTGAATTCAATGAATCAGTATTTCTTGAGATAGGACCTTAGAATGTATACTTTTAAACATTTTATTTTATGAGATCAGGTTTTGCTCTCTCACCTAGGCTGGAGTGCTGTGGTGTGAACACGGCTCACTGCAGCCTCAACCTATCGAGTAGCTGGGAATACAGGCGCACACCATCACATCCAACTAACTTTTTTTTTTTTTTTTTTTTTTGAGACGGAGTCTTGCTCTGTCACCCAGACTGGAGTGCAGTGGCTGGATCTCCGCTCACTGCAAGCTCCGCCTCCCGGGTTTACGCCATTCTCCTGCCTCAGCCTCCCGAGTAGCTGGGACTACAGGCGCCCACCACCTCGCCCGGCTAGTTTTTTGTATTTTTTAGTAGAGACGGGGTTTCACCGGGTTAGCCAGGATGGTCTCGATCTCCTGACCTTGTGATCCGCCCGTCTCGGCCTCCCAAAGTGCTGGGATTATAGGCTTGAGCCACCGCGCCCGGCCTCCAACTAACTTTTTTAAAAAATGTTTTGTAGAGATGGGATCTTGCCATATTGCACAGGCTGGTCTTGAACTCCTAGGCTCAACAGATCCCCCTGCTTCGGCCTCCCAAAGTGCTAGGATTACAGGTGTGAGCCACGGCGCCTGGCCAGAAAGTATTGTATAGGCTGGTCTTGAACTCGTAGGCTCAAGAGAGCCCCCTGCTTCAGCCTCCCAAAGCGCTGGGATTATAGGTGTGGGCCACAGCACCTGGCCAGAATGTGTGCAAGTGTTCCAGGTACTCATGAACACTGAGTTTGAGAATTACTGCTTTAAAGGATGGAAGGTTAGGTCAGAGTGGTCACAATTTTAGTAGACTCTTCAAAATGCAACTCTATTTTTCAAAGGTGCAAACACTACTACTATCTATGTATTTTTTGAGACAGGGTCTTGCTCTGTCACCCAGGCTGGCGTACAGTGGCATGATCAAAGTTCACTGCAACCTTGAACTCCTGGGCTCAAGTAATCCTCCTTCCTCAGCCTCCCAAGTGGCTGGGACGACAGTCACGTATCACCATGCCCAGCTAATTTTGAATTTTATTTTGTATAGAAGGGTCCTCACTATGTTGCCAGGACTGGTCTTGAACTCCTGGTCTCAAGCAGTCCTTCTGCTTTGGCCTCCCAAAGTGTTGGGGTTACAGCCGCACTGCACCCAGGCTACCTTAGTTTTTCATGACACAGTGCATGTTAAACTTTTAGGATCTAAAAATCCTCTGCACTCTTTGATGTAGTTACTACATCCAGATGATGCAGATGAGCAAACTAAAACTCAAATAAATTAAATGACATTCTCAGGAGAACTAAGATCCGAAGTCAGATAAAATGACTTCCTCATTCAGGGCTCTTACCAGCTCACCAGGGCTACCTTCCTGGAAGAGTGCCATCAGCCTTCCGGGACGTAACAAAACCTGCTGCATGCCTCACTCACCCTTCGCAGCCACAGCGAACACCAAGAGAATGGTTACTACATGCCAGGCACCGTGCCAAATGCTTTACACGAACCAACTCATGTGATCCCCACAACCTCATGAAGCAGATACTGTTGCTGCTTCCATTATAGTGGTGAGGAAACTAAGGCACAGAGAAGTAACTTGCTCAGGGAATGCAACTAGTAAGTACAGGGGCTGGACTGCTCTAACTGCCACAGCTCTCTGTGATCCAGGACATTCACAGGGGTTTCAGACAGAGACCCTCACCATCTTCCCGAGGAGAAAGCTCTCATCTAGCCTGGAAATTCATAGGAGAAGAGAAAAAGGCAGCCTTTCAGAACTGATTTCTTGAAGACTGAACTCTTCTGGGCATGGTACACTCCTCCTGGGGGGCTGACACGCCACAGGTCTAGGACGAGCAGGGCCCAGTGGAACAACAGTGTCATGGCCTCTGAACTTGTGTGCTCTCAGGCAAATTACAGAGCCTTATCTGGTAATTACTGCTCTTACTGTCTGGTAACTTGTGTGCTCGTGGGCAAAATCCTGAGCCTTGTCTGCAAGATGCTAATAATTCTGAAGATCTATATTCCTAGTCCTTTACCAAATTTTGTTATAAACTGACCATTTATATTTGTGTATATTTACAAGGGTACAAAGTGATATGTTTTATGAATACAATGTATAATAATTAAATCCAGCTAATTAACATATCTATCACCTCAAATACTTATTGTGGTGAGAAAATTTGAAATTTACTCTTATTTTTTTTTTTAGACGGGGTCTTGCTGTCACCCAGGCTGGAGTGCAGTGGTGTGATTAAGGCTCACTGCAGTCTTGACTTCCCAGGCTCAAGTGATCTTCCCACCTCAGCCTCCCAAGTAGCTGGGACTACAGGCGTGGACCACCACACCCTGCTAATTTCATTTTCTTTTTTTTATTTAGAGATGGGGCCTCACTATGTTGCCCAGGCTGGTTTGAGCTCCTGGTCTCAAGTGATCATCCTGCCTCAGCCCCCAAAGTGCTGGGATTACAGCTGTGAGAGACCACGTCTGACCTCTTAAAGCAATTTTAAATGTACAGTACTGTATTTTTACGTCCACCATGCTGTTCAACAGATCTCAGAAAAACACACACCCATCTTTCTCCCATGGAACTGAGGTTTTGAACCCTTTGACCATCATCTCCCCATTTCCTAGCCTCTGTAGCCACCATTCTACTGTCTGCTTTTATAAGCTGGACTCCTTCAGATTCCACATGTAAGTGAGAACATATGGTATGTGTCTTTCTGTGCCTGGCTTATTTCACTTAGCATAATGCTCTTCAATTCCATCCATGTCGCTGAGAACGACAGAACTTCTTTTTAAAGACTGAATAGTACTCCGTTGTGTGTATATCCCACCTTTTCTTTATCCATTCATCTGTTGATGGACACTCAGACTAATTCCATAACTTGGTTACTGTGACTAGTGCTGCAGTGAACCTGGGAGTCCAGACATCTCTTCAACCAACTGATTTCAAATCTTTTGGGTGAATGCCCAGAATTGGGATTACTCTCTTTCCATTCTTACAGGTTTCTGTGATTCTGGGCAGTCGTCTTGGAAAGGAAGAAAGGATCATTCTGCTGCTGAGCTTGACAGAGGAACTCAGCTCTGTCATAGGGGACAGTGCCAAGAGCTGGGCTTGGCCTTTTCGGAAGGGTTAAAGATTCAGAATGTGAACTAACAGTGAGAGGCTAGAGATTACTCTGATGGAAAAGGGTGGTACAGGTTACTCTCCTATGATAAGCCACTCAGGAAGACTTGGAGAGTTTTATGGAATCATTAGCACAGAGCTCCCCTCTGGCCACAGAGGAGAGGAAGAAACAGCGGACCAGTTTATAAAGCTCCAGAGCGGAAAATTTCTGTTGGTGTCCAAACTAAGTTTTTGGCTTTCTGTGAAGTTTGGAAAGACTTATACTGATGTTTTAATCACCTGGTTAGTGTTCTGAGGACTCCTGTCAGCGGCCTCACTGAGCTTGCTTCAGCAGGCAGTGGGGAACGGCTGGCTCTCGCCCCATGCTCTTCTTGTGAGCTCTTTCTTTCCCATGACCATCTCCAACACCCTGTAGCTCCCTTTGGGCCACTTGGAGGGTATAAAGCAAACCTGTGAGCCCTGTAGGAGACTGAGTGCACTCTTTTGGGCTAATTTACCACCAGATCTAAAGTCAGGAAAGACCCCTTAATAAGAGCTATGGTGCAAAGAGGTAAGAAGTAGTCTCAAGATTAGTCTGCCAGCAACACCTCTGTGGTGGCACAGACAAAGCAGGCTTGCCTTCCAGGAGAATCACCACCAACACATTCTGTTTTTTCTTCTTTTTTTTTCAGTTGGAATCTTGCTCTGTAGCCCAGGCTGGAGTGCAATGGCACCATCTCAGCTCACTGCAACCTCTGCTTCCCAGGTTCAAGTGATTCTCCTGCCTCAGCCTCCTGAGTAGCTGGGACTACAGGCGTGCGACACCAAGCCTGGCTAATTTTTGTATTTTTAGTACAGACAGGGTTTCACCATGTTGGCCAGGTAGGTCACGAATTCCTGACCTCAAGGGTTCCGTCTGCCTCAGCCTCCCAAATTGCTGGGATTACAAGCATGAGCCACCGTGCCCGGCCACCATTCAGACTTTCTAAAGCACTTGGGTATTTATCGTGAAAAGAAGTCCTCACAAGTGAAAATGCATACTGAACAAATTCAGGGCAGGGAAAGTTCTAGAAAGAAAAACTCATGAGCATGCCAGAAGCTCTTTAAAGAGGTTAAGGGGGTTGAAAAAAAAAAAGGTTCAGGGTAGTGGCAGGTAGAACAAGTCAGCATCTTACATCCTCTGCAATTTTCATTGATCACAGTTTCTTGGTGGCCTAAATATTCCATTTTACTGGGAAAGCTGTGGTGTAGATGAAGTGGTGACAGATGGTTGCTAGGAATTATGCTGTTTCATTTGATTATCATGGTAATCCTGTGAGACAGGAAGAGGAAACTAAAGCTCAGAGAAAGCAAGCGATGAAGTGATGAAGTGATGAAGCTGGGCTTTGAACCCAGATGTGTCTTACTCCAAACTTTGTGCTCAGTTCATTGTATTATAATATGGCCTCTTATGAAGGAAATGGCACTTTCACAAAGAGTATAGGGCACTTTTGAGAAAGGGCTCTACTTTAAGTTATCTTCTGTTTTTGAAGACAGGGTCGCACTCTGTTGCCCAGACTGAGTGCAATGGTGTGATCACGGCTCATTGCAGTCTCAAACTCCCAGGTTCAAGTGATCCTCCTACCTCAGCCTCCTGAACATCTGGGACTACAGGTATGCGCCACCACGCCCAGCTTTTTTTTTTGTAGAGATGGGGTCTCACTATGTTATCCAGGCTGGTCTCAAACTCCTGGACTCAAGCAATCCTCCCACCTCAACCTCCCAAAGTGGTGGGATTATAGGTGTGAGCTACCACACCCAGCCTATTTCAAGTCTTTCTCATTTAAAAAATATTACACTTGGCTGGGTGTGGTGGCTCATGCCTGTAATCCCAACACTTTGGGAGGCCAAGGTAGCTGGATTACCTGAGGTCAGGAGTTTGAGACCAGCCTGGCCAACATGGTAAAACCCCATCTCTACTAAATATAAAAAAATTAGCCGGGTGTTGTGGCAGGTGCCTGTAATCCCAGCTACTTGGGAGGCTAAGGCAGGAGAATTGCTTGAACTTGTGAGGCGGAGGGTGTACTGAGCCAAGACCGTGCCACCGCACTCCAGCCTGAGCAACAAAAGCAAAACTCTGTCTCAAAAGAAATTAATAAAAATAAATAAATAAATAAATTATACTATGTAGAGTATATTATAATTATATAAATATAATAGTAGTATTACAGTAGCCTAAGGCCCTCGGGACAAAAAAAACAGTTCTGACAAATTTGCCTTTAGAGGAACACAAATTGAATGGTTGCTTGACTAAGCCACAGGCAAGAAAAGAAATACTGAAATTTAAAATTTCTCAGAATACCCGCCCTAAAAAGAGTTCTATCATTCAGATTCATTTCATTTCACTGGACATAATATGCGCAAAACCTCAGCTGATTACTTGATGAGCTGAATGAATACAGGAAACTAGTAACTGCCAGATGTTAAGACCTGTATGTGGGTAACCTCTGAAAGTTGTCTGCACCACTGCCTTGAACTTTTATACTGAATGTAAAGAGTAAAGTCCATCATGAGGACAGGAAAATGGAAATCAAAGCTCCCTCCCGATACTTGGCACCCAAAGGCTCCACAAATCTATCAATCCAAGTAACTTTTACTTTGCAAGCAACAGGGTGTGTTATTTATCTGGCAATGCTTGATCTTGGAGAAGGTATGAAGGAGGAGAAGAGAGCATAATAGTTTACTTCTCAGTGGAAAAACTAGGCTTAAGGAGGAGATACTGATTTCTCATTGAGTTCTCAGGGAGACCTTCTCTGCCATAGAATTTTCCCTTCCCACCCCATCACTTTTCTTCTTCTTACCAAGGGAAGTTTCTTCAAATTGCTGTCTCTGGCTCAAAGTTAATTTCCCTTTGGCCAAAGCACTCTGCACATGCCATTGTTCCATGCCCTCTTATGCCAGAGTTCAAGCCGATAAGCCACCAACATGCCTTTTAATAAAGGAAGGGAGGGGGTCTCTCAAGGGAACTCTGCTTACTGAGGGAAAAGAGAGTCCTACAGCAGCAAAGGCACATACTACCCTTCCTCAGTGACCTCAGAGGAGTCTATTTACAAAGGCTATAGTTAGAGAGGAAAGAGCGAGAAGGAAGGGAAAGAGGCAGACCATGACCAGAGAGGTCTTATGTCCCACAGGAATAACTCTGAGGACAAGGAAAAGGCTGTCCTGTCACAAGGGCAAAATTAACCAGACCCAGCCAATTATGAGAGAGGGAAGGAAGGAGGATGCTGGGAACATGAAGGGGGCAAAGCTTACAGGCCACTACATACATGGGGGAATGCAGGAGGAAACTGTTCCAAAGCTGATGACAAGGCAGACAGGAAACCTCCGTGTCTCTGCTGACAGGAAAGAAAGAGCGAAATTCTGGATCTTCTCTCTAGGCAGGATTTCTCTTTTCTTTGTTTCTTTCTTTTTTTTTTTCTGAGACAGTCTCAGTTTGTCGCCCAGGCTGGAATGCAAATGCATGATCTCGGCTCACTGCAACTGCCGTCTCCTGGGTTCCAGCAATTCTCCTGCCCCAGCCTCCCAAGTAGCTGGGATTACAGGCATGTGCCACCACGCCTGGCTGATTTTTGTATTTTTAGTAGAGACGGGGTTTCACCATGTTGGTCAGGCTAGTTTTGAACTCCTGACCTCAGGTGATCTGCCCACGTTGGCCTCCCAAAGTGCTGGGATTACAGGTGTGAGCCACTGCGCCCGGACTCTATGAAGGATTCCTGATAGGCATGTGACATTCCCTGTCTTCCCATGGGTGCGCCGACAGCTGGGAATCCTGCCCTTCAGGTCAGGCAGGGCAGGGATTTAGACCTCTCATGAGTTCATGAAGAGGTTCAGTAACGACTGAAACCATGATCCCAAACACAAATGGGGACTGTCATTTCCTGTTGGGTTTCCATGCTGTAAAACAGTGGGGGAGAAATGCCAGCTACGAAGTACTACGTCTTCTGTGGAAAATGGAGTATGCAGTGTATCTGGCTCCAGGTTCTGACTTGTAAACCTATGTGAGAACTGGCTGTTAGCTGCTAGAGGATGATAGTGTCAAAGAGACACTCTACCACTCAACCTGCCGCCTTTCTGCTGACTCTCTATGGCCTCTAGGTAGCTGATGAGCCTCCATAGGAAGGGCAGTCCTGGGCTGGGGCAGCTCCTCTGGGCACTAGCTCACTGTCCTGTGTTCTTTAAAACAGCTCTGATGGAACAAGCCATCTGTGAAGGTTATTTAACTTGGAGCTGGAAGAGGGTGAGGATGTGGAAAAAATAAACTGAGCAGCCAATGGATGGGGCCAGAGAGAGAGAGAAGGCAGGTGGCATGTTCATGGGACTGTGTGCCAGGGCCAAGCAGGGTGGGACTGCAGAAAGGAATGGTGCCGAAAGGAGGCCAGCATGGGAGCGGCTGGAACACCCAGGACAGCAGAATTTTATTTCCAAAATGGTATTTTGCTGTTCTCCTTCAAGGACACCCAAGCCCTCACTTGAGAGTTCCACTTACGGGGAGAATCCTGGAATGGTGTAACTAAGCGCACCTGCCTTGCCTTCTGGAAAGCGACCTGAACCTTGCCTAATTTCTGAGCCTTAGCCTGCAAGATAAATCTAACAGGTTTTTTTTTTTAATTTTTACATCCAATGCCTCCAAATAATGGCAACAGCTAAGAGGGTAGAAAACGGAAATGACAAAGGATTACAGAGAATTTGCAGGAATTACAGAAAATAGCTACAGAAACTACAGGATGATCCAGAAGGAGATATGGGAATCTGGTGTTTGACTGAATTGTAACTGGACCTCTTTGGAGTCTTCTTAGCCACTCTCCAACCCCCAGCCTCCACTATGAAAACACATATTGAAACTTTCATTTTAAAAAATCTTGCCAGGCGCAGTGACTCACACCTGTAATCCCAGGACCTTAAAAGGCTGAGGCAGGCGGGTAACTTAAGGTCAGGGGTTTGAGACCAGCCTGACCAACATAGTGAAAATACAAAAAAAAAAAAAAACAAAAATTAGCCAGGCATGGTGGTGCACACCTGCAGTTCCAGCTACTCAGGAGGCTGAGGCAGAATTGCTTGAACCTGGGAGGCAGAGATTGTAGTGAGCCAAGATTGTGTCACTACACTCTAGCCTGGGCCACAAAGTGAGACTCTGTCTCAAAAAAAAAAAAAAAAAAATTCTGAGCCAGGTGTGGTGGCTCATCCCTATAATTCCAGAACTTTGGGAGGCCAAGGTGGATGGATCACCTGATGGTTAGGAGTTTGAGAATAGCCTAGCCAATATGGCGAAACCCCGTCACTGCTAAAAATACAAAAAAATAAGTCACACGGGGTGGCGAGCACCTGTAATCCCAGCTACTGGGGAGACTGAGGTGGTAAAATCACTTGAATCCAGGAGTTGGAGGTTGCAGTGAATTGAGGATTACACCACTGCACTCCAGGCCGGGCAACAGAGCAAAAAAAAAAAACCCTAGGCATTTTCACTTATTTAATCCTTACTAAAATGTTATGAAATAACTAATGTCATCCCCATTTTTCAGAGAATAAACTCAACCTCAGAAACAATAAATTATCTGGAGTTTTCTCATGACTAGCATAGCGCATAATAAAGGCTATGGCATCTATCTACAACAGGAAGATGTATTTTTCTGCAGGTTGTCCTGGCAAAACAGCATTAGAGTTGACAGTATCTCATCTGATCCATTCCTGATTACCAAGTCTATGTGGTATATTCTCACAAGATTTGAAAGAGAGACCAAAAAGCTGCTGTTAGAATATATGTCTTTCTTTTTTTTTTTTTTTTGAGACTGAGTCTCGCTTTGTCACCCAGGCTGGAGTGCAGTGGCGCAATCTCGGCTCACTGCAAGCTCCATCTCCTGGGTTCAAGCGATTCTCATACCTCGGCCTCGCGAGTAGCTGTGATTATAGGCGCGTGCCACCATGCCTGGCTAATTTCTCTATATTTACTAGAGACAGGGTTTCGCCATGTTGGCCAGCCTGGTCTTCAACTGCTGGCCTCAAGTGATCCGCCTGCCTCAGCCTCTCAAAGCGCTGGGATTACAGGTGTGAGCCACTGTGCATGGCCTTCCTCACTCTTTATTAAATATTTCCAAGGCAGTAGATTAAGAATAGGATTAGAGGCCGGGCGCGGTGGCTCAAGCCTGTAATCCCAGCACTTTGGGAGGCCGAGACGGGCGGATCACGAGGTCAGGAGATCGAGACCATCCTGGCTAATACGCTGAAACCCCGTCTCTACTAAAAAATACAAAAAAACTAGCCGGGCGACGAGGCGGGCACCTGTAGTCCCAGCTACTCGGGAGGCTGAGACAGGAGAATGGCGTGAACCCGGGAGGCGGAGCTTGCAGTGAGCTGAGAGCCGCCCACAGCACTCCAGCCTGGGCGGCAGAGCAAGACTCCGTCTCAAAAAAAAAAAAAAAAAAAAAAGAATAGGATTAGAGACAGGAATCCAATAGCTGCACGTGCTGCTTACTCTACTTTTGAAGAACACATATAGACAGGCAAACCATTATAAACTACTTTGAAGTACAGTTTGAGTGCTTTATATTGATAAAAACAGACAAAATTTCTGGACCAGCCTATACTAGGGAAACCTATATACACCCTAAACTTTCAAAAAAATTGACAACACAAGGCCAGACGCAGTGACTCACGCCTGTAGTCCTAGCACTTTGGGAGGCCAAGGTGGGTGCATCACCTGAGGTCAGGAGTTCAAGACCAATATGGAAAAACTCTGTCTCTACTAAAAATTAGTGGGGTGTGGTGGTGCACATCTGCAATCCCAACTACTTGGGAGGCTGAGGCATGAGAATTGCTTGAACCCGGAGGCAGAGGTTGCAGTGAGCCAAGATTGAGCTACTGCATTCCAGTCTGGGTGACACAGTGAGACTCCATCTTAAAAAAAAAAAAAGACAACACAGAACTAAAAGCTGTCACTTAATTCTGTTACTTAAGCTAAAGCCACTATTGCTGCTGACAAAGTACCAAAGGAGTTCAATGAGAACGTCTGTTCTGGGAGGCACTAAAGATATGGTTGCACCTCAGAATCAAGTACCAGGCCAAACTGAAGCCAAAGCTGTTTAGTAATGGGTAGTTTAGAAACACGGCACATGGTAAAAACAAGCAATACAAAGGCTGAATTTTAAAAACAAAACCTTCCCACCTCTTTTTAGGCCCTGTTGCGAGTTTCTGGTATGTTCTTCAGAGATATTTCTGCATTTACTGACATATGTGATTAACTATGAGCTCTCCCTATATCTTTTATAGATATATTTATGTAAGTGGTGATATACTATGACACATGCACACACGGTATCTTAATCATCAACATCATTTGTGAAGCACATTTCATGCCAAATACTAAGGATCATCAACAATAAAGCACTCTGCGTTGGGGGGACTGACGGAAAGACCTAGCAAAAGCAGCAAAGGAAAGCAGACAGAAGACAGACCCTGATGATGTGCTCCAATCCATCAGTCATCATCAAGTCCAACGGGCCTGGGAGTGGTCAGCAACAACAGTCTCCCCAGCCAAGCAGGGTCTCAAATGACACAAAGGTGGGCAAAATGGGCTGCATTTACATGTCACAAAATAATGTGCAAAGTGGATACATGTGCTCCGGCCTGCATGCTGCCCAGGAAGAGCTGCCACCCCAGAGGAATCAGTGTCAGGAGGGTCATCCACAAATCTGAAGGCCAGAAACAAAGAGTGCTATATATAGATTTACTGTGAAAATTACACGGTTCTAATTCCATCTTGATGTACAGGCTAGGTGTTACGGCAAGAGCTGCCTGGTACATCTGAAGGCTGCTGCACCACCTTCAGTGCCAGTCTCCTTATGAGAGGAGCACATACAGCTGTCACAGAACAGAAAGTAAGATATTTGAGGTGTTTCAGGCTGATCTCACAGTCGGAGTTCTAAATGTATTCTACTGAATTCAATAAATATTTATTAAGCACATGCTATGGTGTGGCAGGCCCTATTCAAATCACCAGAATACAGCAGTGAATAAAACAATGCTCCTGTTCCCGTGGAGCTTAACATTTTCCTGAGACTGAGAATCAAATAAGCAGATAGTAGCGGGGAGCACTGTGAAAAAGTCGGGTAAGAGAGACAGAGAGTGGCAGGGTGGGGAAGAGTATAGACATTATATATAAGATGGTGAACAGAAGACCCTAAGAAAGGTAACATTTGATCAGACTCGAAGGAGTAAGCCACAAAAAAGAGAGGTCCCTTCTTATTTGAGACAGGATCTCGCTCTGCTGCCCAGGTTGCAGTACAGTGGTGTGACCATAGCTCATGCAACCTCCCAAGCAGCTGGGACCACAGGCACCTGCCACCATGCCTGGGTAATTTTTTATAGAAACGGGGTCTCCCTATATTGCCCAGGCTGGTCTTGAACTCCTGGGTTCAAGGGATCCTCCTGCCGTGGCCTTTTAAAGTGCTGGGATTACAGGCATGAGCCACCATGCCTGGCCTGAAAGGTCCTTACAGTGGGCTTCTTGGGCGGGTGGCTGGAGCATTAAGGAGCTCCTTCTCTGATCGAAGGGCTTGTTAGCTACACAGTGTGAAGGAAGGAGAACAGGCTTTTCTACCTCAGCCCGGTGAGACAAGACGCCTTTGAGAGTTTATGCAGCTTGCATACCCCCTCCATGCAGTTTCTGGAAAGTTTCCATCACAGATGAGAGTTTTATGTTGAATTTTAAGTTTGACCACAAATATTTAAACTTCCCTGGACCACAAATACAGTATCTTTTCTGTGGTTTATCTGGCAGCAAGTACATATTTACAAATCTCTATATGTCTGCCTGTTATTTAAATTTCTTACAGAAGTGCCAAGATCTTTAGTTGTGATTTACCCCCTTCCCCTCCGTATTGGTAGGTATAGTCTTGATTAGGCCTAATTCTTGGGAAAAGGAGGTATCTTTACAATAGAAGCTTAGAAGTCTTCCTGGTTAAATTTCCTATTATCACTTTCCTCTTAAAAAAAAAAAGTCTATGGTCTGTTCCAAGTTCTTGTTATTTGAATTGAAATGTAAAAATTGAATTTTTTTGGTGCTTTTTTTTTTTCCCACTAGAGAACTGAGAATAAAACTTAAAGCTAAATAAATCTGCATACTTTAGCTGTATTAAAAAGCAAAACAACAAATAAAAAAAAGCCAGGTATAATGAGCTTCAATTTTTTTTTTTTTTTTTTTTTTTGAGATGGAGTCTCGCTTTGTCACCCAGGCTAGAGTGCAGTGGCACAATCTCGGCTCACTGCAATCTTCACCTCCCAGGTTCAAGCGATCCCTCTGCCTCAGCTTCCTGAGTAGCTGGGACNGTCTTCCTGGTTAAATTTCCTATTATCACTTTCCTCTTAAAAAAAAAAAGTCTATGGTCTGTTCCAAGTTCTTGTTATTTGAATTGAAATGTAAAAATTGAATTTTTTTGGTGCTTTTTTTTTTTCCCACTAGAGAACTGAGAATAAAACTTAAAGCTAAATAAATCTGCATACTTTAGCTGTATTAAAAAGCAAAACAACAAATAAAAAAAAGCCAGGTATAATGAGCTTCAAACTTTTTTTTTTTTTTTTTTTTTTTTGAGACAGACTCTCACTCTGTCACCCTCTGTCACCCAGGCTAGAGTGCAGTGGCACAATCACGGCTCACTGCAATCTCCACCTCCCAGGTTCAAGCGATCCCTCTGCCTCAGCTTCCTGAGTAGCTGGGACCACAGACATGCATCACCATGCCTAATTTTTATATTTTTGGTAGAGATAGGGGTTTCACCATGTTAACTAGGCTGGTTTTGACCTCCTGGGCTCAAGTGATCTACTGGCCTCAGCTTCCCAAAGTGCTGGAATTACAGGTGTGAGCCACTGTGCCCAGCCTTTTATTTATTTATTTTTTAAGATACAGAGTCTTGCTCTGTCACCCAGGCTGGAGTGCAGTGGTGTGATCAAGGCTTACTGCAGCCTCCACCTCCCAGCCTCCCAGGCTCAAGTGATCCTCCCCACCACTTCAGCCTCCTGAGTAGTGGAGAGTTAGCCCTACAGGCGCGTGCCACCATACCCAGCCAATTTTTTTTTTTATTTTTTGTAGAGACAGGGCCTCACTATTTGCCCAGGTTGGACTCGAACTCCTGGGCTCAAGTGATCCACCCACCTCGGCCTCACAAAGTGCTCAGATAACAGGTATGAGCCACTATGCTGGGCCTAAAGCCCAATTTCTAAATGAATACTCTTACTTACTTACCAATTCCTGAAAATTATAACATGCACTAGAGTTACAAGGAATACAGCAAACATCCCTCCTCTCCAGCTGGGTCTTCAACAAAGCTGGCTTGGTAACAGGTTCTGACTCCACGAGAACACAAAATTCTTAAATGGGTCTCTGGGTTATCAGCACCGGTTTCTCTTACACAGCTGCCAAGAGAGCTGTGCGGCATTCTTATCAAATGAAAGCAAACAGGTAGATCATCTAAAACCCATGGCCTCAAAACAATCACTCCTACTTCATTCTGGAGACCTTCCATTGTTTTCTTCTTTCCTTTCCTGGACCTTTGGGGTACGGTCCCTACTAACATCCAGGGTACAGAGTTGAGACCCAACACAGAAAGACTTAAGGAGTATCTTCATGAAATCACTGAATTATCTCCTCCCGAGTGTCACAGGAGAGTAGTGGAACGAGGTATGAAGTAACAAACCCATGCACATAAACCCATGAAAGCACATTCTATGTACAATGCCTACCTTAATCAAATGAACAATGACCTTCAAAGTATTCAATCTGGAAGGCTAGAAGCTCATTTCTTAAAACCTAGCATTGAGGCCAGGTGTGGTGGCTCATGCCTGTAATCTCAACAGTTTGGGAGACTGAGGCAGGTGGATCACCTGAGGTCAGGAGTTCAAGACCAGCCTGGCCAACATGGCAAAATCCCATCTCTACTAAAAAAATACAAAAATTAGCCGGGCGTGGTGGCACATGCCTGTAGTCCCAGCTACTTGGGAGGCTGAGATGAGAGAATTGCTTGAACCCAGGAGGCTGAGGTTGCAGTGAGCCTAGATCGTGCCACTGCACTCCAGCCTGGGTGACAGAGCAGGACTCCATCTCAAAACAAAACAAAACAAAAAAACCCCAAAAAACAAAAACAAAACTAGCATTGATTTGTTTAATCAGAATGATGTTAAGATGTGCTTCTATTCTGTCTATCCTTCCAGTTTCTCACTGAAATGACTAAAAACAAATAAATAAATAAAAATGAAGAAAGCATGCATCAGTACTAGGCAACCCCATACCAGAAACTTTGGGAAACTGTCTGCAAGACAAACAGTGGGTGGGACTGGAGTGAGAGAAAGGACAACTGATGTTCAACCCTTTTCAGGCCAAGAATACAGACGAGACCTTAGTGGCAGTACCACATTCATATCCTTATCTTGGGGCAACTAATACAAGAACCAAGGTGGGTTGTGATGCATTTGGAAGGCCACCAGGGACCAGGCGCAGTGGCTCATACCTGTAATCCCAGCACTTTGGGGGGCCACGGTGGGCGGATCACCTGAGGTCAGTAGTTTGAGACCAGCCTGGCCAACGTGGTGAAACCCTGTCTCTACTAAAAATACAAAAAATCAGTCGGGTGTGGTGGCAGGCGCCTGTAATACCAGCTACTCAGGAGGCTGAGGCACAAGAATCTCTTCAATCCAGGAGGCAGAGGTTGTGGTGAGACGAAATCGTGCCACTGCACTCCAGCCTGGGCAAAAATAAAATAAAACAAACAAACAAACAAACAAATAAAAAGAAGGGCACAACTGGATCCTACCAGGGCTGATGAGAAACACAGCAGGTATTGGAAGAAACTTTGCGGCTGCTAACTAATAGCTGGTGTGGGTGGCCAGATGAGGCCGAAGGAAGACATAGCTGAGGAGGATGGCTTCTAATAAAGGCAAAAAACTCAGAATAAGAACATTAGGTTGAGAAACCTGGTCTACTCTAGCAAACAGAGTGTTTAACACTGGCAGTATAAATCAAATGTTCCTCTTTTCCCTTTGTCTGCACCTGAAAATCTTAAGAGGCCCATCTAAACTGTCAATATGAACAAGTATAGACTGGCCCTAACAAAGATGAAAAAAAAAATCACCTCAGATATAAAAAAGTATTGCAGTTCAACAGGATACCAATCTAAGGACTTGGTAAACATCTTTCTAGAAGAGTCAATGTGAAAACAGGCACAAACTTTGGAAACTTTCAAACTAATACTTAAAAATGTAATAGTAATGGCACAAGGAAAGATAAATAGACCTTTGGGGCAGAAGATACAGTCTAGAAATAGACCTAGACACACATAATCATCTGACTTATGATGTGACATCACTGCAGTTCAGTGGGGAAAACTGATCTTTCAATAAAATGAACCACAGACCTAAATGTGAAAGGTAAAATAATACAGTTTCTCGATCAAAATATAGAAGAATATCTTCCTTCCAATATGCTGTCTTGGAATAGGCAAACACTTCTCTTTTTTTGGGGGGGAGGTGGGAGGACAGGTTCTTGCTCTATCCCCAAGGCTGGAGTGCAGTGGCATGATCATAGTTCACTATAGCCTCGAACTCCTGGGTCCATGCAATCCTCCTGCTTTAGTAGCTAGATGTGCACCACTACGCCAGGCTAATTATTTATTTATTTAATTTTAGAGACAGGGTCTTGCTATATTGCCCAGGTTGGTCTTGAACTCATGAACGGAAGCAATCCTCCCACCCTGGCCTCCCAAAGTGCTAAGATTACAGGTGTGAGTCACTGTGCCTGGCTGCATTTCTTAAATAAGACACAAAAGCACTAACTTTTAAGAAAATATATCTATTTATTATTTCATTTATTTATTTTTGAGACACAATCTCGCTGTGTTGCCCAGGCTAGAGTGTAGTGGCATGATCTTGGCTCACTGTGCCTCAACTGCCTCGGTCGGCCCAAGCAGTCTTCCCACTTTAGCCTCTTGAATAGTTGGTACATATGGGCATGCACCACCATGCCCAGCTATTTTTTTTTTTTTTTTTTTTTATTTTTTTTTTAGGGGCAGGTCTTGCTATGTTGCTCATGCTGGTACTGAATTCCTGGCCTCAAGGGATCCTCCCACCTTGGCCTTCCAAAGTGTTGAGATTACAGGCATGAGCCACTGTATCCGACCAAGAAAAAATTGTAAATATGACTTAACTACACCAAGATTTGTGTTCATAAAAAGATACTGTTAATACCGAAAGGTGGCTGGGCATGGTGGCTCACGCCTGTAATCTCAGCACTTTGGGAGGCTGAGGTGGGTGGGGTCAGGAGTTCCTTGAGGTCAGGAGTTCCTTGAGGTCAGGAGTTCGAGACCAGCCTGGCCAACATGGTGAAATCCCTGTCTCTACTAAAAATACAAAAATCAGGTGGGCATGGTGGCAGGTGCATGTAATCCCAGCTACTCAAGAGCACTTTGGGAGGCTGAGGTGGGTGGTGTCAGGAGTTCCTTGAGGTCAGGAATTCGAAACCAGCCTGGCCAACATGGTGAAATCCCGTCTCTACTAAAAATACAAAAATTAGGTGGGTGTGGTGGCAGGTGCATGTAATCCCAGCTACTCAAGAGGCTGAGGAAGGAGAATCACTTGAAGCCAACAGGTAGAGGTTGTAGTGAGCTGAGATCGCGCCACTGCACTACAGTCTGGGCGACAGAGCGAGACTCTGCCTCCAAAAAAAAAACAAACAAACAAACAAACAAAAAAAAACTCTGAAAAGATGAACCACAGACTGAGAGAGGATATTTTCAATACTTCTATCCAACATAGGACTTATATTCAGAATACTAGAAACACACACACACACACACACACACACACACACACACACACAACCCTAGAAATCAATAAGAAAAAAGACAAAGAATCCAAGAAAAAAATGGGTAAAAATCAGGAACAGGCACTCCCCAGAAGAGGGTATTCAAATGGCCAATAGCAGAAGAAAAGGCACTTATTATCATTACTCATTAGGGAAACGCAAATTAAAATCACAATGAGAACAACAACA
Organism: Rhinopithecus bieti; assembly: GCF_001698545.2. NCBI lineage: Eukaryota > Metazoa > Chordata > Mammalia > Primates > Cercopithecidae > Rhinopithecus > Rhinopithecus bieti. Next base: position 1,943,170 of record NW_016803136.1, read on the forward strand.
AAAAACAAAACAAAACAAAACAAAACTCACAAAGAAATACTTCTAGACAGCCAACAGTATGGCTTTTAATTTTTTTTTTTTTTTGAGACAGGGTCTCTCTCTGTTGCCCAGTCTGTAGTGCAGTAGCGTGAACACGGCTCACTGCAGCCTTGACTCCCTGGGCTCAAGTGATCCTTTCGCCTCAGCCTCCCAAGTAGCTGGGAACACAGATATACGTGGTCCCAGAAAGGATGCCCGCTCTCACCGTTTCCATTCAACACACTAGTGGAGATCTCAGACACTGTATTAAGGCAAGAAAAAAAAAAGCTGAAAGCATAAAAATGGAAAAGAACTGCCTCTGTTTGCAGATGACATGATTGTTTAACACAGAAAATCCCAAAGAATGTGCAAATAACGACTAGAATAAATTCTAATATAAAAATGTCTTTAGGATTGAAGGACACATTAATATACAAAAGTTAATTGTATTTTCATATTCTAGCAGCAAAAGATTGGTAAATACAATTTAGAAACAATTACCTTTATAATGGCATAAAATTAAAATGTATTTAGGAATAAACTTAACAGACAACGTCTAAGACCTGTACAATGAAAAGTATAAAAATCATAGGTAAAAGGCTAGCTATACTATGTTCATAAACTACAAAAATGCTGTTAAGATGTCAACTCTCCCAAAACTGATATGTAAATTAAACTTACTCCTATAAGGATTCTAGCGTTTGTCATAGGAATTTTTAAATCAAACAAAAAGAACAGAAAGTGTAAGACAACCCCGCTTATAAAATTAGCCGAGTGTGGTGGTGCGCACCTGTAGTCCCAGCTACTCAGGAGGCTGAGGCATGACAATCACTTGAACCCAGGAGGCAGAGGTTGCAGTGAGCCGAGATCATGCCACTGCCCTCCAGCCTGGGTGGCAGAGTGAGACTGTCTCAAAAACAAACAAACAAAAATTTAATTTCAAATACATCATAGATCTAAATATAAAAGCTAAATGTATAGCCTTTTGTTTGTCTTTTAAAATTTTGAGCTAGGGTCTTGCTCTGTTGCCCAAGCTGAAGTGCAGTGGTGCAAACATGGCTCACTGCAGCCTTGCCCTGCAGGGCTGCAAGCAGCTGGGACCACAGGTGTAGGCTACCATGTCGGGCTAATTTTTTAATTTTTTGTAGTCATGGGGATCTCACTATGTTGCCCAAACTGGTCTCGAATTCCTGGACTGAAGGGATCCTCCTGCCTTGGCCTGCTAAAGTGTTGGGATTACAGGCGTGGGTCACTGTGCCTGGCTCAATGTAGCTTTTTTTTTTCTACATAGAATCTCGTTCTGTTGCCCAGGCTGGATGGAGTGCAGTGGTGTGACCTTGACTCACTGCAACCTCACTCTCCCGGTTCAAGTGATTCTCCTGCCTCAGTGTGCTGAGTAGCTGGGATTACAGGAACCCATCTGGCTATTTTTTTTTTGAGATGAAGTCTTGCTCTGTCCTCCAGGCTGGAGTCCAGTGGCGCGATCTTGGCTTACTGCAACCTCCGTCTCCCAGGTTCAAGCAATTCTCCTGCCTCAGCCTCCCGAGTAGCTGGGATTATAGGTGTCCACCACCACGCCCAGGTAATTTTTTGTATTTCTAGTAGAGAGGGGGTTTCGCCGTGTAAGCTAGGATGGTTTCAATCTCCTGACCTCGTGATCCACCCACCTCGGCCTCCCGAAGTACTGGGATTACAAGCATGAGCCACTGCACCCGGCCCAGAATTATTATTATTATTATTACTATTGAGATGGAGTCTTGCTCTGTTGCCAAGGCCAGAGTACAGTGGCGCAATCTCGGCTCTGCCTATAACCTCTGCCTCCTGGGTTCAAGTGACTCTTGCGCCTCAGCCTCCTGAGTAGTTGGGACTACAGGCGTGCACCACCATGCCCAGCTTTTTTTTTTTTTTTTTTTTTTTGAGATGGAGTCTCGCTCTGTCGCCCAGGCTGGAGTGCAGCGGCACGATCTCCGCTCACTGCAAGCTCCACCTCCTGGGCTCATGCCATTCTCCTGCCTCAGCCTCCCGAGTAGCTGGGACTACATGCGCCCGCTGCCACGACCGGCTAATTTTTCTGTATTTTTAGTGGAGACGGGGTTTCACCATGTTAGCCAGCATGGTCTCGATCTCCTGATCTCATGATCCGCCCGCCTTGGCCTCCCAAAGTGCTGGGATTACAGGCATGAGCCACCATGCCCAGCCATGCCCAACTAATTTTTTTGTATTTTTAGTAGAGAACAGTTTCACCATATTGGTCAGGCTGGTCTTGAACTCCTGGCCTCAAGCGATCCACCCACCTCGACCTCCCAAAGTGCTCGGATTACAGGCGTGAACCACCAGGCCCAGCCTCAGTATAGAGCTTACAGGAAAACCAAGTAGAAGACCCTTATCACTTGGGATTTTTAGCCCTCATAAAGTAACCATAAAAGAAAAGCATGATAAATTGATTTCACGAAAATTAAAACCTTCTGTTTATCAAAAGATATTAAGAAAATGAATAGGTAAGAAACAGACTTTGTGAAAATATTCACAAAACATGTATCTGACAAACTACTTACATCCAGAATACATAAGGAAATCAGTAAGAAAATAACCCAACTAAAGAAAACGGGTAGAAGATGTGAAAAGATGCTTCATAGGGAAGATATACAAAATGGTCAGTAAGCATATGAAAAAGTATACAACTTTGGCCGGGCATGGTGGCTCCTGCCTGTAATCCTAGCACTTTGGGCGAGTGAGGCAGGAGGGCTGCTTGAGCCCAGAAGCTGGAGACCAGCATAGGCAACATAGCAATATCTTGTCTCTACAAAAAGTTTTAAAAAAATTAGCCCAGTGTGGTGGCACACACCTGCAGTCACAGCTACTTGAGAGGCTGAGGCAGGAGGATTGCCTGAACCCAGGAGGTCAAGTCTGCAGTGAGTAGTGATTGCGCCACTGCTCTTCGGCTTGGGTGACAGAGCAAGACTCTGTCTGAAAAAACAAAAAGTATACAACTTCATTAGTCACCAGGGAGATACAAATTGAAGCCAAAAATGATGTATCACCAGTCACCACACACCTACCAATGAGGATGTGAAGCAATCTTCATCTTCGGAAAAACTGTAGGGCAGGGGTATCCAATCTTTTGGGTTCCCTGGGGCACAATGGAAGAATTGTCTTGGGCCACACATAAAATATAACAGCACTAACCATAGCTGACGAGCTTAAAAAAAAAGGCGGCGGGGGGACAAAAAAAGCTCATAGTGTTTTAAGAAAGTTTACGCATTTGTGGTGGGCTGCATTCAAAGCCATCCTGGGCTGCATGCAGCCTGTGGGCCACGGGTTGGACAAGCCTGGTCTAGGGGATCTCTAATAAAAAATGCACATCTAATCTCTGACTCGGCAATTCTAATCCTAGGCATTTAGTCAAGTGAAAACACATGTCCAAAAACAGATTTGTGTACAACTATTCACAGCAACTTTATTCATAACAGCTAAAAACTGGAAATAGATTCGCTGTCTGTCAACCAGATAAACTGTGACATATTCATAAAATGGAATACTACTCAGCAATAAAAAGGAGTGAGCTACTAATATATGTAACAACATAGAGGAATCTCAAAAAGATTAAGCTAAATGAAAAAAGGCTTACTCAAGAGCATGTATTTACTGTGTGATTCCATTTACATGGGGTTCTAAAATAGCCAAATCTAATCTTGGTGGAAAAAATCAGAACAGAGCTTGCCTCTGGGGACAGAGGTGGAGATAAGGGATTATAACATAATTATATGATCATTTATATATATACACACACATATATGTATATATACACATATGCATATATTTGTGTGCGTGTTGGAGGGGGAGAGAAAAAGAGAGAGAGAGAGAGCGAGAGAGAGACTCTCGCTCTGTCACCCAGGCTGGAGTGCAGTGGCATGATTTTGAGTTCACTACAGCCTTGACCTCCTGGGCTACTAAAGCAGTTCTCCCAAGCAGCTGGGTCAACAGGTGCTTGCCACTACATTCGGCTAATTTTTGTATTTTTTGTAGAGATGGGGTTTCGCCATGTTGCCCAGGCTAGTCTTTTCTTTTCTTCCTTTTTTTTTTTTTTCTTGAGACAGTCTCACTCTGTCGCTCAGGCTGGAGTGCAAGGCATTGCACAATCTCAGCTCATTGCAACCTCTGCCCTCCTGGGTTCAAGCAATTCTCATGCTTCAGTTTCCTGAATAGCTGGAATTTAGGTGCCTGCCACCACATCCAGCTCATTTTTGTATTTTTAGTAGAGACGGGGTTTCACCATGTTGGCCAGGATGGTCTCGAACTCCTGGCTTCAAGCAATCTGCCCATCTTGGCCTCCCAAAGTGCTAGGATTACAGCCATTAAAAAAATATTTAAGGCCGGGCGCGGTGGCTCAAGCCTGTAATCCCAGCACTTTGGGAGGCCGAGATGGGCGGATCACGAGGTCAGGAGATCGAGA
>NW_016803136.1:1948200-1952022 GCF_001698545.2 Rhinopithecus bieti
ATATATATATTTAAAAGAAGAAAAAAATGGATGGATGGATGGATGGTTGGATGGATGGATGGGGAAGAGAGGGAGAGACATAAACATAACGTGCTAAGACAAATACAGTAAAACGAGAATGACAGCATCTAGGTACTGGGTATAAGTGAGCTCACTGGAGAATTTTCAACTTTGCTGTATAATAAAATGTTGGAAAATCAATCACATCACTAAAGTATAAAAAGAGTATTTGGAAGCACTGGACCCAGTGGGATTAAAAAAAGAAAATCTGCATCAATCCCTGTTGCTGTCACTAAACAGTTGTCCCATTAGCTATTAAGGAAAACAGTGTCAGAGGGCTGGTTTTGCCATGTAAAAGAAGTCTTCAGCTTGCTGTGTCCTAACACTGGATCTCATATAAATCCCCAAATTCTAAAGGCTAGAAAGGTTTAAAATGTAGACGCAGCTTCAATATCCAGGAGGCAGACCTAAGAACAAGAGATGTAAATCCAGCTCTGGCAGTGGGAAGGGGCGGGGGGCCATGGCGACGCGAAGTTAGAAGCCGCCAGCCACCGAGCCTCTCCAACCCCAGTAGTTCTGTGTCTGGATGTCGGCCCCATATATTGGCTTAAAATCTCAAGACACTAGAAGATCTCACCAGTAGGAGCAGCCAGAGCAGCTGAAACATGTCCCTGTAAACAATAAATGTTTATCTGGGCAGATAATCTGGCAGATAGCCTTATTCTGATCTTAGGCAACTTGAAACTCCACAATGGGAGGCTAGGCACAGAGGGGCCCCTTCCTCTTTGCCACATGGGTAGGAAGCATAGATGGAAGGTGGTCCTGGCTCCTACCACATGAGAGGTGGCAGAAAGCCACTTTCTGTAAATGCCAACTTCTTCCCTACTGGATGATGGCCAGATTCCCTTAAAGACAGAGGGTGGGGACAGAGAAGTCAAGTCAACCAACGCTAAACAATGCTACCGCATAAAGCTGGCTGTTACACCATAGCCCTGAAGGTATGAGGAACTCTGGCGTGTTTGGCTGCTGCCACAGGAACCGCACTGGCTAAGGGCTTCCCCAGGCCTGGGTGGGATGCTTGTCACTGACTCCGGCCACACACATAGGCTCAGTCGCCACCTCGGTCAGTGGCAAACAGCTGCTGAGAGGGGAGGAGTACACCCAGGGGTGCTGTGTGCTGCACAGCCAAATCTTCCACTTTTGGAGACTCCAAACAATATTCATAAGAGCCATATGGCTTAAACCCCATGGAGGTACCAGGCAAAAGGCTGTACGGGGAAAGAGGCAGCTGGAAGGAAGGAATGGAAGTGTGTTGATGGCACAGAAACTCCTCTGACAATTAACTCTGCAAACAATTTGACTACCAGTTCTGAAACCCCAATCCCTAACTGACAAATGCAATCTTGGGCACTGGTTATTCCTCCCACCTATATACTTCTGCCCATACTCTTCTTGGAAGAAGACAGGATAGGGAAGTGAAACCCACAGTATGCTGAAAGGGAAGCTGAGCTCTCATTCATAAGACTACTAAGCTCTCTCACAGGGAAGAGGATGGAGACGGCACAACAAAGGCTCTTTGCTCTGAAGTAGCACCGAAGTGAAGCCCGGCAGAGCCAGGGCGTGGATCCTGGACGGAGCGCCGAGGAGGAGTGTGTTTGTGTGTATGTTTGCGCTCATCTGGTTTTTGTTGGGGGAAGGTGACAATTCATTCTTTTGATTTCATTCAAACTTATAGCTGCTTTTATAATCACTTCCTGAAAACACAGTAGGAAGAGAGTGGTATGTGCTCACCCCACCCTCCATTTAACACTGCCCCAGCAATCCAACTATGTGCTTTACACTGAGAAGAGGCCAGCTTTTTGCCTTTGGCAGCACTGAAGGCCAGACATTACCAGCACTCCTGTGTACAGCTCAAGGCTCCACCCAAATCAGACTGCACACACTGAATCCAAGAGGAATATCATTCCAGAACAACAACCCAGGAGAGAGAGAGGAGAGCTGAGGAGGCTGGGTGGGACGGTTGGGACACTTCTAACTTCTGACACCAGGACACCCAAGTGGTTGGCAGAGGCATTTCGGTAGTGCGGTGACAGATCAACTGTAGTGTGGGAAATCCCAAATGCTATCGTAAAGAAGTTATCTCTGCACAAAGAGAGGGGTGACAACAAGGGTGGGGTACAGGCCACAGGGCAGTAAGGTAGAGAAATCAGCTTTAGCGAACTGGCTAACTACTGGGCTAGTCCAATTCTGAATACACAAGTGATATTCTAGCCTCTTTTCAGGAGAGACTGATGTAGAGTAGTCATGGGAGGCCAGGAAACAAAGCTCCATTTCTGGCCTAAAGTGGATTGGAGGGTTCCTCCGCAGAGTCATAACACAGTGTTTGCATAAAACCCCACAAACCCACTGCTCCTGGCTGTCCAAGGCCAAAGGCATCTTCTTCCTGGAGAGCTACATCTCTTACCCTCTAGGCTCTAAGACTCCCTATTTTACTTAGTAAGGTTTCCTGTTTACTCTGAGATCTGCAGATCTCCCCAAGGAGTCTTTAGAGGGAAGCTAGGGAAGGGGGCAGCAGGGAGACTGAACAGTACTAAGGACACAGGTCTTCCGCATCCTACCATTACTTCTTACATGGCAGAGAAACGAATGGACGCTGAAAGGGGGTTTCCTGGTTTAACTAATTATTTACAGCGTTTATTCTTTATTTTTTTTTCTAATGTGCAGGCATCTCTTAGATTGTTGACCCTCAAGGAAAATGCAATTGGGAGCACAAACATGATTGACACCTAAAGGCATTTTTTATTGCTGTTCCCATGAGAACACCATCAGAATGATGAACAAGGTATATACTGCTACAAAACAATCGGCATCTCCATTTGGAGAAGGAATTTCTTTTAAAAACACCCCATTTGGGGCACTATGGTCTCCTCCTCTATGGAAACAGGAAGAAGCAGAAGGAGTTCCATTCCTGCCACAGCAGAGTCTACTTTTTGCTAATTTTTTGGAAAACAAGTTCTCTTTGGCTCTGGAGAAAACCAGACATTTCCAAAGGGAAAATAGAGGAGACAGAGTCTGATGTGGCAAGACTTGTAGCCCTCTTGTATCTCCAAGACAGAGATAACCCGGAGGGACCCAAATCCCCATGTATTCACCTTCTAACCATGCATTCCATACAATCCAGACTTCCGGAGACACTACAAGGCCTCTGAAGATATCACCACAATCCTTAGATTTAGGAAGAAAAGAAAATCTGAGGATAATACTCTTGGGCTGTGCTGGCCAACAGGATGACCACTAGCTACAATATGGCCAAACTTAAATTTAAATTTCCTAAAATTGAATATAATTAAAAATGGAGTTCCAATAAATGGAAAAACATCCTATGTTCATGAATTGGAAGACTTAATATTGTTAAGCTAACAATAGTAACCAAAGCAATCTACAGATTCAATGCAATTCCTATCAAAATCCCAATGGCATTTTCCACAGATACATAAAAACACATCTTAAAATTCATACGGAATCTAGCTGGATGCAATGGCCCATGCCAGTAGTCCCAGAACTCTGGGAGGCAAAAGCGGGCAGACTGCTTGAGGTCAGGAGTTGGAGACCAGCCTGGTCAACATGGCAAAACCCTGTTTCTACTAAAAATACAAAAATTAGCTGGGTGTGGTGGTGCACGCCTGTAATCCCAGGTACTTGGGAGGCCGAAGTACAAGAATCGCTTGAACCTGGGAGGTGGAGGTTGCAGTGAGTTGACACTGTGCCACTGCACTCCAGCCTGGGCAATGGAGCGAGAACCCGTCTCAAAAAAAAAAAAAA
>NW_016803136.1:1953914-1957312 GCF_001698545.2 Rhinopithecus bieti
AAAAAAAAAAAAAAAAAAAAAAAAAAAAAAAAAAAAATTCATATGGAATCTTAAGGGACCCCATATAGTCAAAATAACCTTGAAAAGGAACAAAAGTTAGATGGCTCATGCTTCTGGATTTCAAAACTTACTGCAAAACTATACTAATCAAAATGGTGTGGTACTGGCATAGAATAAAACAGAAAACGTTGAAGTAAACTCTCACAAATACAGGGTCAACTGACTTTTGACAAGGGTGCCAAGACCAATTCCAATCTTATGGAAGAAATAGTCTTTTTTTTTTTTTTTTTGAGACGGAGTCTCGCTCTGTCGCCCGGGCTGGAGTGCAGTGGCCGGATCTTGGCTCACTGCAAGCTCTGCCTCCTGGGTTAACGCCATTCTCCTGCCTCAGCCTCCCCAGTAGCTGGGACTACAGGCGCCTGCCACCTCACCCGGCTAGTTTTTTTGTATTTTTTAGTAGAGACGGGGTTTCACCCGGTTAGCCAGGATGGAGGAATAGTCTTTTCAACAAAAAGAGCTTAAAAAAAACCTGGATATTCACATGCAAAAGAATGAAGCTAGACCCTTACCTAATACCATATACAAAAACTAATTCAAAATGGACCAAAGACCTAAAAGGAGCTAAAACTAGAAAACTCTTAGAAGAAAGCATAAGGGAAAATCTGTATGACACGGGATTTGGCAATGATTTCTTGGATATGACATCAAAAGGATAGGAAACAAAAGAAAAAATAAGCAGGCTGGACACACCGCCTCACGTTTGTAATCCCAGCACTTTGGGAGGTTGAGGCAGGTAGATCACTTGAGGTTGGGAGTTTGAGACCAGACTAGCCAACATGATGAAACCCCGTCTCTACTAAAAACACAAAAATTAGCCGGGCGGGCCCCTGTAATCCCAGCTATTTGAAAGGCTGAGGCACAAGAATCACTTGAACCCAGGAGGTGGAGGTTGCAGTGGGTCAAGATCAAGCCACTACACTCCGGCCTGGGCAACAAAGTGAGGCTCAGTTTCAAGAAAAAAAGAAAAAAAAAAAAAAAAGCCAACTGGACTTTACCAAAATTAAACACTTTTGTGCATCAAAGGTGGTGACTCACACCTGCAATCCCAGCACTTTGGGAGGCTGTGGCGGGACGATTGCTTGAGGCCTGGGAGTTCAAGAGAAGCTTTGGCAACATGGGGAGACCCTATTTCTACACACACACGTGCATGCACGCAAACACACAGACACACGCACGCATACACGCACGCACATGCACAAGCACACACACGCGTGAACACACGCGTGCATACAATTAGCTGGGTGTGGTGGTACGTGCTTGTGGTCCCAGCTACTTAGGAAGCTGAGGTGGGAGGATCCCTTGGGCTTGGGAGTTCGAGACTGCAGTGAGCTGTAATGGTGACATTGCATTCCAGCCTGGGCAACACAGAGAGATCCTGTTTCAAAAAAAAAAAAAAAAAAAAAGGACAAATATTGCATGATTCCACTTATATGAGGTACTTACAATAGGGAAATTCATAGAGCTATAAAGTAGAAGTTGCCAGGGGAAGGGGTAATGAGGAGTGTTTAATGGTTACAGCATTTGGAATGATGAGAAGTTCTGGAAATGGATAGTAGTGATGGTTGCACAACACTGTGAACGTACTTAATGCCACTGAGTTGTACACTTAAAAAATTGCTGAAATGGTAAATCCTTTTTTTTCCTCTTTAAATAGACACTTTATTAGATCCACAGGCAATAATATCCCAGAGCTACTGTTAGGCATGTAAATATAGACCCTGCTAAATATTTAATATTATCAAGCTTGTGTGACTCAAGCATGGTTTTGGGGCCAGCAACCTCAGTTCCTATCTTCCTGTCTCTCTGGGTGAGGGCCCGGTCTTGCTGGTCATGCAATGTCACTATTTCTGTTCTCAATTCCAGCAGCTTCCTTTCGTTCAACGAATACAATTCTTTTACTCTGCTCTTTTCTAGGCTGAAGTCTAATTTAGTATCTGTTAGGACTTTAATCACTTCATCCATTACTTGTTTTAACTGATTTAGTTTGAGTTTTATTTTCTCATTTTCTGCTCTGAGGGCTGAAAAATCACACTTCTCTCAAGTAATCATATCCTTTTAAACATTCACAGCCTGAGACATTACTGGCTGAAGAGCAATCTCCTGCTGCATCTTGGTGGCCATATCTTTGTAGACGACACCCACATTGGTCTCCAGGACCTTGACCAATGCAGACACAATGATTTCTGCTTGCTGAGTAGCAAACCCATTGTCTTCCAGTAAGCACACTAAGGCATGAGTGTCAAAGTAGAGCTTCCTACTCCCAGAAGAGGTGAAATCTCTCCTTTTGCGCTCCAGCTGCAGGTATCCAGCAGACCCCTACAGGAGGGGAGTGTGGGCGCCACGCTGAGGCACAGGCGAAGGGCGCTGGCAGCAGCGGCGATGCCCCGGGTGAAGCCCCACGGGCACATCCATGCGCCACTGCGTCTGGCCAAGGGTGCAGCGTACCCGAGGCACGAGTGCTCCCAGTCCCCAAGCTGCTGGCACAGGGCGGCAGTGGCCAAGCGCAGGGAGGGCACGAAATGGTAAATTTTATGTGTGTATATTTTACCACAATTTAAAAAATCATTTCTTCAGGTAGACCAGCCACAAGTCACGTGCTCAACAGCTACACACGGCCAGTAGTTCCACACCAGACAGTGTAAAGTAGAATACTTTCACCACTGCAGAAAGTTCTATTGGACAGCATGGCTCTCGAGTTAGATTAAAAACCACTGGATTCTGATTTCAACAGTACTAACCTATATGCCACTCTTAACTGCCTTATGCTTTATTCTGTATGCCACTATCCTGCCAATTTGTTATTCTAACAGCCTCTCCAAGCATTGTATACCCACTATTGTAAACTTGAGGCCCGGCACGGGGGCTCGTGCCTATAATCCCAGCACCTTGGGAGGCCGAGGCAGGTGGATCACTTGAGGTCAGGAGTTCGAGACTAGCTTGACCAACATGGTGAAGCCCCATCTCTACTAAAAACACAAAAATTAGCTGGGCATGGTGGTGCACACCTGTAGTCCCAGCTACTTGGGAGACTGAGCTGGGAGAATCATTTGAACCCAGGAGGTAGAGGTTGCACTGAGCCAAGATCGTGCCACTGCACTCTAGCCTGGGTGACAGAGCAAGACTCTGTCAAAAAAGAGGAAGGAAGGAAGGAAGGAAGGAAGGAAGGAAGGAAGGAAGGAAGGAAGGAAGGGTGGGTGGGTTACTTCAGTCCTTTACCCCATCTGTAAAAAATCACAGCTGACTCTTTGATCATTAACATGTGGGTTCTTGAGTCTTCATTCTATTTCACCCATTCCTAGAAATTGAAAGATGGAGAAACAACCAGGAGGAAAAAATAA
>NW_016803136.1:1957863-1963593 GCF_001698545.2 Rhinopithecus bieti
TGGCATGCAAGCAGCAGAGTAAAAACCTTTAAGAAAATGAAAGAAATATGTTATCTCCCACGTAACAACTACGAGTCAAGGATATGTCCATGTTGAAGTTTGGAAGAGTACACTGACTGTTTTAGGAAGAAAATGATAGTTTTAAATTAGAATTTTATTACGGGGCTGGGTGGGGTGGCTCACACCTGTAATCCTAGCATTTTGGGAAGCCAAGGCAGGCGGATCGCTTGAGCCCAGGATGGCGAAACCCCATCTTTCTTAAAAATACAAAAAAGTAGCCAGGTGTGGTGGCACACACCCATAGTCTCAGTTACTCAGGAGGCTGAGGTGGGAGGGGCAAGCCCAGGGAGGCTGAGGCTGCAGTGAGCTGTAATCGCACCACTGTACTCCAGCCTGGGCAATGGGAATAAGAACTTATTTTAAAAAAATTATTAATGTATAACCCCATATGAACAGGTTAAAAAGAAAAACTGGCTGGGCGCGGTGGCTCAAGCCTGTAATCCCAGCACTTTGGGAGGCCGAGGCGGGCGGATCACAAGGTCAGGAGATCGAGACCATCCTGGCTAACACGGTGAAACCCCGTCTCTACTAAAAAATACAAAAAACTAGCTGGGCGAGGTGGCGGGCGCCTGTAGTTCCAGCTACTCGGGAGGCTGAGGCAGGAGAATGGCGTAAACCCGGGAGGCGGAGCTTGCAGTGAGCTGACATCTGGCCAGTACACTCCAGCTTGGGTGACAGAGCGAGACTCCGTCTCAAAAAAAAAAAAAAGAAAAGAAAACTACACGATCATCAACAGATTAAGAAAAAATATTTAATAAAATTAAACCCTTATTTGTGATTTTAAAAAAATACTCAGCTATCTAGGAATAGAAGTGAATGCTCTTAATCTGACAAGATATACTTATCAGAAATCTATGGGCCAGGCATGGTTGGTCACACCTGTAATCCCAGCACTTTGCAAGGCTGAGACGGGCAGACTACTTGAGGTAAGGAGTTCGAGACCAGCCTGGCCAACATGGTGAAATCCTGTTTCTACTTAAAATAAAAAAATCAGCCTGGCATGGTGGTGCGCGCCTGTAACCACAGTTACTCAGGAGGCTGAGACAGGAGAATCGCTTGAACCCGGGAGGTGGAGGTTGCAATGAGCCGAGATCATGCCACTGCACTCCAGCCTGGGTGACAGGGCAAGGCTCTGTCTCAAAAAAAAAAAAAAAGAAAAGAAAAAAAAAAAAAAAAAAAAGAAATCTATGACAAGTAGATTTAATGCAACTTTAGAAGCATTGCTATTAAAATTAGAAACAAAGAATTTCTATTATTATAGTTACTATTACAGAACAAGACAGCTCAGTAAAGTTGATAGATACAAGATGAAAAGAAACAGCATTTATCATACCATTAATAGTTAACCAGAAAATATGATAAATTAGTAACAAAATCTGTGCAAGGGTTTTATGGGAAATATTACAAAACATCCTTGAAGGGCATAAAAGAAGACCTGAATAAATTAACAGTATATCATGTTCATGGATGGGAAGACTAAATACTGTATATATGGCAATTGCTCACCGGTTCAACGGAACAGAACAGAGGACTAGGAAACGGAAATCTGCTTTACAAAATAAATCCCAAATGGAATGAAGATATAAATGGAAAACCAAAACGAAAACTAAACATTCAGAAGAAAAACCTAAAGTAAAACTAAAATTTTAGAAGAAAATGTTGGTATATATTCTTTACGACCTCAGGGTATGTAAGGTTTCCTTTTTCTTCACGTAAAATTGCAATTATTCTTGGTAATATTTTAACCTAACAACCAAGCGGTTTAAAAAAATAAAAGATCAAATGGGCCAGGCGTGGTGGATCACCCGAGGTCAGGAGTTCGACACCAGCCTGTCCAACATGGTGAAACCCTGTCTCTACTAAAAATACAAAAATTAGCCAGGCATGGTAGTGGGCGCCTGTAATCCCAGCTACTTGGGAGGCTGAGGCAGGAGAATCGCTTGAACCCAGGAGGCAGAGATTGCAGTGAGCCGAGATCGCGCCACTGCACTTCAGCCTGGACGACAAGAGCAAGACTTCGTCTTTAAAAAAAGATAAAATGACAAAGTCTTATACAGAGATAAAAGTAACCCTTTTACCCCACAAAATTATACGCTCTGGCTTATGATTAGGACAACTGATTTTATATACAATAAAACTTCAAGCATATTTGCTATTAAATGCATGCCAGTGGTCTTGTTTTAATTAATTTTTTTTAATTATGGAAAATCTCAAACATATATAAAAGGAGAGACTAGTATAATAAATAAACCTGATACCATCGTCTAGCTTCAACAATTAGCAATATATGGCCAATATTGCACACTCAGAACGGATTTCTTTTTTTTTTTTGAGATGGAGTCTCACTCTGTCACCCAGGCTGGAGTGCAGTGGTGCGATCTCGGCTCACTGCAATCTCCGCCTCCCGGGTTCAGGCGATTCTCCTGCCTCAGTCTCCTGAGTAGCTGGGACTACAGGTGTCTGGCCACCATGCCCAGCTAATTTTTTTTTATTTTTTATTTTTAGTAGGGACTGGGTTTCACCATATTGCCAGGCTGGTCTTGAACTCCTGATCTTGTGATTTTCTCACCTCGGTCTCCAAAAATGCTGGTGGATTCCAGGCATGAGCCCCTGTGCCCAGCCAGAAAGGTTTTCTTAAGTAAGACTTAAACTAGAAAGGAAATGGCTGATTTGTGATAAAAATTTTATGCAAAGAAAATGCTGTAAATAAATTTAAAATTATACACTGGGTGATCTGCAATGCACGTAGCTGACAAAGATTCATATGCAGACTTGCAAATCAATAAAAACCAATCAGCCGGGCACGGTGGCTCGTGCCTATAATCCTAGCACTTTAGGAGGCTGAGACAGGTGGATCACTTGAGGACAGGAGTTCAAGACCAGCCTGGCCAACACGGTAAAACCCTGTTTCTACTAAAAATACAAAAATTAGCCAGGTGTGGTGGTAGGCACCTGTAATCCCAGTTACCCGGGAGACTGAGGCAGGAGAATCCCTTCAACCCAGGAGGCGGAGGTTGCAGTGAGCCGAGATGGCACCACTGCACTCCAGCATTGGGTGACAGAGGAAGACTCCGTCTCCAAAAAAAAAAAAAAAGAAGGAACTTTTGAACTTGAGCAATCCTCCTGCCTTGGCCTCTCAAGGTGTTGGGATCACAGGCATGAGCCACCATGCCCAGTGAATTTATTTTGCTTACTTATTTCTTTACTTGTTTGCTCTGTATCCCCATAATTGGAATGTAAAATCTGTGAGGTAAGAGACTATGCCTGTCTCATTCACCACAAAATCCCTAGCACTGTGAATGCCTGGTAAATAGTAAGCGTTTAATAAATATCGAATGTTGAATGAACGCCAGAAGTCAAGCCTCAGAGCAACTTAACAGCAGATGTGTCACCCTGGCTACATGTGGACTGTAAATTCAAGCACCAGTCCCATTGAGTTGTCTATGGGGAAGAGGTGTGGGACGATCAAAGGATAGTGCTCTTACCTGTTACAACTCATAACAGTACCAGAGGGAGTGGGAGAGAAGAGAAAATACAAAATTGTATTTGGAAAGCAAATTTCTATTAACAAGATATAGAAACTTTGAGCGTCTGGATTCTCTGCAGACATCTCATTAATTCCCCAGCACAATCTTCTCATGCAAGTTCCTACATGAGGTACAGGAACTAAACTTTCTAAAACCCTAAACCATGTCAATCTCTTTTCCCAGCCTCGGGTCTGAGAGAGTGACAGAAGAAGAAAGGGGACAGTGAAGAGAAACCAAGAAGGCACATTAAATAGATTGCCTTTTGTTGTGGTTGAGACAGGGTCTCATTTTGTCACTCAGGGTGGTGGGAACATAGGTCACTGCAGCCTTAACCTTCCAGGCTCAAGCAATGTCCCTGCCTCACCCCCCAAGAAGCTGGGACTATAGGCACATGCTACCACATCTGGCTAATTTTTGTATATTTTGTAAAGACGGGGATTCACCATGTTGTAATCTCAGCACCTTGGGAGGCAAAGGTGGGTGGATTACTCGAGGCCAGGAGTTCGAGACCAGCCTGGTCAACGTGGTGAAACCCCATCTCTACTAAAAATACAAAAATTACCCGGGCATGGTTGTGCGTGCCTGTAGTCTCAACTACTCTACTTGGGAGGCTGAGGCAGGAGAATCACTTGAACCCGGGAGGCAGAGGTTGCAGTGAGTGAGATGGCACCACTGCACTCCAGCCTGGGTGACAGACTGAGACTCCATCTGGAAAAAAAAAAAAGTTTAAAAACATGTAAATTCTTAGAATAATATCTAAGACAAAGCAAGTCCTCAGTAAACTGTAGCTTTTACTGTAATTATTCATCTGCGAGAGAGGGAACTTATGTTTAATTCTTTGGAAAAAATGGCAGCCCTGGAAGCTTAGATGACTAAATCATTAGCTAACAAGTCAGAGACAACATGAAACAGTGGGAAAGCACTAGACCAAATACCAAAACACCTGCTGGAGCAGAGTTTGCCAGTTACCTCCCAATCCAGTCTTCCCCTCTTTAGCAAAATAACTTTGATTTTTAACTAAGAGTGTGAGTGTGTGTGTGCGTTTTAGAGACAGGGTCTCAATATTTCACCCAGGGATGGGATACAGCGGCATGATCATGGCTCACTGCAGCCTCGAACTCCTGGGCTCCAGTGATCCTCCTGCCTCACTCAGTCTCTAGAGTAGCCAGGATTACAGGTACGTGTTACCACATCTGACTAATAGCTGGGTACATTTCTGCCAGTCAGGTGACTATATTTTCAGCCTTCTCTGCAGCTAGGACAGCCATGTGACTCTTGAGATGTTTATAAATATAACTTCTACATAAAACCTTGAAGAAGTCTCTTTAAACGTATGGGGCATACCCTTTCTGTTTTCTTCCTCCATTAAGCTTCCTGCTGATGCTCTACTAACCATCTTGGGATGGGAACACATCATAGGATGTTGTATGTTAAGCTCCAGTGTCTGCCAACTTGGGGAAGCCAAGTGGTGGAGCCTGAACACTAGCCCTGGACTGCCTATGTCTAGACTCTTGATCTAAGAGGATAAAACTATATGTTTAGGCCTCTTATTCACCTAAATCTATTACAAACTGATAGGTTTGGGTTCTGACCTAGTATCACCATATGATCTCAGATAAACCAGTCTAATTCTTAATCTTCTCAGCTGTAAAATGTGATAATGCCCACTTTGGGAGGCCAAGGTGGGTGGATCACGAGGTCAGGAGTTTGAGACCAGCCTGGCCAATCTGGTGAAACCCCGTCTCTACTAAAAATACAACTAGCTGGGCATGGTGGTGCGCGCCTGTAATCCCAGCTATTTGGGAGGCTGAGACAGAACTGTTTGAACCCAAGAGGCAAAGGTTGCAGTGAGCCGAGATTGTGCCACTGTGCTAAAACCTGGAAGCTTGGGTGACAGAGCGAGACTCCGTCTCAAAAAAAAAAAAAAAAAAGGTGACAATGCCTCACAGAACTGTAGTGGAAATCAAATGAAATAATACATCATGATAGCACTATGGAAAATGTTGATGTAAGTTTTATCAATGAAAATGAAACACCGAGAATGGAAAAGCAAGTGTTAATGATGAAGGCATAGAGATAAAGACAAAATAACTTTTAAAAAGTCTATGAAAGGAGGCTGTGTTTTTTTTTTTTTTTTTTTTTT
>NW_016803136.1:1964934-1972614 GCF_001698545.2 Rhinopithecus bieti
TATATTTATTTATTTATTTATTTATTTTTTTTAAGACAGTCTTGCTCTGTCGACCAGGCTGGAGTGCAATGGTGTGATCCTGGCTCACTGCAACCTCTGCCCTGGGGTTCAGGTGATTTTCATGTCTCAGTTTCCTGAGTAGCTGGGATTACAGGCATGCACACCATGCCTGGCTAATTTTTGTATTTTTAGCAGAGATGGGGTTTCACCATGTTGGCCAGGCTGGTCTCGAACTCCTGGCCTCAAGCAATCTACCTGCCTCAGCCTCCCATAGTGCTGAGATTACAGGCATGAGTCACTGTGCCCGGCCAATTAATTTACTTTTAAGTAGACAAATGTGGCTAGTGACTGTTATCAGTCAGCCAGCCAGTGAGCTCTAAGAAACAGAAGTAAATCATGGCATTTCTTCATTCCCATCTGACCTATCTCATTGACTCTAAATATCTGTGGCAAAATGTTTTCTTTTCGCCTGCTCCTGACCCTCCTTGGAAAGTCTCCATTTCCCTATTCAGAATTTGGGTTTAATGATCTTCTTTCCAGAGGAATAGACACATATGTTCAACACACACACACACGTATACGCACACAGAGTCCTAAGTCAAATTCAGCGAAAACTTTACTGAACACACCAAAATAGTTGGATTCATGGAATCCACCAAAAAATGTACCAAAGACGATTCAATCCCTGAAAAGCCCTCACTTTTTTTTTCTTTTTTAAAGCTTTTTTGTCTAAAGACACCAGAATTTCAATTATCCTTCTTGGTAAGTCCTTACATAAGTTTAGTATGTTCTTTTTATTAAATAAAACACAAGAAAAATAGGCATGTTCTGCTCCTGAAAGATCAAATTAAGGTCAGGCGTGGCGGCTCGCTCCTGTAATTTCAGCACTTTGGAAGACCAAGGCAGGAGGATTGCTTGAGCCAGGAGTGCAAGACCAGACTGGGCAACATGGTGAGATCTCTTCTTTACAAAATAAATAAATAAATAAACTAAAAAAATAAAAAAATTAGCTGGGTTTGGTGGCAGACACCTGTAGTCCCAGCTACCCGGGAGGCTGAGGTGGGAGGACTGCTACTTGAACCCAGGAGGTGGAGGCTGCAGTGAGTGTAGATCCCGCCACTGCACTCCAGCCTGGGTGAGAGTAAGACCCTGACTCAAAAAAAGGATCCAACTAAAAGAAGTGGTTTGAATCAAGGTTACTAACCATGGAAAGCTTCTTGGTACTACTATCAGACTAATGGGCAGGCAGGAGAAAAGCAACTCTCCAGAAGGGAGTACCAAAGGTGGTGATATATGGAGAAATGTTTTTCTAGCTCAAAAGAAACACACTAGAACAAACACCCTAACCCTGATGACCACCCCCCAGGCTGCTATTCAGGTGCTCATGTTTTAGATGTGCGCTAAAGTGTAATTCCTTAAAAAAAACTCCTTGATGTGACTCCAAGAAATGATGTGACAGTACTTGCTGCAGATTTCCCTTAGAGGCACGCCAGCATGACCTTTTCAAATGCAAATTGACTTACTCATCATAGCTGTCAGGTTTCTTGGGGAGGAGTTTAAAAGAAAGGCAACACTTCCCTCTGAGTGAGCTGAGTGTGGCTGACCCTGAGTAAGTGAGAATGCAGGGATAAAAGACACCTGGAGAATGACCCCTGCAAGCAGAAAGCACCGTGGGACTAGGCCTTGAAAGAACTTGATGGGAACTGAAAGTCTTTGGCTCTATAGATTCTCTGCTTCGGTCAGCCCACCTTGATTGGTTTTGGCACACCCCCGACCCCTAAGCTGGCTTAGACATTCACGGATCTTAGTACAGAATCCAAATGTCCTCTGTATCTCCAAGTCAGATCTTCCTTGTCTTTACAGCAGGACTGCCTGTCAACCATGTCACTCAGCTAGGCTTCACTGGCTCTTCCTCACACAGCCCTCGTTAAGACATGAGCACCACACTAGACACTCGGGGATGGCGGTCGGAGAGGAGTATCACGGAGTTCACAATCTAACTGTCCAGTGTGTAGTCTTAAAGGCAGATGCAGACAAAAAGAGCTGAGCGATGACCCAGAACTGTGTCCACACCTGGAAAATGCCTTCGGTCTTTAAGGGGTTGTTACATCACAACATGGAAATACAGTGAATAAGTAGGAGGCATGAAAAAAAAAAACAAAAACCCTGGAATTTCAGAAAGAAGAAAAAAAATGTAGGGTAAAGGTAGGTAGTGGCTAGGATTAGTGAAAATGACAGTGAAACTTTAGATTTTTTCAAATATAAAGGTTAGGGAAATGGGAACTGGATATTCAAACACGCCAAGATAAAGAAGCCTGTCCCCCATCTACAGGAAGTTTATCCCTAACATCTAAATAGTCATGTTTTAAAATCAACAAGTTTGCTGGTTTTCAGCTGCCACTAACCAGAACCTCCAGTGGCTGTGGCCTACAGTGTAGACAGACTGTGCCCAGCCGGACTAAATGAAGACATATAACCGGAAGTCCGCCACCAGCCTGACCCCTCCCAGTTTCAGGAGGAGACCGAGCAAAACACTATCCAGCTACATGAGTAGCAGACAAGATGCTTTAACCCTAGCAGCACAGGGTACGAAGGATCCCACACCTGAATCAGCAGATTCAGAGTCAGAGGTCTATGACCCAAGGAAACTCTAAGGATAAGAACGGAAACTTACCAGCAAGTTCAGCAGGACTTTTGGTTTCCCCCACCTCTCTCCCTCCCTGTCCACTGCAGTTACATATTCATGTCCACAGTCACATATTTTTAAAATTTGATATAATTATCTCCTAGAAATTACTGTACGTAGCCTCTTGGGATCTAAGGCAATTAAGTGAAGATAAATGTATTTCATAGAGCAAGCTGTCAAAGGATAAAGCAATTTCATTCCCCATTTGAAGTGGAGGCTTGGGTCACGCATGGTTTATTTGAAACAAAGCCATCACCTAAAGCTGCCGATCTTATCTCTAACTCTGTTCTCCGTTCCAAACTGCTGGAGATGTGCAGCGTGGCACTGCCTGAAGTTATGACATCTGGCTCAAGGCCAGCAGAACAAGCCAGCTCCTCTTCTAGGTTTCAAGCCTAAGAGGACAAAAGTCACATTAAAAGAAGGTAACTACACAGGTGAAGTCTGTTAAACCCTGAAAAAGGGAGATGTTTCCAGGGTATTGGGAGTGACTACAGAGGTACCCAACAATGGGGAAGTTGTGCAAGAAAAGGCAGAAGAAACAGCCCCCAAATGGGGTAGGTAAAATACACGCCAAGGAACCAGATTTTTCTCATCTGGGAGACACCAAACCAAACAGTGAGGTCTATTTCATGAAACAGCCTAAGAGACTGAAAGCATGCCAGACTGACAATCAGAGAGCTCAGGGTTCTAGCACTGTAAGGCTGTGTGAGACTTACAGAAAAGTGCCTGTTTTTTAGTTTTTTTTTTTTTTGAGATGGAGTCTCACTCTGTCACCCAGGCTGGGGTGCAGTGGTGCAATCTCAGCTCACTGCAACTGTGGCCTCCCGGGATCAAGCGATTCTCCCTGTCTCAGCTTCCCAAGAAGCTGGGATCACAGGCGTGCACCACCATGCCTGGCTAATTTTGTATTTTTAGTAGAGACGGGTTTTGCCATGTTGGCCAGGCTGGTCTTGAAGTCCTGACCGCAAGTGATCTGTCTGCCTTGGCTCCCAAAGTGCTGGGATTATAGGTGTGAGCCACCGTGCCAAGAGCTTAAAAAAAGTTTTTTTTTTTTTTTTTTAGATGGCATTTCGCTCTGTCACCCAGGCTGGAGTGCAGTGCTGTGATCTTGGCTCACTGTCACCTGTACCTTCTGGGTTCAAACAATTCTCCTGCCTCAGCCTCCAAAGTACCTGGGATTACAGGCGCATGCCACCACATCCGGCTAATTTTTGTATTTTTAGTAGAGATGGGGTTTCACCATGTTGCCCAGGCTGGTCTCGGACTCCTGAGCTCAAGTGATCTTCCCACCTCAGTCTCCCAAAGTGCTGGGATTACAGGCACAAGCCACCACGCCCACTTAGTTAAAGTGCCTGTTAACTAATTTTTTTTTTTTTTTTTAACTGTAACGGGCACTTTATTTTTGAGACAGGGTCTCACTCTGTCACCCATGCTAGAATGCAGCAGTGAGACCTCGGCTCACTGCAACCTCTGCCTCCCAAGTAGCTGGGACCATAGGCGTGTGCCACCATGCCCAACTAGTTTTTGTATTTTTAGCAGAGATGGGGTTTTGCCATGTTGCCTAAGCTGGTCTCCTGACCTCAAGTGATCTGCATGCCTCAGCCTCCCAAAGTGCTGGGGTTATAGGCGTGAGCCACTGCACCTGGCTTCGCACTAAATTTTTAAAAATTCTTCATATCCAGGTCGGGTGTGATGGCTCACACCTGTAATCCCAACACTTTGCGAGGCTGAGACAGGCGGATCCTGAGGTCAGGAGATCGAGACCATCCTGGCTAGCATGGTGAAACCCTGTCTCTACTAAAAATGCAAAAAATTAGCCAGGTGTGGTAGCATGCACCTGTAGTCCCAGCACTTGGGAGGCTGAGGCAGAAGAATCGCTTGAACCCGGGAGGCGGAGGTTGCAGTGAGTTGAGATTGTGCTATTGCACTCCAGCCTGGGCAACAGAGCGAGACTCCATCTCAAAAAAAACAAAAAACAAAAAACAATCAACTTCATATCCACATTGTATTCATTTTTATAACATGCAGTCAATGCACTATTTAGAAAGTAGTATTCAATTTTTTTAGAAAAAAGTAATTGAAGCTGTCTTTAGGTGAAATACATGCATGTCAGACCTTGTCTGAGCACTGCTTTTTCCAAAAGCCTTGACAAACTGGAATTGGCTTTCAAGTATTAGAATCACCTGGAGAGCGTGTTAAATGAGACTGCTGGGCTCTGCCCTCAACTCTTTATGATTTATAAGTCAGAGGTAGGGCCTAAAACATGACAAGTTCCCAGGTGAATCTGATGCTGCTGGTAGTGGCACAGAGAAATCTGGCCAGGAGAATGATCTAGAATTGCAGTGTTTAATACAGTAGCCACTAGCCACATGTGGATATTTCAATTTAATTACATCAAGATTTGTTTTTCTGTTGCACTAGCCACATTTCAAGTATTCAAAAGTCACATGTGGCCAGTGGCTACCACACAGGATGGTGCAGAAATAGTAACTTTCCATCATTACAGTGTTAAACACTGCATCATTACAGAAAGTTCTACAATATTTCACAGCACTGGTGAAGCATCTATTTGATTGCACTGGTTTGTTTAGCTTAGAGAAAAGAAAACGTAAAGAGAATTTCAAGTACAACTAAGGTGTGTTAGATAAAGAAAAGATAGACTTTGTGATTTTGAGAAAACCTTTTAAAAATCATTAAGTGGGAATTATAGGAAGGCAGGCTGTGTTCAGTTTGAGATGGAACTTTTTTCTTTTGGAGATGCGGTCTTGCTCTGTCACCCTGGCTGGAGTGCAGTGACACAATCACAGCTCACCGTAACCTTGAAATCCCGGGCTTGAGTGATCCTCTTGCTCAGCCACTTGAATGGCTAGGACCACAGGTGTGCACACCATACTCGCTAATTTTTTTTTTTAACTTTTTGTAGAGGAAGGGTCTTCCTATGTTGCATGGCTGGTCTTGAACTCCTGGGCTCAACTGATCCTCCTACCTTGGCCTCCCAAAATGCTCAGATGACAGGCACAAGCCACCTCACTCAGCCTGAGGAGAAACTTTTTATAGTGACTGTCTCAGAGTAAATTCTGGGGAAGCATCTGGAGCAGAGGCCATTGAGAACACTGGAGGACTATTTTTTCATTAGATAAGAGACTGGCCCTGATGTCTTCTAAGGAACCTTTTTTTTTTTTTTTGAGATGGAGTCTCACTCTGTTGCCCAGGCTGGAGTGCAGAGGCCAGATCTCAGCTCACTGCAAGCTCGGTCTCCCGGGTTCACGCCATTCTCCTGCCTCAGTCTCCCGAGTAGCTGGGACTATAGGCGCCCGCCATCTCGCCTGGCTAATTTTTTGTATTTTTAGTGGAGACGGGGTTTCATCGTGTTAGCCAGGAAGGTCTCGATCTCCTGACCTCGTGATCCACCCGTCTCGGCCTCCCAAAGTGCTGGGATTACAGGCGTGAGCCACCGCACCCGGCCCCCTCTAAGGAACCTTTTAACGCCATGGTTCTTTTGTAATCAATCTGATCCAATTTTATAGTTACAATCATTGTTCACCATTCCTTTGGAATCCAGGACACTTTTCTAAAGCATGTACTTCAGGTAGAAGAAACTTCCTCTAGTGGGGATATCTGGTGATAAACTCTGTTTTGTTTTTGCTTTCGTTTTTGGCGGGGGGACAGGATCTCACTATGGCTGGACTCCAGTGCCTGGGCTCCAGCGATCCTCCTGCCTCAGCCTCCCAAGTGGCTGGGAATATAGGCACGCACCAGCTTCTCCCAGTGTTTATTGTTTAAAAATGTCTTTATAACACCAAAGCACAAGTAACAAAATAAAATAAACCAGATTAATTGGACTTCATAAAAATTAAAACATTCAAGAAAGTGCAAGGACAATAAAATCATAGGAGAGAGAAAATATTTGCAAATCATTTATCTGATAAAGGACTTGTATCCAGAATCTATAAAGAACTCCTGCAACTCAAGGCCGGGGGTGGTGGCTAATGCCTGTCATCCCAGCACTTTGGGAGGCCGAGGTGGGAGGACTGCTGGAGCCCAAGAGTTCAAAACCATATTGGGCAACACAGTGAGACCCTGTCTATCTGTCTGTGAACTCCTACAACTCAATGTAATCTTTCTTTCTACCTGTCTATCTATCTATGAACTCCTACAACTCAATAATCTATCTATCTATCTATCTATCTATCTATCTATCTATCTAATCTATCTATCTCCTACAATTCAACAATAAAAGATAACCCAATTTTAAAAGTAGGCAAATATTTGAATAGTAGTCCAAAGAAATACCAAGAGCTAGTGAACACATGAAAAGTTGTTCAACATCATTAGTTACTGAGAAATGGAAGTGAAAATCACCATTGAGATACCACTTCACACACACTAGGATGGCTATAATAAAAAAGACAATAATAACAAGTGTTGGTGAAGATGTGGGGAAACTGAACCCTCATACATTTGCTGCTAGTGAGAATGTAAAATGTTGCAGCTGCTTTGGAAAACTGTCTAGTGTGGAAGTTCCTCCAACAATTAAACACAATTTACCATATGACCAAACAATACTACTTCTAGGTATATATATCTAAGAGAAATGAAAACATATGTCCACATAAAAACTCATACACAAACGTTCATATCAACATTATTCATAATAGCCAAAAAATGCAAACAACCTAAATGCTTATGAAACTGATGAATGGATAAACAAAATGTGGAATTATCATAAAACGGAATATTATTCAGGCATAAAAAGGAATGAAGTACTGATATGACCTGTGACATGGATAAACCTTAAAACATTAAGCAAACCAGAAGACGCCAGATACAAAAGGTCACATAATTATATGATTCCATTAGTATGAAATAAGCAGAAGAGGCACATCTGGAGAGACTGAAAGTAAACTAGTGGTTGACAGGGGCTAGGAAGAGGGGAAAATAGAAGTGATACGACAGGTAGAGGGTTTTTTTTTTTTTTTTTTTTTTTTTTTTTT
>NW_016803136.1:1973740-1975340 GCF_001698545.2 Rhinopithecus bieti
TTTTTTTTGGAGACAGAGTCTGGCTCTGTCCCCCAGGCTGGAGTGCAGTGGTGCCATCTCGGCTCACTGCAAGCTCCGCCTCCTGGGTTCACACCATTCTCCTGTCTCAGCCTCCCAAGTAGCTAGGATTACAGGTGCCCACCACCACGCCCAGCTAATTTTTGTATTTTTAGTAGAGACGGGGTTCCGCCTTGTTGACCAGGCTGGTCTCAAATTCCTGACTTCAGGTGATCTGCACGCCTCAGCCTCCCAATGTGCTGGGGTTACAGGCGTGAGCCACGGCACCCAGCCATTAATTTTAAAATCTTTTTCTAGAGATGGGGTCTCATCATGTTTCCCAGGCGGGTCTTGAACTCCAGAGCTCAAGTGATCCTCCTGCCTTGACCTCCCTAAGTGGTGGGTTTACAGGCATGACCCACCATGCCTGGTCACCTTTGTTTATCCTTCACAAGATAGCTCTGTTGAAAATGACAATTATTTACTTTAAGTATATTAAAGACTGTGGGCTGATTTCCATGGAACAGTATCCATGGGAATTCTTTGTGACCTGAGTTGAAGCTGCTTGTTTCCAGAGAGGACTTTGCTTCTGCGGGTTACCCTGGGACAACGTCAGACAGAGATCACTAAATTAAACCATCTGCTGCTCCAGGTTTTTCAGAGTACATAGGTAGTATGGATTCAGACTAAAATCTCAGGTGAGGGTTAGTTGTTGGTCGTAAAATGCTCACCATGAGGTTTCCTTCTCATTTGCCCTCACACTGAAGCTCTTTTGGAATCCCAGCTTTAGGCAAGGCCTCCGATATCATTCCTCACCTAGGGCGTATCCCATGCTTTCAGGCCTGCTCGCCATAGTCCAAGAAGTTTTTAGTGAGTACGCCCAAAGTTTCCACGGCTTGACAGAAATCATCAGGGCAAGCACCAGCCAGCTTTGGCACTCGCTTCCTTTTCAGAAATCTTTTGTTCGTTTAGTTCTTAAGATCTGCAGATTTCTCATTTTCATGCCAGCTCAGGATGCGTTACATTATAGTTAGCATTTTGTTATTTATTTCTATTTTTATTTTTGAGACAGTCTCTCTCTGTCGCTCTGCTGCCCAGGCTGATCAGTTGGGTGAAATCGGCTCACTGCAACATCCGCCACCTGGGTTCAAGCGATTCTCATGCCTCAGCCTTCTGAGTAGCTGGGACTACAGGCATATGCCACCACGCCCAGCTAATTTTTTTTGTCTTCTTAGTCAAGACAGGGTTTCACCATGTTGCCCAAGCTGGTCTTCAACTCCTAAGCTCAGGCAACCCACCTGCCTCAGCCTCCCAAAGTGCTGGGATTACAGGCATGAGCCACTGTGCTCAGCCTATAGGTAGTACTTTAGTTGTGTTAACTGAGAAGGCTGTTCAGTGTATCTAATCCTACCATACAACTAAAAATGGGAAGACCCTGTTAAACTCTTTGAGTTCTAAAAACCTCATGTAGGGTGGGCACAGTGGCTCACACCCATAATTCCAGCACTTTGGGAGGCCAAAGTGGCTGAGATCGCACCTGTACTCCAGCCTGGGCAACAGAGCGAGACTCCATCTCAAAAAAAAAAAAAAAAAAAAAAAAAAA
>NW_016803136.1:1975727-1990952 GCF_001698545.2 Rhinopithecus bieti
TGTACCTTCAGAAATAAAAACAAAAAAGAAAAAACAAAAAACAAGAAGCCACAGAGAGGAAAATCCATTCTTGCTCATCCATTCTGAACTCAGTTAGGTGACTGTTGGTAACTGGAATAGTTTCTGGAAAGCACAATCCACCCCGAAGTTCGGGTCAATGTAGACTCTACCTGTCTGCAACTGTTCCTGAGTAGATGAATGATGCTCTACCTAAATCTCAATATATATATTCCATGTCTTTTTTTGGTCTTTTTTAGTTATTCAGATTTTAGTTATTCAGATTAGCATCTGACTAACTAAAATATTTAAAATAACTAAAATCTTTCAGGGCTCCTTTCCTAAATATTTCTCTTTATTGAAACAAAGAAACAACAGGCGAAAAAGGGCCTAGAAGATAAGATTAAATGAACTAAAATAATGTATATGGGAGGTTATAATTCTCAAAAAACAACAGTAATGCAAAAACATGCTTAAGTAAAACCTAGTGAAGCCTGTGGAAGCATGAACTCTGGTGCCTGGCACAGGCTAAGTGGTAAATATCTGTTAGATTACATAACATACTTACTTTAGATGGGCAGGTGATGGGGCCAATGCATCCACATCCCAAAACAATGCTGAGCAGACTTTGTGACCACTTTCAGGGGAAAAACCAAGTCAGAGACTTGACCCTTGCCCTATTTCAGAGGACGCAACCCCATACTGGGAGATGAACAGATAGGAGTAAGTAGGTCACCTGTGCTGTGTTCCTTTTACCTACCAAAGAAACATACAGCCTTCGGTCTAAGAGAAAAAGACTGTAAATTTGTTCTGCCTTCATGTTTGGTAAAGAATTTCAGCAACAGTGAATTTGATGGCTCAAGATGATAATGTCTGTTTTTTTTTTTTAGACCAACACTCTGCCACCCAGGCTACAGTGCAGTGGTGTTATCTCAGCTCACTGCAACCTTCGCCTCCCACGTTCAAGTGATTCTCGAACTCTTAAGCTCAAGTGATCTGCCCACTTCAGCCTCCCAGGTAGCTAGGACTACAGGCGCATGCTGCCACGCCCAGCTACATTTTGTATTTTTAGTAGAAATTGGGTTTCACCATGTTGGCCAGGCTAGTCTTGAACTCCTGGCCTCAAGTGAGCCCTCCACCTCAGCCTCCCAAAATGCTGGGATTACAGGTGTGAGCCACCACGCCTGGCCTAAATTGTATTTTTATAGAATCTTTACAAAGTGCCTTCATAGAGCTGATCTCCTTTAATTCTCACAACAGCTCTTTGAGCTGGGTAGGGCAGTTAGGGGTTTCTTTATTTTATTGAAGAAGATACAGAAGCCCAGAGACGTTACAGGCATATTTCATTTTTGCTTAAAAAAGAAAGAAAATCCAAAAGAAGGTATACATGAGATAGAGTTTTTGTTCATTTGGTTTGGAAAGCTATAGGTTACAGGGGCCAGAACGATGGCTCACACCTGTAATCCCAGCACTTTGGCAGGCCGAGGTGGGTGGATCATTTGAGGTCAGGAGTTCGAGACCAGCCTGGCCAACATGGTGAGACCATGTCTCTACTAAAAATATAAAAATTAGCCAGGTGTGGTGGCACATGCCTGTAATCCCAGCTACTTCGGAGGCTGAGGCAGGAGAATCGCTTGAACCTGGGAGGCAGAGCTTGCAGTGAGCCAGGATTGCACCACTGCACTCCAGCCTGAGTGACAGAGCAAGACTACGTCTCAGAAAAAGCTATAGGTTATAGGCCACACAAGTAGCTTATAGCAAGTTAGGATCAGAGTCTAGGTGGGCGTAGTGGTGCACACCAGTAGTCTCAGCTACTGGGAAGGCTGAGGCCGGAGAATCACTTGAGCTCAGGAGTTCAAGTCCAGCCTGGGCAACATAATGAGACCCTATCTCTAAAAAAAAAAAAAAAAAAGATCAGAGCCAACATCTGACACCTTAATGCGCAGGCATTCCAAGGCCAATCAATTGAGTAAGGAGAAATTATACATTTAAAATGTACACAACAAATAGGCACACGAAAAGATGTTCGACATCACTAGTCATTAGGAAAAATGTGAAATCAAAACCACAGTGCAATACTACTTCACACCAATACGCCGATTAGGATGGCTGTTGTTAAAAAACAGAAGTGTGAGAATGTGAAGAAACTGGAACTCTTGTGCACTGTTGGTGAGGATGTAAAATGGCACAGCCGCTGTGGAAAATGTATGATGATTCTTCAAAAAATTAAACATAGGCCGGGCGCGGTGGCTCAAGCCTGTAATCCAGCACTTTGGGAGGCCGAGACGGGCGGATCACGAGGTCAGGAGACCGAGACCATCCTGGCCAACACAATGAAACCCCGTCTCTACTAAAAATACAAAAAACTAGCCGAGCGTGGTGGCGGGCGCCTGTAGTCCCAGCTACTTGGGAGGCTGAGGCAGGAGAATGACATGAACCCAGAAGGCGGAGCTTGCAGTGAGCTGAGATCCGGCCACTGCACTCCAGCCCGGGCGACAGAGCAAGACTCCGTCTCAAAAAAAAAAAAAAAAAAAAAAAAAAAAATTAAACATAGATGACCTAGTACAGTGGCTCGCGCCTTAAATCCCAGCACTTCGGGAGGCTTAGGTGGGTGGATCGCTTGAGCTCAGGAGTTCGAGACCAGCCTGGGCAACATGGTGAAACCCCATCTCTACCAAAAATGCAAAAACTTAGCTGGGTGTGGTGGTGCACGCCTGTGGTCCCAGCTACTCGGGAGGCTGAGGTGGGAGGATCATTTGAGTCCAGGAGGTGGAGGTTACAGTGAGCTGAGAGTGTGCCACTGCTCTCTAGCCTGGGCAAAAGAGTGAAACCCCATCTCAAAAAATAAAACAAAATAAAATAAAATAACACAAAATAAAATAATTTAACATAGAGTGACCACAGGATTCAGCAATTCTACTTTCTACTTCTGGGTATACACCCAAAAGAACTGAAAGCAGGATCTCAAAGAGATATTTGTATATTTATGTTCACTGCTGCATTATTCACGACAGCCAAAAAGTGGAAGCAACCCAAGTGTCCGTAAGAGGTGACCGGGCACACGAAGGGCGGCAGATACACGCAGATGACAGAAGATTATTCAGCATGAAAAAGAAATGAAATTCCGCCACGCGCTACGGCATGGATAAACCGTGAAATCATTATGCTAAGTGAAATAAGCCAATCACAAAAGGACAAATGTTATGATTCCACTTATATGAGGTTCACAGAGTAGTCAAATTTATGGAGAAAAGCTGGGCGCTGTGGCTCATACCTGTAATCCCCACACTTTGGGAGGCCACAGCGGGCGGATCACTAGAGGCCAGGAGCTCAAGACCAACCTGGACAACATGCCAAAACTCTGTCTCTACTAAAAATACAAAAATTAGCCAGGTGTGGTGGCAGGCGCCTGTAATCCCAGCTACTCAGGAGGCTGAGGCAGGAGAATTGTTTGAACCCGGAAAGCTGAGGTTGCAGTGAGCTGAGATGGCACCACTGCTCTCCAACCTGGGCGGTGGAGTAAGACTCTGTCTCAAAAAAAAAAAAAAAAAAAAAATTCATAGAGAAAGTAAAAAGAATGATAGTTGCCAGGGGCTGGGGGGAGGGAGGAATGGAGACTTACCATTTTATGGGTACAGTGTTTGAGTTGGTGAAGATGAAAAAGCTCTAGAGATGGCTGGTGGTGATGGCTGCACAACAGTTTGAAAGTACTTAATGCCGTAGTACTTAAAAAACTGGTAAAAACGGATGGGCAAAGTGGGTCACGCCTATAATCCCAGCACTTTGGGAGGCCGAGGAGAGTGGATCACTTGAAGTTAGGAGTTTGAGGTCAGCCTGGCCAACATGGTGAAACCCCGTCTCTACAAAAAATATAAAAATTAGCCAGGCATGGTGGCGCAGGCCTGTAATCCCAGCTACTTGGGAGGCTGAAGCAGGAGAATCACTTGAACCCAGGAGGCAGAGGTTGCAGTGAACAGAGATCACACCACTACACTCCAGCCTGGGTGACAGAGCAAGATTCTGTCTCAAAAAAAGAAAGAAAGAAAAAACAGTTAAAATGGTGAATTTTATCTTATGTACATTTTATCACAATTTAAAAAAATAGAATGAGCATTACTTTAAGAATAAGACTAACCTCTCTTCCTAACTCCTCACCCTCCTGCCTCTTCTGGTATTTGACATTTTGCAGCTTCTGGTATTGACAACACAAGAACAGGTAAAAGCTACCAGTGAACCAAGGGCTGTCCCATGACCCCCTTACACCTGGAGCAAAAAGCAACCTACGCAGGGCTTGTAGGCACTCCTTGACATTGTGGTCTCACTGGCAAGGCCAAATATTGTCCTCAGCTCTGTCTGTGTGAGATATGCAGGTAAAGAAAGAAACAACAAAAGATTCCTTCAGTTGTCTTTTTATGGGTTGGGCCCTCCAAGAAAGAGAGCTGGCTCTTAGTCCTAGGAGGCTAAAACTTGCCTTATATCAAAACGTAAGTCAGTGGCAAAGCACCAATTCCAACATTTCAGTTCTAAGTCCACAAGACTTTAACGTTCCCACCGGGAGGATCCTGCTCATGTTTTGTAATCCTAAAAGGCAGAACTGCGTGTTTGTTCATGTTCAGTTTAGCAGGAGGGCTAGAAAGGAGACAGGTTAGATTCTGGAAGAGTGTCTTCTTCTGCCAACTGCATCCAGTCTAGAGCAGGGGTCCCAGCCCCTGGGACTGTGGACCGTGGTACCAGTCCATAGCTTGTTAGGAACTGGGCCGCACAGCAGGAAGAGAGCGGTGGAAGCAAGCAGGACCGCCTGAGCTCCACCTCCTGTCAAGTCAGCAGCGGCATTAGATTCTCACAGGAGCGAAGCGCGAACCCTATTGAGAACCACACGTGCAAGGAATCTAGCCTGCATGCTCCTTATGAGAACCTATCTAATGCTGGATGATAGGAAGTGGAACAGTTTCATCCTGAAACCACCCACTGCTAACGCGATCTGTGGAAAAACTCTTCAACAAAACCAGTCCCCGGTGCCAAAAAGGTTGGGGACCACCAGTCTAGAGTATCAAGGGCCCAAGACCAATGTGTTGAACAGATGCTGTTGGCGCTGTCTACTGTGTTCACCAACATCCCCAAAGAACACAGCTACGCCCCATGTAATTAGGGGCCGCTCCCCTCTAGGTGGTTATGTCCCCTGGCCCTCGAGGCTATGGAGGTGATCAGATTCAACTCTGATGGCCATCTTGAGATGTTCTTCCTATTATACTTTATATTGCTGTTCCCAGAAGTGAGGCAAAGGCAAATCACAAAAGATCTCTGCCTATACAAAGTATAAGACAAGTTTTTAAAAATCACAAATGAGTACTGGTCGAATTAGGATACTTGATAGTGACATCTTACAACGAGGCTGTGAAATATGCTTTCCCCCAGCTCTCAAATCCAGATCTCACTTGAGTGTGATGGATTAAAAAAAAAAAAAAAAAGAACAAGAAAAAAAACCACGTAACCCAGCTGTGACACTTCCTTCCACCTCTACCTGTACATCTGTTTCCTACGGCGTGCTGCTGCCTCAAGTAAGATGGGTGAGGCTTCTGTAGATGCTAGGGAACAAGATGGAACAAAAATGCTTCACACCTGGCTCCCAAATTACAGGCACGCTGGACCGAGGCCAACATAAGCTGGCACAGCACCAGCTGAAATGGACATCAATTAAGAAGACTGTCATTTTTCAAGACTACGGGGTCTTTTTTCACTCCACAATCTGCACTGCTCCACAAACCAGCCACAGCACCACTAGCAGGGTTTTCCAGATGGGATCATTTCCCTGAGATTCCACATTTGCAGATTTATTGCAGAACTTTTTAACCCATCCCTCCATTTTTAAAGCCTGAAATATTATTCCACGTTACAGTTTTATATTCAATTGAATTTACTTGTCTATAGTAAAATCTGTACCTTCATGAACAGAAAAAGAAAGTTTTAAGCCTGCCTACAAGTTGCTGCTTTGCTTACAAAAAGACATGCAAATAACTGAGATTCGTGAAGGCTCAGAAATTTTTCTCTGAGCACATTGCTCCAACTGGGGTCAGAGGTCAGAGAGCCTTGACCAGGCTCCACTGTCCTGGTGACATGGACAGATCTCCAGCACTAAGGCAGGCCTCCTCCGACCATCACACGCAGTGTTAGTGATCCATGTCACATGCACAAAGAAAAAGAAACTCTACTAATGTCTAGTCAGTGGCAAATGTTGTTTAAGAAAAACATCTTAACAGGGATCAGCAATTAAAAAGTGACAAGATTCCACACAATATCTTCTCTTGACTTTTATCCAATGGGGCAGGACATCTTCCCTACACCTACGTGGCTGCCCAGTGGAAAGAATTCCACGCAACACGAGAGAGACCCATGGTGAGTATGTTCTGAGAACTGAATTCCACTGCCTTGGGGGCCTGTCTGCTGCTGCCAATTTGCTTCTCACGGCAGAACACTGTGTGTCAGAGCCCTGACGAGGCTCTGCCGATGCTTGTTTGGAAAAGAGTCCAGCTGGAGATGAAAGGAGTTCTTCAAAGCAGTGACTCCTTGGAGGCTATCACTGTAGAACTGGGGAATGACTACTTATCAAAAAACTACTTCACTCTGGAATAGACTATGGGCAAGAAGCTGGCCTGACCTCTCGGGTATTCTGTTGGAGTTGGCCTGAGCTGGAGAGGCCTTGATGGGTTTGGAGTGATGGCAGAAAGTGAGGAACCCAGTTGAAGGTAAGAGCCCAGAAGCTACATCATAGGTGGGGACAGGAGAAAGAACTGAAAAAAGCTTCAGAAATATGTCTGGACAACTCAGTTTGGCCCACCCCTTATACCCCTCTTTCATTTTAAATAAACAGCTTCAAAAGGGGTGGCCCTCACATCTTTCTGCTGACTAAGGTCTCAATTTCCTTATGTTTCTCTACTAAGAGAGCCTGAAACCTTCAGCATTTAATCAGTCAAAACTTAGTCTCTGAAGTGAAAAGACAAGCCACAGACTGAGAGAAAATATCTGCAATGTATTTGTATCTGACAAAGGATTTGCATCCTAGATATATAAAGACCTCTCAAGACCCAGTAAGAAAATAATCCAATTTAACAATAGGCAAAAGATGTGAACAGACGCTTCACCAAAGAAGATACACAGATGACAAATAAACATATGAAAAGATGCTCAACATCATCAGCCATCAGAGAAAAATGTGAATTAAAGTCACAAGGTACCTATTATAATTATTTAAAAAAACAAACAAACTGACAGTATCAAGTGCTGATAAGGATGCCAGAACAACAGGAACTGCTCATGCAATACGGTACAGCCACTTTGTAAAAAACAGTTTGGCAGTTTCTAGCAAAGTTAAACATACTCCTATATAGACCATCCGTTCCATTCCTAAGTATTTATCCAAGAGAAATGAAAACTTAAGTTCCTTTAAGAAATGTAAAGACTGATGCACAAATATTTACAGCTGTTCTATCCATGACCACCAAAAACTACAAATAGCCCAAATGTTCAACTGGTGAATGGATAAACAAATCATAGTGTATATACACAATGGAATACTACTCTGCAACAAAAAAGAACGTATGACTGATACAGGCAACAGCATGCATGAATCTCAAATGCATTATGCTATGTGAAAAGAAGCCAAACTCAAAAGTTCTATATCAAGCTTGTCCAACCCGTGGCCCATGTGGCCCAACACAAATTTATAAACTTTCTTAAAATATTATGAGATGTTTTTTGAGGTTTTTTTTTTTTTTTTTTAGCTTATCAGCTATCTTGAGTGTTAGTGTAGTTTATGTGTGGCCCAAGACAATCCTTCTTCTAATGTGGTCCAGGGAAGCCAAAAGATTGGACACCTCTGCTCTATGTACTGTATGATTTCATTTATACGTCATTCTGGAAAAAGCTAAGTTATAGAGACAGAAAACATCAGAGGTTGTCAGGGACTGGGCATGGGGAGGGAGCTGGTTGCATGAGGGAATTTTTGGGGGTGTTGAAAATGCTCTATATCTTAATTGTAGTGATGGCTACATGAAAGTATGTGTTTCTCAAAACAGTACAACAAAGAGTGAATTTTAACTTATGCAAACTCACCAATCTTGGTTGCTGAAAGTCTCTGTGGGAAAGGGGTAAACTGGTGGAACACCACTCCATGTGGTGACTGGGGATACCTGGGGATGCATACATCTAGAGTGTGATGGGGCTGAGACAGAGCCCACTCTCACCTTGCAATTAGAGACAACACTATAAAACAGACATAGATTTATGTTGGAATAAAAGGAATTTTATGCCCTTTGTCCTTCAACTTTTTCCTTGTTGTAGAGACAATACAACCTTCTTTAGAGATTAAAAAGGTACAGAATCTCAGCCTGATTTTCCTCCACCCTTTACCTGTCCTGTTTCATTTAGGCAGAGGTCTCTGTTTCTCCAAAGAGCAAAGTGTATATTCAAGCTGAAATCAGAGGCCTAGACTAATTAGAGGCCTGCTGGCCAGAAGGGGTTAATGTGCACAGAACTTAGTAAAAATGAATGCTGAAACTATTTTTAATAATAAACACCTGCCAACCTCTAATTAAAAATTACAGGGACAACATGGTGGCTGTAATCATAGCACTTTGGGAGGCCAAGGTGGGTGAACTGCTTGAGCTCAGGACTTCAAGACCGGCGTGGGCAACATGGTGAAATCCCATCTCTATAAAAAAAATACAAAAATTAGCTGGATGTGGTGGCGTGTACCTGTGGTCCCAGCTACTCAGAAGCTGAGGTGGGAGGATCCCTTGAGGCCAGAAGGTTGAGGCTACAGTGAGCCACTACACTCCAGCATTGGCAACAAAACAAGATGTTGTCTGAAAAAAACAAAGTATACTCTGAGAAAAAAAAAAATTTTTTTTTTTTTTGAGATGGAGTCTCGTTCCATCACCCAGGCTGGATTGCAGTGGTGTAATCTCGGCTCACTGCAATCTCTACCTTCCTGGTTCAAGCGATTTTCCTGCCTCAGCACCCCGA
Organism: Rhinopithecus bieti; assembly: GCF_001698545.2. Classification (NCBI taxonomy): domain Eukaryota; kingdom Metazoa; phylum Chordata; class Mammalia; order Primates; family Cercopithecidae; genus Rhinopithecus; species Rhinopithecus bieti. The sequence continues at coordinate 1,984,746 of NW_016803136.1, forward strand.
GCAGCTGGGATTACTGGAATTACAGGTGTGTGCCACTGTGCCCGGCTAATTTTTGTATTTTTAGTAGAGACAGGGTTTCACCATGTTGGCCAGGCTGGTCTCAAACTCCTGACCTCAGGTGATCTGTCCGCTGCAGCCTCCCAAAGTGCTGGGATTACAGGCGTGAGCCACAGCACCTGAACCAAGAAATCTGTCATGTTTTCAGTGGGTAAGGGAAAAAATGTATCGATGTGAAAATAAAGTTTCTCTTCATGTCATTAACAATAAAATGATGAGGACAGCCACCTCCAAAGATATAGCAGATTAAAGGAAAAGGAAGCCTCTCATAATGAAGTTACATGACCACAGGGAGCAAGTTAGGTTCCATGGAAAAAGATGTTTGTTACAGCAGTACCCAGAAAGCTACGAAAGCAGTGAGCTTGAAGAACAGAACATATCCCACTCCTGCTATAGTGTCTGAGCTTCACGCCTCTGCTTCACCACTTAGTCCTTCTAGTACTTCTTGGGTGCTTCGAGAGGAAGGAAATGGTAGAAAGACGCAGCTCTTACCTTCAAAGGGCACAAGCATGTAAGCATATGCACACATACAAATGCAGAGAAAAGGCCTTTTCATTTAAATGGAGGAAGCTGCCATGTCTACCTCTATAAGCAAAAGTATTAATCATCCACCGTCTGGTTTTAATCCACATGCTCCTGATTCCGTATTTGAATGTATTGTTATCAGGGGAAGGAGCATTTCTGCTCAATCTTATTCACCAGCCAAACACTTGAAAATGTGAAAACCATATTGGTAGAGTACCTTCTTAGGGACCCAGAAAACTGAGCTCAGCTGCTCTTTTGTTGTTTTACCCTTTTTTTTTTTTTTTTTTTTTTTTTTTTTTTTTTTTTTTTTTTTTTTGAGACGGAGTCTTGCTCTGTCGCCCGGGCTGGAGTACAGTGGCAGGATCTCAGCTCACTGCAAGCTCCACCTCCCGGGTTTATGCCATTCTCCTGCCTCAGCCTCCCAAGTAGCTGGGACTACAGGCGCCTGCCACCTCGCCCGGCTAGTTTTTTGTATTTTTTAGTAGAGACGGGGTTTCACCATGTTAGCCAGGATGGTCTCGATCTCCTGACCTCGTGATCCACCCGTCTCGGCCTCCCAAAGTGCTGGGATTACAGGCTTGAGCCACCGCGCCCGGCCGTTTTACCTTTTTTTAAAAAAATGATGAACAAATGTCAATTTCAGGGGCACTGAGATTAGAAAGAGCTCAGGCCAGGTGCTGTGGTTCATGCCTGTAATCCCAGCACTTCAGGAAGCTGAGGTGGGCAGATCATTTGAGGTCAGGAGTTTGAGACCATCCTGGGCAACATAATGAAACTCTGTCACTACTAAAAATACAAACAAATTAGCTGGGTGTGGTCAGTGGGCGCCTGTAAACCCAGCTACTCCGGAGGCTGAGGCAGGAGAGTCGCCTGAACCCGGGAGGTGGAGGATGAAGTGAGCTGAGATTGCACCACTGCACTCCACCCTGGGTGACAAAAAGACTCCCTCTTAAAAAAAAAAAAAAAAAAAGTAAGAGCTCAAATTATAGGTCCTTCTATCTTGGAGTGACACAGTCCTCAAGGAAATTAGCACCTTTTCTTCTGTATTTCCCAAAGAGATCCAGCCACACACAACCTGACTGACATCAGCCTGTCAGACGCAAGACTGGGCACCCAGGTGCATCCCTTAATGAGCATTTACAAATGAAATGGCAAGCCCAAACAGCAAGCCTTTCCCTCCTGTCTCTCTCTCTTTTTTTTTTTTTTTTTTTTTGAGACAGGGTCTTGCTGTGTCACCCAGGCTAGAGTGCAGTGGCACGATCGCTGCTCACTGTAGCCTCGACCTTTCAGGCTCAAGCAATCCTCCCACCTCAGCCTCCACGCAGCTGGGACTACAAGCATGCACCACCATGCCTGGATAAATTTTATTTTATTTTTTTTGTGGTGACAAAGCCTCACTATGTTGCCCAGGTTAGTCTCGAACTTCTGGGCTCAAGCGATCCTCCCGCTTTAGCTTCCCAAAGTGCTGGGATTACAGGCGTGGTGTCACCAGGTGGGTCTCCATTCTTGAGTTCACGCTTCGCTAACAGTAAGAGGAAGGTTTAAAAAAGTGTGTAAGTATCTAAGCACGTTTCTTCCACTGCTTGTGCTGGAGACCCTCCCCCTCCGAAGGCTTAACCTAAAAAGGGTCCCAAAGCCCCTATGTGGGCTGAAGTACCTTCTTCAAAGCCATTAGTCACCAACCTTGCAGTCTTACTCCAGACTGCTCAAGGGGCCACCCATGACACAAAAACTCTGGCAAGATTAGGGGCCAGCAAGAGCAGAAGAAACCGCAATATGCCTGAGACTCCCAGGAGAACAATGACTAGTGCTGGTAGGGAACAGACTGACAGACAAAGCAGACAGACTCTAACCAGGCCTCACACTGTTTTCGATGCAACACAAATGTTTTCCATTAAAAGTTCCCTGTCCCACAAACACTCATACATGCAGCTATGAAATCCACATACTTAACTTCTGCTTTTCTGGCACACTGACCCAACTACCTCTCCTGTTTCTCTGGAAGACAGCAAAGATGAGGATAAACAGATTTTGGTACCCCTATCACAAAGGTAAGTGGAAGAGAATCACAATCAAAAGCATGCTTACTAAGTACCCCAACATGAGTATGCCTGCGCAAGCCAAAGGGAAGAAGGCAGAAAGCAAGGACTTTCCTTTTGCCAAAACCAATCTTGTCTAGTTTTGGATCTTCCTATTTGGCTCTTACGCTTTCAGCTTAAAGTTAGGCTTTATTTTGTAGTAAAGTCTGCAAATTATCTTCATCAAGAGGTGTTGGTCACCAGTAAAAGCAAAACAGGCAAAAACCTCAGACTCATTACAAAGTCTGTAACATTCTAGTACTAAGAAATCAGGGAATGCTGGCTGATTTGTAACCTGTATTTCAAATGCTTAGAACCAGCTGAGTATTGTACTGGTGACAAGAAGCTGAACTAGAAATCCCTAAACCATCAGCAAGCTCTCCTCCCACCACCAGTAGAACCGGGCCCAGGTGCATTTCTAACCAAAGTCACAGAAGTGGGACACATAAATGTTTGAGTAATTCCTTAAACGAAAGAAATCACAAATAAGAATTCAAGGGAGTAATAAAAAGGAATGAACATTGAAAAGAAGGGAAGAAGTTAATTTTTTAAATGGCATGTGAGAAATAAAAAGGAAATCCCCTATTCAGGCAGCTCTGGAGTTCCCTAATTGCACAAGAGCAAATGACACCTCCCGCCGAACATGTATGCCTTGTTAAGCAATTGCTCAACCTACACTCATTGTGCAATTTCAACCTTCCAAAGTTTTTTGCTGCACATATGCAAACCACGTTTTCCTCTGCATTCTAGAATTAAGAACAGTTTATCATTCTTCTCTTCACTTTAGAGAGGGGTGTATGCATGAGCCAAAAAAAAAAAAAAAAAGGATTGCTAGATAAGCATTCACTACAAATGAGGTTTTATATTATTTCATCTGGTTATTTCTGAGTTTACTGGTAGTTAAGAAACACTTGAATTCACTCTTAGGCAGCTAAAGTTTCATTTTTCCTGTCACCGACAATAATGATATCATGAAAAATAGCCTACGAAAACATCAAACCTTCAAAAGCCTTTGTCCTAAATGATGGCAATTCTGGAATATTTGAAGCAGTTAAAAGTAGAAGTCCCTACTGTGTAGTCAAAATTCCACTGGAAGGCCAAGCGCCATGGCTCATGCCTGTCATCCCAGCACTTTGGGAGGCTAAGGCAGGTAGATCGCTGGAGAGCAGGAGTTGAGACCAGTCTGGGCAACGTGGCGAAACCATGGCTCTACAAAAACTACAAAAATTAGCCAGGTGTGGTGGCGTGCACCTGTAGTCCCAGTTACTTGGGAGGCTCAGGTGGAAGGATCCCTTGGGCAACACAGCAAGACCCTGTCTCACAAAAAGAAAAAAAAAAAGTCTGCTGTTCAAGGCTACATTTAAAAAAAAAAAAAGGCAAACCAGTCACAGACCATGAGAAATATTCACAGGATATATATCTGACAAGTATTTGTGTCCAGAATATGGACTCTTATAACTCAACAAGAAGAAACCCCAATGTTTAAAAATGGCCAACAGATTAGAACATTTTCCAAATGAGGATATAAGAATTGTCAGTAAACTCATAAAAAGATGCTCATCATTATTTAGGAAAATGACTACTAAAACTATGGTCAGGGACAGTGGCTCATGCCTGTAATCCCAGCAGTTTGGGAGGCTGAGGCGGGTGGATCATTTGAGGTCAGAAGTTTGAGACCAGTCTGGCGAATGTGGTGAAACCCCGTCTCTGCTAAAAATATGAAAGAAATTAGGTGGATGTGGTGGCACACTACAGCTGTAATCCCAGCTACTTGAGAGGCTGAGGTAGGAGAACTGCTTTAACCCAGAAGACGGAGGCTGCAGTGAGCTGAGATCGCATCACTGCACTCCAGCGTGGGTGACAGTAAAATAAGACTGTCTCAAAAAACAAACAAACAAAAAACAGTAAAATAAGACTGTCTCAAAAAACAAACAAACAAAAAACCCTCAAAAACATAAAACCAAAATGAGATACTACTTCACACTTACTAGCACGGCTAAAACTACAAAGATTAGAAATACCAAGTGTTGGCAAGAATGTGAAGCAACTAGAACGCTCATACATTGCTAGTGGGAGTATAAAAGGGTGCAATCACTTCAGAAAAGTTTGGCAGCTTCTTTTAAAGTTACGTATATACTTATATGACTAAGCAATTCTACTCCTGGATATTTATCCAAGAGAAGTGAAAACATATGACCACAAAAAGACCTGTACATTAATGTTCACAGCATCTTTTTCATAACCCCTCCAAAATAAAAAGAGCCAAAATATCTATCAACAAGTGAATGGATAAACTGTGATATATCCATATAATGGAATATTACTCATCAATAAATGACGGAAAAAATATAATGCACAATATGGGTGAAACTCAGACATTATGCTGAGTGACAAAGACGTGAGTATATACTATATGATTCTATGTATACGAAATTTTATAACAGGCAAATCTAATCTATAGTGAGAATAATTACATCAGTAGTTGCTTGGGGCAGGGAGTAGGATGGGGGATAGAAGCACTCGGGAACATTGTGTGAAGAAGGAAATATTCTATAACTTGATTGAGGTGGCCCTCACACAGAATATATAAACATTCTGTATCTTGACATGGGTATATATACACCCATATTCAAATGTATACATTTCATCATATGTAAATATATATTAGTAAAAGTTGATTTATAAAAGTAAAGGTATTAAGTATAAATTTATTTTTATTTTAATTAATTCTTTTGAGACCGAGTCTCACTCTGTTGCCCGGGCTGGAGTGTAGTGGCGCAATCTTGGCTCACTGCAGCCTCCGCCTCCCGGGTTCAAGTGATTCTTGTGCCTCAGCCTCCCAAGTAGCTGACATTACAGAGTGCACCACCACACTTGGCTAATTTTTGTATTTTTAGCAGAGACAGGGTTTCACCATGTTGCCAGGGCTAGTCTCAAACACCTGACCTCCGGTGATCTGCCTGCCTCAGCCTCCCAAAGTGCTGGGATTATACGCGTGAGCCACCACACCTGGCCTTAAATTGTTTTGAATATCTAAAATTATGGGCTGGGTGCAGTGGCTCATGCCTGTAATCCCAGCACTTTAGGGAGCCGAGGCAGGAGGATCACCTAAGCCCAGGAGTTCAAGGCCAGTCCAGGCAACATAGTGGGACCCCGTTTCCACAGAAAATTGAAAAATTAGCCAGGTGTGATGGCATGCGCATACAGTCCCCAGTTACTCAAGGGACTGAGGTGGGAGGATTGTTTGAGCCCAGGAAGTCAAGGCTGCAGTGAGCCATGATCGTATCACTGCCCTCCATCCTGGGCAACAGGGCAAGACCCTATCTCAAAAACATAAATAAAATAAAAGTAAATACAACTATGAAAAAAAAATACAACTATGAAGTAAAAATATATATTCTTTTACATATATGAGATTATATTAGTAAAGAAAACTAAAAAGAGTGAGACAGAAAGTACCCAGGCTGAAGTTTAAATCAATGTTTACATTCTCCTAACCAATTTTAATTTTATATTTATTATAATTTATATTATATATTATATTACA